>NW_026946891.1:1200000-1556851 GCF_910591565.1 Cydia splendana
GGGTTGTCACTTTCATCTAATTTACCCAACTTCTCAAGTAAAAGAAGGTTATGTTTGTACACTAAAATAAGTTTATAAATATATACTGTATTTAATTTGTCTTATTATCCTTTATTTCGATGTTTTATCCCGTTAACGAATGAAAAACACAACAAAAATTATATTTTTGGCCATTAAACTATTGTAACAGATTTTCTCAAAAGTGACAACCCTAGCCTTTGTAAAATGCTTAGGCGAGCCTTATTTGGAAATGGGCAAAAATGGGTAGACAACATTGCCCAGCAAATTTATTTAAAAGTTTTACACTTATCGCTAAGTTAGGTATAGGGAATGGTAGGATTGCCCAAAACCTTTAAGTGATCCTTAGACATCATCATCATACGAGCTGTATTTGAATACCAAATTGACGTGGGCAATGTTGGCGAAAACCCCGGATATCTTTGCCCGCCCTCTAAAACGCAAAAAATGGGTAAAAACACGATAAAAAATGTTTTCTTCAAAACTGATGCGTTTGATCACAATGGCCGAGCTGAGCAAAAAAAAGTCATAAATATGATGTGATATTTATTGAGAAATTCGTTTTTAAAAAAAAAGCGGGCAAAGTTGGTGATAATGACGGTACCTACTCTTCGAAGGCCGCAAAAATATGTGACATGTTCTTATGGTTCTACAAATAAGATCGTGTCAGATATTTTTGCGGCCTTCATTGTGTAACATAAATTGCAGGTGACTGTACATTTGGAATAATTATTTTATTTAGTTTCAACGAAAGTTTCAAGTTTAGTACGAAAATCCTTCAGATATGCAATATGCACAAAACGTAGACCTAATCGAAATAAAACATTGCTTTTTATAGTAAATTTATAAAACATTCGATACATAGGTATACAAACCAATAACCAGTCCACAGCGCTAATTGGCCTGTAAGCTTCATCTCGGTCTCCAAAGCCGCAAAAACTCGCTAGTACTTAGTGCTGGTCTAGCCGTTATTTTTTCTTGAAGATTTTTAGAGAACAGCACGTACACGCATTATACATATAGACGGAACGAACGGCATAATCATAATAATTTATTCGCAATCCATGGTATTACAGATCTAGGTACAAGACTTTCAGGTATTACTTATACGAATTACATAACTCTACCTGTTAATAGGCAATATTTTAAGATAAAAGTTCTATAATATAATACAAGATTACAATTGTCATCAAAATTAATTGACGTACAGAAGTCAAATACGTTTTTAAAATGACGCAAAATGATACCAGCATAATAAAAATTGATCCCAATGAGTAAAGATGAGTCTTTAAACTTTTTTCATTTTAAGCGAGTTTTGAAGGAACATAATACTTAAATTCGACTGTAATCGTATTGTTTTAAGATAGTTTACTGCGGTTTTCAACCATTATGACCCGTAAATAAAAGCAAATCAAATTTAAATGAGACGCGAGCTGATATTTATGTACCCTATTTTTTGAAATACAATTTATCTACCGGTATGCTTTCTCGTGTGCGTATATGATTTAATGTCAATATAATTGTCAAAAGCAAGAAAATCAAGCTGTCATTTTCATTTGAAGAAGTACACGTGTGCTCCGGTGTAGCCCCAACGGGCATCTGACTTGAAGAAGAATTTTGAGTGATGTCGTCAATGTATGGAAATTGTTCGAAAGTTTACATTTGAGATTGATTTCTCTGTTGTCTTTGTGAGTAAAAATATAAATCGATAATAAGTTGGTAGCTGAATTATCTAGCTTTCAAAATCATACAATAATTCAATTACTGTCAAAGACAAAATTGTTTTGCTTCTGTCTCCATATTTTGATTTTTTGATACTTTTAGTGTCGATTTGTAGAGAATAACAGCAAATTAAAAATATAATGGCATGAAGAGTCGGTACACGGTTTCTTCATGAAAAAATTTACGTGTAATTTAATGCAATTACTAAACATTTATTGACAAATTATGGTTACAAAGTGAGGTCTAAATCGAAAACGTCATATACCGGGCCCTTAAGTTACCTATTGTTGTAATAAAAGTTCATTTTTTTTTCTACATTTACTACTTTTTAGGGTTTCGTAGTCACCTAGAAACCCTTATAGTTTCGCCATGTCTGTCTGTCTGTCTGTCCGAGGCTTTGCTCCGTGGTCGTTAGTGCTAGAACGCTGCAATTTGGATACATAATTCATGCATTGTTACAGAACGGTAAAAGAAAAACTATAAAAAATATTTTTTTTGGGGTGGGCCATACAAATCCTTTTTTTGATTTTTTTTTGTTTTGTCCCAATAGTGTGGGGTATCGTTGGATAGGTCTTTCAAAACGAATAAGGGTCTTCAAAAACATTTTTTGATATAGTACTTAACTATTTTCGGAAATAATCGCTCCAAAAGAAAAGAAAATGTCTCCCCCCCCTCTCTAACTTTTGAACAATGGGTCCAAAAATATGAAAAAAAAATCGTGAAACAAAAGCTTAATAAATATGTACTTTCAATGAAAACTATAGCGAACATGATCGGTCCAGTCGGTTTTGAGTTATTGCAAAAAATCTTCTTTTCTTAGTAAAAGTACTCCCTTATGCTTGTAATGTACTTACATGATACTTACCTACTATTAGCCCCCATTTGCCATATTTTGACAGAATGGAAACTACGAAACCCTACACTGAGCATGGCCCGACATGCTCTTGGCCGATTATTCTTTAAATGTCTCGGTCTGAGTCCCCACACTTATGGCAACCCTACGCTAGACCGGGTTTTGTTTACAACAACTGTTTGTTTTCTGTTGCTAAGGTAAGACGTCGAAGACATAAAGTTTAGGGCATTTACTGACAGACCATAGTGTTCTAATTTCAAAATGAGCGTTCCATGATCCACACAATCAAATGCTTTAGAAAGATCACAAAATATGCCAATTGCATCACAAGAATTTTCCAAATATCATAAATATGTTTAATAAGTACCGAAGCAGCATCGGTCGTGGAAAGGGCTTATGTGAAACCAAACTATGTCTGTTGAAGTGACCCAGTAGATCATTTAACAATAACTTTTCAAAAACTTTACTTAGTACAGGAAGTATTGATATTGGACGGAAATTAGCCATATCACTCGAATCACCCGATTTAAAAAGAGGTATGACTTTGCTATATTTCATAAGATCTGGAAAGACGCCTTGTGAAATTGAAATATGTATTATAAATTACGGCTAAGTAAGGCGCTATTACGTCTAAGACATGACTAATGACTCTAACGGATGTTCCCCATAAGTCTTCCGTTTTCTTTAAATTGAGTGACTTGAATGTTTTAACAATAATTGTTGAATCTACTAGACTAAACTCAAAGTTAATATTACATTTCTTAACATTAGCACAAAGTAAGGAATGAGCTCGAGACGAAGATGAATGTAGACATTTCGTGGTATTAATAGCTATTTTAGAAAAATAATCTTCGAATGCCGAGGCAACATCGTTGTTGTTGACTTGACAATCGCGTGATTTACATTTACCAGCTTCCCTATTTATAATATTCCATGTTGTCTTCACTTTGCTGCAGGGACCGTTACCGGTATTCTGACTACAGGTTATTATTGAGGTATAACCGGTGTTATTTGAATTTGGGTATTTATATCACTTAAGCTCCGAATACCGGTATTCAATAGTGTTATCGGTTTAGCCAATTGACAACAAATACCACTATTTGATAGTTTACTCCTAAAGCTATTACCGGTAATAAGTAAGTGCCAATACCGGTTGTAGTAGTACCACGATTCGTTCCTTCGCTACTCGTCAAGGACGTTGTCCGGCCCGCTTGTAAAGTTGTAAATACTTAAGATCCGGATCTTAGAATGCCCGTTTTCATGTTGGCTGGTAAAATTAGCTGTTAGGTGATGATTTTGAATGATAAATATTTAATAGCGTTCATTTGATTCATTTAATTGTTTATTTTTTTGTTGATTTAATTGTATTTTATTACGTATGTAGTTTATAATCTCAAATATATGAGCGCCGATTAGACGTGCGCGCCGCCGCCATAAGGAGTCCGCGCGCCGCCGCCGCCGCCGGTAGATTAAAATGCGCGCCGAATATTTTTTATAAGACAGTATTATGCAGCGTTAAAATATGTAATAGGTTATAGTCCGATAAGAAATAGTTGAAATAGGCGCCACTTCCTACGTAACTCTCACATTTTTGACGTAAAATACTTACTTAAACATGGCAATAATTACGTACTTACGGAAATTTTTTGGTCATATAATTTAATTTCTACTATTTTATGTCGCACCAACACCATACTAACTATTTATTATGTGGCAGTACGATTTACATAAAAATGTGTTGTATGTACCATGTACCTATGGGTAAAACACATTTATAAAGTATAATGTCCAGTGTTTTAACCGTTGACGATTACAGGGCACTTGTGCCAAGTATGCGAAGAGTAAAATTATCACGTTTTCTGGTAGTTTTTATGAATATGAATATGAATTAAACAGAGGGATTTTAGGTGTTTCAAAACCTTTTAAAAAGTCATTACTTGTCGTATTGCAACGTAATGAACCAAATAGATAAAAAAATATTATTACGGTTTTTTTTTTCCTGTGCGTTCATCAAGACATCAAGAGACAGACCCGATTTCATTTGAGAAATTTCTTACGAAAATATTGATAAAATTGCATGCATTGTTGTATACCATTGCTCAGATGTTGCTGCATCCTACGATACCCCGCTAAGTTTGATTTAATGTTAATAAAATAACGCCAATGACTGGTAAAATTTTACCACCTACGAGCTATAAAGCTTTTGGAAAAATATAAAAATAATAGGTTTTACTTTAGTTCATAACATAAGTTGACATTATCAGTAAGTGTATTTGTAATTAAAAATGCAATTATTCTATATTTATTTAAAAAAATATGAATTTTACAAAAAAAACCTTATGCATATAAAGTACTGTATACTAACTAGGCAACGTCCAAAATACTAGACGTCTTTTCATTATGCGGCGTATCTTTTTATTTACACCGACTGGCAACATCCAACATATTTGACATACCTATGTTTTTTTCGAAACTATTATAAATAGATTTTTTTCATGATTTTTCTACAATAAACAACCACATAATAAGATAATAACACCAAAAAAATGATACTAACACAGTTTTTTGAGATTTTTTCCCTTGTCGATTTAAGGGTTAAGCATGGCTTTTCATTATACGTCTTAATATTGAAAAGTTGAAAAATTCCACGCCGCCGCCGTGGATTTTTTTCTGGCGCGCCGCCACCCAATTTTTTTCGACCGGCGCGCACGTCTAGCGCCGCCCAATAGGCATTTAGCCGGCGGCGGTTCGCCGGTCAAAATTGGTTGGCGGTGGCGGCGAATCGGCGGCGTAGCCTTGAAAACTTGGTTTATACGAAGAGAATTCAAACCTTAATTCATTTAATTTAATTTCATTTAATTTATTGAATTATGGTAGGAAAAAAGTTTTTCATGGCATTAACTGTAGATAAGCAGCATAATGAACATATCTTTATATTGTGAGGTTACTGTTAATTGAATCTATCACTAATTCACTACACTTTATAAAACAAAGTCCCCCGCCGCGTCTGTCTGTAACTATATGAATGTATGTTCACGATGAACTCAAATCAAAACCTACTCAACTGATTTTCATGCGGATTTCAGCTATCAATAGAAAGATTTTTGAGGAAGCTTTAGTTTAGGTGTACAATTTGTTAAGGTTTTGTGTAATCCGTGCGAAGTCAGTGCGGGTAGCTATAGTCAAATATAATAGTTATTATATGTACGTATCGCCAGGAGAGGTGAATGATTACACACACTGCTCGCACAGACCACCTAGTAATCGCAAAAATAGTATGAATGAATCAATGAGTGAATGTGACTTAAATGTACGATATTAAAAGCCTACATATAAAAACCCCTTCAAGAAACTTTTTTGCAGTTGATATCAACTTGATATTGGTACGAAATACGGAACCCTAAAAAGAATATTAATTTCAAAAATGTCTCAAAAATTGTATTGAACAACTATTTACAACTAATATTGCTCAAAGGTTAACTGGAAGAGATCCCTTAAAGGCATAAGTTCGCCTTTGTACTAATGACGAATGTTATTTTTCCTGTTTTGTTTTGATTTTTGTACAATAAAGTGTTTTACTACTACTACTACTATATTAAAGCAGAAGGAGTTGAAAATAAAGTTCCAGTTAATCCTTGTTTAATATTCGCTGAAAGTTGTTGAGCATTAGACTTTTCTGAGTGAGCACTCTATGTATTTTTTTCTTTATGTGGTTCAATGCACGTAATAATTATTTTTAGATATAATTTTAATTTATATTTTTGTTCGGTAAATAAAACAAAAATATGATATGAAAAGTTTTCTTGATTTCTATTTAAAGTTAATTGTTTTTATATAAAGTACCATCTCTTAAAATATCGGTACCTAATTTGTTAGCACGTTATATAAAAGCAATAAATTCCCGATCAAACTAATCTGCATAGCATTTGCAACGACAACGTGTGTAAATATCATCGTTAATGTCAAAGTTCTATGAAAATATGACGTTTATATTATAATAACACTCCCTCACTTTGTTCTGTTCAAATCGGTGCAAAGTTAGCTGAGACAGACTCTAGTATCTAACAAGGTCACGCCGATGCCACACCGATAGCGCAGAATTTTGGCGGCGGCGGCGGCGCGAAAATTTTGGCGGCGCGGCGCTCATATTTCATATGGAAATGTTTTCTGGGATTAATTATTTTCATTAATTCATTCATTAACCTCGTGCCTTGAAACGGTCGCAACGCTCAATTTTACAGATTTCGAACCACTTGCTACGCTCGTGGTTAAATCATGAAATCTTTCGCTTGTACAGCGATCAATATAAGCATGAGCAAAAAGAATAGATAGTAAGTTACATATGTCTTTGGCATGAGGACTTAACAACAACTTTAACCTCTTGTCGCAAAGTTTTTGGTTACTCTTTGATCAAGTGCAATGAATACCGGTATTAAATACGAAAACCATTACCGGTATACTGAATACCTGTTATTATTGAGGTATTAATGAATACCGGTATTTCATTATGTCAATTAGTGTACAAATAGCGATAAAGACAAAAACGGAATGACAGCAATACCTCTAATGCGAATATAGGTATAACATTTTAACCGGTATTCGTTTGACAGTTTTTATACAGGTATTTAATAAAACCGGTTATACGGTCCCTGCTTTGCTGTCCGACACTTTCAGTTTAGAACTTGTATAGTTTGCTTTGGCTGTTAAACACACTCTCTTGAAGATTTTTGAGTAGTTCCTCACATAGTCCAGGAAATGTGTATTTTTGTTCAGCTCTCTCTCACCATAAAGTTCATAAAGCCTTTTTCTACTTTTATAAATGCCTGCAGTAGCCCATTCACTAAACTTTGTTCTAGTTTTTGACCCACTAATAGTTTTCATACTGAAATTTTGATTAAAATGATAAAGAATTACGTAAAAAACATCTTCATACAAATGATTACAGTTATAGTGTGAAAATGGTAACATACAGAGACTTTTTTGAATTTCATTTTTGTATAATTCCAAGCGACTACTAGTAATGGGTCTATATGTTATTGTTTGTGGAGTATCATGAATATCGCTTAAGAAAACAGCCCTTTGACCGCTATGATCAGAATGAAAACAGTTAAATATTTGCTTATCTATACATTCACAATTACAAAATATATTATCCAGACATGTTGAACTAGTTACACCTACCCGATTAGGTTCAAGGAACAAGTTAAATAAATTGAATGATTTAAACAAACACAGCATTTTAACAGTATTACTAGAGGACTCGAGCAAGTTAACATTAAAATCTCCACAGACTATAACATGTTTTTGGCCCTTACATACTAACCTCAGCACACTTTCCATTGTAGTTTCAAATGTGCTGAAGTCAGCTGCTGGTGGTCTGTAAACACATACAATAATATATTTTTCTAATTCTACACAGGAAATTTCGATAATTCTTTCTATGGCATAATTTACAATATTTTTACGCTCTTTAGATTTCATGCAATTTTTAACAATTATCAGGGAACCACCATGAACAGCAGACTTTCTAGCAAAAAAAAACTGACTAATTTAAAGTTAACAAAATCAAATAAAAACTGCCCATCTTTCAGCCAATGTTCAGTGATACACATAACTTCAACAATATTATTATCTAAAAATAAACCTATTTCTAATTCTTTGCTGGAAAAACCCTGAATATTCTGGTGAATAATATTCATACTCAGGCATTTTTCCGCTGTCTTACAAATAAAAGTAAAATGTTATTAATATTTTTTACAAATTTTCTGTGAATTTTTATATTTTTAATTTTTTTTTAAATACCTAAATGTAATATATTTATTTGGATTATGTGTCGACGTAATCACTAGATTTATTGTCTGTCCCATACACCGCAAAGTTCAGCTATTACTAATTATTTCCATTCCGCCATACTAGCTGACCGTATCTTTCCTGGCCTATATCGTGTGTCAAAGCAATTAATTACATTTTGTGACCTTTGTCTTTGAATTGTTAATAGCCCACCCGTTTCTAATTTCGAACAGCAATATGGTGCAGTTAATAGTTTTTCTTAAAGCCAAAATCGTAAATCTCTGGGAAGATAACAAAAGTATCAAGGAAATAGCACGAAAGTTGAACATTACGGTAAGTAACTATTGTAACTAATGTTTTTTTTTCTATTTGTCAATGTAGAATTGTATTACCTAATTGTGATGAACCAAAGTCCTTCGTACAATCAATTGCCTTTATTTTACTCTAAGTTCCTACTTCAACACTTTCGACATTCTTAACTTAACAAGCAGTAAGCCTTCCTACTCAATGTTACCGGTTCAAGCGCCAAAGCGAGAATGCCCCTTCCATCTCATGGTAAGTTACATTTATACTTTTTCATCATTTGAATTGGCGGGTAGGAGAGTAGGGTCATTTTCGCGACTACCGACATATTAATTAACAAATATTCGGGTAAACACAAATCACATTTCTAATCACTACCCACTGAATGCCATAAGTTTAACATAACGCACACAAAATAATTATAATTTATTCTTGAAATCTTATGAAATATCACACTCGGCCATCCGACTGCGTGCTACCTCCGGTGCACGATCAACAATAATATCACACTCGGCCGTGTTGCCCGATGCCTTTTCAATCCTATTATAGTTAGACTAGTCTGTTTATACAATACCAATACTCTTCATTGTACACCAGAATACAATAAAATAATACAAAGAATTACAGCAACTCTAGTAGAGATAAACTTCAAATTATTTAATTTACTCATGGTATCCGGTATTGCAGATGTAAACGGTATTCATTCTTCAGACTAGTATTACTATTACATAAAAAGGGATACCTACTTATACTACTGATCATGTTAACGTTCACGAAATACATCGTCCACACTGTCAACCCCATACGATTAGTTATTTTAGCTTATTACACGCAGGATTACAGACATTATTATCGGCACGTACTTATAGAATAAGCCCAAATTTCATTGCATTGATTTTAGTACTGTAACATACTTATAACAAACATGGCACGAGCAATACAATTTAGCCTGATATATCAGAATAAGAAGAAAGAGACAACTACCACAGTATGAGCCATAATAACTGACATCAATAATCAAATTTTTAGTCCTTTTATGGTAAATGTAAGAACTGTTTATGGGTATAATGTTTTGGGGAAGCTACGTAATTACATTAATGGCTTAATCAGGTTTGTAATTAACAGTTGCAATTATCTAATATTTTCTCTCTGAAATCAAACATTTTTTTTTTCAAATTACAATACTAGTTACATGCTTGATGACGTCCTCTACTGTAGGTCCTTCTTGAGCGTCGCCTTGACTCCCGCGGTCCTTCTTCGTGCGGGTCATCTGAGAGAGGCCCTCGTCGTCAGCGCCTGCTGTGGTGACGACATCTGTATTCAGGCTGTTCTCACGCTCTGCTGTCGCAGTCCACAGCGTCCTCTGTGGTAGATTCACCGTCGCTAACCTCCAGCGTCTACCGCGACTCTGCATCAGTCTTGCTCGTGACGGCAGTCTAGGTGATCTCGGGGTGTCAATATTGGAATCCATTTTACCCTGTAATTAAATTTCAGTGCGCTGCATGATTGGTTGTTAAACTTTCTTCTCACCCTACACTTATTTAAACTCATAATAAACTCTTTAAACTCATAATAAACTCTTTAAACTCAAAATAAACTCTTTAAACTCAAAATAAACTGTTTAAACTCAAAATAAACTCTTTAAACTCAAAATAAACTCTTTAAACTCAAAATAAACTCTTTAAACTCAAAATAAACTCTTTAAACTCAAAATAAACTCTTTAAACTCAAAATAAACTCTTTAAACTCAAAATAAACTCTTTAAACTCAAAATAAACTCTTTAAACTCAAAATAAACTCTTTAAACTCAAAATAAACTATTTGAACTCAAAATAAACTCTTTAAACTCAAAATAAACTCTTTAAACTCAAAATAAACTCTTTAAACTCAAAATAAACTCTTTAATCTCAAAATAAACTCTTTAAACTCAAAATAAACTCTTTAAACTCAAAAGAAACTCTTTAAACTCAAAAGAAACTCTTTAAACTCAAAATAAACTCTTTAAACTCAAAATAAACTCTTTAAACTCAAAATAAACTCTTTAAACTCAAAATAAACTCTTTAAACTCAAAATAAACTCTTTAAACTCAAAATAAACTCTTTAAACTGAAAATAAACTCTTTAAACTCAAAATAAACTCTTTAAACCCAAAATAAACTCTTTAACTCTTTAAACTCAAGATAAACTCTTTAAATTTTTAAACTCTTTAAGATCTCTGGCAGCACACTACATGGCCGCACTCATAAACAGCACACCTACATGGCTGTAGACTCTAGCAGCGCACTACATGGCCACATTCATAAACAGCTCTAGACTATTCAGACAATTCGTACTATATACTCGTATTAAACTCAAACTCATATTAAGCTCAAACTCAAAATCGTATTAAGCTCAAACTCAAAATCGTATTAAGCTCAAACTCAAAATCGTATTAAGCTCAAACTCAAAATCGTATTAAGCTCAAACTCAAAATCGTATTAAGCTCAAACTCAAAATCGTATTAAGCTCAAACTCAAAATCGTATTAAGCTCAAACTCAAAATCGTATTAAGCTCAAACTCAAAATCGTATTAAGCTCAAACTCACAATCGTATTAAGCTCAACCTCACAATCGTATTAAGCTCAACCTCAAAATCGTATTAAGCTCAACCTCAAAATCGTATTAAGCTCAAACTCAAAATCGTATTAAGCTCAAACTCAAAATCGTATTAAACTCAAAATCGTATTAAACTCAAAATCGTATTAAACTCAAAATCGTATTAAACTCAAAATCGTATTAAACTCAAAATCGTATTAAACTCAAAATCGTATTAATTAAACTCAAAATCGTATTAATTAAACTCAAAATCATATTAATTAAACTCAAAATCGTATTAATTAAACTCAAAATCGTATTAATTAAACTCAAAATCGTATTAATTAAACTCAAAATCGTATTAATTAAACTCAAAATCGTATTAAACTCAAAATCGTATTAATTAAACTCAAAATCGTATTAATTAAACTCAAAATCGTATTAATTAAACTCAAAATCGTATTAATTAAACTCAAAATCGTATTAATTAAACTCAAAATCGTATTAATTAAACTCAAAATCGTATTAATTAAACTCAAAATCGTATTAATTAAACTCAAAATCGTATTAATTAAACTCAAAACCGTATGAACCTCAAAATCGTATTAGACTCAAAATCGTATTAGACTCAAAATAGTATTAGACTCAAAATAGTATTAGACTCAAAATCGTATTAGACTCAAAATCGTATTAGACTCAAAATCGTATTAGACTCAAAATCGTATTAGACTCAAAATCGTATTAGACTCAAAATCGTATTAGACTCAAAATCGTATTAGACTCAAAATCGTATTAGACTCAAAATCGTATTAGACTCAAAATCGTATTAGACTCAAAATCGTATTAGACTCAAAATAGTATTAGACTCAAAATAGTATTAGACTCAAAATCGTTAAGACTCAAAATCGTATTAGACTCAAACTCGTATTAGACTCAAACTCGTATTAGACTCAAACTCGTATTAGACTCAAACTCGTATTAGACTCAAACTCGTATTAGACTCAAACTCGTATTAGACTCAAACTCGTATTAGTCTCAAACTCGTATTAGACTCAAACTCGTATTAGACTCAAACTCGTATTAGACTCAAACTCGTATTAGACTCAAACTCGTATAAGACTCAAACTCGTATAAGACTCAAACTCGTATAAGACTCAAACTCGTATTAGACTCAAACTCGTATTAGACTCAAACTCGTATTAGACTCAAACTCGTATTAGACTCAAACTCGTATTAGACTCAAACTCGTATTAGACTCAAACTCGTATTAGACTCAAAATCGTATTAGACTCAAAATCGTATTAGACTCCAAATCGTATTAGACTCAAAATCGTATTAGACTCAAAATCGTATTAGACTCAAACTCGTATAAGACTCAAACTCGTATTTGACTCAAACTCGTATTAAATTCTCTGGTAGCACACTACATGGCTACACTCACAAACAGCACATCTACATGGCTGTAGACTCTAGCAGCACACTACATGGCCGCACTCATAAACAGCACATCTACATGGCTGTAAACATTAGACCCGGTTATATGATACCACCTACATGATATCTAGAACCCTAAGAGTCTGACTATTAGTACACCACATACATGGTGACTAACTACATGCTAACTACACCTTTACCCACCTACATATATAACTAAACATTAGACCCGGTTATATGATACCACCTACATGATATCTAGAACCATTAATGTCGGACTATAGTACACCACATACATGGTGACTAACTACATGCTAACTACACTTTTACCCACCTACATAGGTAACTAAACATTAGACCCGGTTATATTACCTACATGGTACACATACATAATAGCCAAATCAATATTGAAAGTTTAATTGTTGTTACCAAACCACGTAATTGTCGTTACACGGCACTTAAGGTACATAGTAATCACTTAAGACACTCTTCATTCATTTCAAAACTAACCAGAGGCGGTTATGTAGTATATGCATGCAAACCGGCGCGGGCGCGGTGTCGCTCCCCGCGCACCCCTTTGTATCAATCAGTAATAAACGGACCGTCGACTGTACTGCTGTGTTTCCTTTACACTCTCAAACACTTCATTGGCGACGAATCTACCCGCGCGTGGAAAAAAAATAACCGTTAATTATGACGACTACTTGTATCGGAAGTCTTACAGTTTTTGACCATAATTCTCAAGAGTGGAGGATATTTCATGGAAGGCTGCAGCAGTATATTCTTTTAAATTCAGTTGTAGATGCCAAGAAGGCACCGTTATTACTCACTCATCTGTCAGATGATACCTACCGTCTGGCTACAGATCTCGTGCATCCTAAGAAAGTAGAGGAGGTTGCGTTTGACGCTTTAGTCGAAGTGCTAAACAAGCATTTCTCGCCGAAAAGGTGTACCTTCGCCGACAGGGAGAAGTTTTTCGAGGCGAGAAGGACAACGGGAGAAAGCGTCGAGGGATGGGCGGCGCGAGTTCGCGGACTCGCCGTGCACTGCGAGTTCGGCACTGCATTGGACATGCTTCTAGTGAATCGTTTTGTGCTAGGCATGAACGTAGGCCGCGAACGTGATCGTTTATTCGAGCAGGACGCTACTTCGCTTTCATTTGCGAAAGCCTTAGAGGTGGCACAGCAGGCGGCGAGTGCGCGCCATGCCCGGGCGACGGCCACGGAGTCAACAGGGGCGGCGCTCGTGAAGGAGGAACCGGTGTACCGGGTGAGCGGGACGAAACCCGCCACCGACCGCGGGCGAGAGGTTCGCAAGTGCACCGTGTGCGGCATGAAAAATCATGATGCGGACCAGTGCAAATATAAGGGTTACAAGTGTCAAAAGTGCGGTTTAGTTGGCCATTTGAAAAAAGTGTGTAAGGGCAAGTTGTCGCGAATTAATAATATAGTGCAGCAAAATAGTGATACTTCGGATGATGCGTCGTGCTGCGTGGAGTGCCAAAACTATAGACTAAGGTACGTTTCAATAAAACCTATTGAAATTGAAGTACAGTTAGGGGATAATCTTGTCACTATGGAACTAGATTCCGGTTCGGGTACCTGCGTCATATCAGACACCTTGTATTATGATAAGTTTCATAAATACAAATTATTGCCTTGTAATGTCCGTATGTGCTTTTATAACGGTCATAAAATCGCACCTTTAGGAGTTTTTGATATTGATGCTACTTTTAACAATAGCACCAAGTGCATCAGCATTTTCGTTGTAAAAGACGGAGGACCCGGTCTATTGGGCCGCGATTTTATGGCCGCCTTTGACATATATTTCACTGCGAGGATAAATAAAATAAGTGAAGATAAGGATTTTGACCTTTTGTTAGAACAATACCCTAACCTGTGGCGTGACGAGCTAGGTGCATTTAATAAGTTTAAAGTCACTTTAACATTAAATAATAAAGCTAGCCCTAAATTTTTTAAGCCACGACCTATACCTTTTGCCCTTAAAGGAAAAGTAGAAGCTGAACTAGATAGGTTGGTAGGGTTAGGTATTTTGGTACCCGTCAACCATTCCCAATACGCTACTCCAATTGTACCAGTGCTTAAAGAGAACGGTAAAGTAAGAATCGCGGGCGATTTTTCGGTTACTCTGAATAAGGACTTAGTGATTGATAAGTATCCGCTCCCTCGTATAGAGGAAGTATTCGCAAAGCTGGGCGGTGGCGAGCACTATAGTAAAATAGATTTGAAGAACGCATACAATCAATTTGTTTTAAGCGATGCGTCCCAGGAGCTCACTACAATAAACACCCCGAAGGGGTTATTTAAGTATACCCGTCTCGTATATGGCTTAGCGAATGCCCCGGCTATTTTTCAAAAAGCCATGGAGACGTTGCTTGCCGGCATAGATGGAGTGAGTTGCTGGCTGGACGACATATGTGTTACAGGTCCCAACAAAGTTGTCCACCTTAGCAGGTTACGGGAAGTACTGAGTAGGCTTGACAAAGCCGGTCTCCGTCTGCAGAAGGAAAAATGTGAGTTTTTCAAAAATAGTGTTACTTATTTAGGTTACACAATAAGTAAAAAGGGGCTTCAATCCAGCGCGCAAAAGGTAAAAGCGGTAATTAATGCACCGGAACCTAAAAATGTAACGGAAGTTAAACGTTTTTTAGGCATGATTAACTATTACAGGAATTTCATTCCAAACGCGTCTAGTGTGTTAAGTCCGCTGCATGAATTACTGCGCTCGGGAGCTGAGTGGGAGTGGGGCGAGCGGCAGCGCCGCGCTGTGCGACAGGTGCAGCGCGAGCTGGCCTCGGAGCGCGCGCTCGCGCACTTCGACCCCGACGCGCAGCTGGTTCTAGCTGCTGATGCTGGCCCCGCCGGTCTTGGCGCAGTACTATCGACTCGCGATGCTGAGGGTATGGAGCGGCCGCTAGCATTCGCTTCAAGGTCACTAACAAGTAGTGAACGCAATTACAGCCAAATAGAGAAAGAAGCTACGGCTATTATCTTTGCGGTGAAAAAGTTTCATCAATATCTGTACGGTCGTAGTGAGCCTTTCATCCTAAAAACAGATCATCGACCGCTCGTATCGATATTTAACAATAAAACTGGTATTTCCATTACAACCGCCTTAAGATTACAAAGATATGCCATTATTTTGTCCGCGTACAATTACGTTGTTCAATATATCACAAGTGAAAATAATTTAGTTGCAGATTATTTTTCCCGCGCTCCATTATCAGAGACTTATTGTGATAGCGATAACCAGTTTGATACTTTTAACTCCCTGCATTTTATGAATGCAATATCACCGGCGGTAACGTACGCCGAAATAATCCAAGCCACAGGAAACGATACCGTATTAAAGACGGTTATAAAGTACATGCAAAATGGATGGCCGCGTAAAGTAGTCTGCGATCAAATTAGACCTTATTTCCAATGCAAATCGGACCTACAATTGGAAGGTGGGATCTTGTTACGGGGACATAGGGTCGTCATTCCAATGATACTTAGGGAGCGCTTGTTGAATGAACTCCATAGTACGCATCTAGGTATCGTTAAAATGAAGTGTAATGCTCGAAGTCGAATGTGGTGGCCAGGGATTGACGCGGACATCGAACGCTGCACCGGCGCGTGCGCCACCTGCATTTCATTACGCGCCAAGCCGCCGCGCGAGGCTCCAGCGAGCTGGCCACGGCCGCCTGGAGTTTGGAACCGCGTTCATTTTGATTACATGACGGTGGGGCAACGGGTATATCTGGTCGTGGTCGATGCGTATAGCAAGTGGCTAGACTGTTTGCATATGAATAATGGTACCACTACGCAAGCACTTATTTCTAAGTTGACATATTTATTTTCGTATTTCGGTATACCGAACGTATTAGTTTCAGACAATGATGTCAAAATAAATTGCGCCGAGTTTAGACTTTATTGTTCTAACAATGGAATTAAGTACATGAACTCTCCTGTATACCACCCAAATAGTAATGGCCAGGCCGAAAATACCGTAAAAAACTGCAAACGTATGATTAAATGTATTTTGAATGAGAATATGTCTCAACAAAAATTGAATGACGCTTTGTATGAGTACTTGTTTACTTACAGAAATACCGCGCACTGTACTACAGGAACCACCCCCGCCAAATTAATGTTTGGAAGAAATTTGAGGTCGCGCCTTGATTTAATTTTACCTCCTCCTGCTAATAATAATAACGCGCACGAGCAAACACCTGCGCCGGAACATCGTCGTTGTTTTGACCTCGGGGACAAAGTTTGGGTTCGGTGGTACAGTGCTCGAAAAGAAAGTTGGCAGTTAGGTGTCCTAAAGGAAAGGGTTGGCAATAAAATGTTTAAAATATTTATGTATAAATATAATTCTTATTGTGTACGCCATATGGACCAATTGTTAAAGTATAAAGGCACTAATGATAGTATTGCTACTATAAGCGATTTAGAGGACCTGGTTACACCTACCCAATCGCCTTCACTTCACAGCTCGCTAGGGTCTGAACCCTCAATTAATTGTTCAAGTACACCCGAAGGGTCTCTTATTAATAGGGATAATGCGGGGTCTGGTGAGTCAGCCTCCGAGGTGACGCGGGAGACACGCGCGGAGGAGGAAATGTGGGCAGATTGTGACGGTGACGGCGGCTCCCCGCCGGCCTCCCCAAGCGGCTCCGCGCCGGGGACGCCGGTGCGGCTGCCGAGCGCGGTCGACGCAGCTGTGCAAGAGACCGCTGAGTCGACCGCTCTCACAGAATGTTCGTCAAGACGTCTGTTGCGTCCAAGAAAAGATGTTAACTATAAAGTTTAGGAATAAGGAAATGTTTACCTATCTAATTGTTATTTTTAATATTAATTATTTCTTTGTTAATAGGTTTCAAGATTAGTGTGGGAGAAATGTAGTATATGCATGCAAACCGGCGCGGGCGCGGTGTCGCTCCCCGCGCACCCCTTTGTATCAATCAGTAATAAACGGACCGTCGACTGTACTGCTGTGTTTCCTTTACACTCTCAAACACTTCAGGTTATCAAGCATGACTTGCTATTGGATCATTTAACTCATACTAAATATACCTACTATTTAATAGATTAGGTTCAGTATTCGAAACTCAAATATAGGATGCACATGTATGTAAACACTTTCATTTAACGACAGTACGTATTTCAACTAGATCTGCATAACAACCGAGAACTTCTGCATGTCTCTTCACAATATGGGCATATTAAAATTTAAAACCACTAAAATTTAAAATCAGTTAAATAAAATTGTTCCTTTAACGACAATAAACGTACTTGCCTTTAATGGTACACGTACAGTACTTGTTTGTTTTGTAATTGCTAACGGATTCATTAAATATTTATCCAAATCGTATCCATTGTATTCAACTTCGCTAAACATTGATACTACACAAAAATAAAAATAACATCTTATGTACAGTGCAGTAGTAACTGCACTGTACATAATCGTAATATGACTCTTGTAAAAAGTTACCCGCAGAGTTATAAATTACGTAACAAGTCTACTTCGTTACTTCAACTTGACTATGATCGCGTATCTGCATATTATTAATCAGGTTTTGAGATTATAAGCATTACACAACTTAAAACTTACTACCATAACGTCAGAGTAAGTATATAAAATATGTATGTATATAAAATATGTATATGTAGATATACTAGGTACTCACACGTTCTGGTCCTTTTATGGGCGCCGTGTTACCACTTCTGACTTGTGATGAATCAAAGTCCTTCGTACAATCAATTGCCTTTATTTTACTCTAAGTTCCTACTTCAACACTTTCGACATTCTTAACTTAACAAGCAGTAAGCCTTCCTACTCAATGTTACCGGTTCAAGCGCCAAAGCGAGAATGCCCCTTCCATCTCATGGTAAGTTACATTTATACTTTTTCATCATTTGAATTGGCGGGTAGGAGAGTAGGGTCATTTTCGCGACTACCGACATATTAATTAACAAATATTCGGGTAAACACAAATCACATTTCTAATCACTACCCACTGAATGCCATAAGTTTAACATAACGCACACAAAATAATTATAATTTATTCTTGAAATCTTATGAAATATCACATAATAAGATAAACCAACAGATATATTGTGTGTGGGTATACGAGTATAATATAAATAGTTTTTTTAATACAGTTGCTCACAAAGTGCTACTTTACGTAGCTGTTTAGCGTGCGGAAAGTTGGTTATGTCGAACTAGTGCTTTTTACTTTTCCAATTTTTTTAAATTTATACTTGTTCCAATTCACGACTACTTATTGATGAGTGTTAATATTAGTTTCCTTTAAACGTCGTAATCAGCATAAAAACCTACTGTTAATGTAAGAATATGAAAAATATACATATTTCATATTTTAATACTTACCTCTTCATCATTATAACACGTTTATTTTTTAATATTGAATATTGAAAATTCCGTTCTTAATAAGGTGTCTGAATGGAACGGAATAGCTGCCAAACGCCCATAGATATAATATACTTAAAGACGACGTCTAAGCGAGCTGTCACTGTTACCACTTTTGTTTAGTGTACGATTAACAATGTTTTACTTATTTTTTCGCAACTGTATTAAAAAACGTCGTTCGATACACGTGCGGAAATGTCATTCTTCACTCGTCCCGAGTCTTCCCACTCGCCTGCGGCTCGTGGCAAGATATCTCGGTACTCGTGAAGTAATGACATACCTTCCGCACTAGCATCGAAATGTACTATTTTAATTGGGGCTGTTTAGAGAAATCCCAAACAAATAATAATATAGTAAAATTATACATTTTGTGTTTGCGTCAAATCCGGTAGTTCTGATTTTTTGCAGACTTATTTATGATGTTGGTCCAATTAATAATCCAAGTTTGTGACCTTGAGCGCCGAACGCATCATTGTCAAATATCGGAAAACCTGCGAAAGTTTCGGTTTTTGTTTAGTTTTGGGCGATTATAACCCTAAAGGACTAGTTTATGATAGTACCTTTCTTAGACGTTTTTTACAATTTCACTGGATTATAAAACACATTGGGAGTATTTTTTGTGAAAGTAAGTTAAAAATTCGGTTTACTATTGTGTTCTCCTCTTACACACCATTAGAAACATACTATAGATTGTTTTATACGTATTTTTATTTGCAGAGAGACACGGTTCGTAGGTGGGTAAGACGTTACCAAAAACAGGGAGACGTGGAATGTGAGAAACCAGGCCCTCGTCCTTCGGGTTACACTGAACAATCTGAGCGGCATCGTAATATAGT
Source organism: Cydia splendana (assembly GCF_910591565.1). NCBI lineage: Eukaryota > Metazoa > Arthropoda > Insecta > Lepidoptera > Tortricidae > Cydia > Cydia splendana. The sequence goes on from NW_026946891.1 coordinate 1,219,969, forward strand.
GCAAATTCATACTGATGCTCCGTTTACCAGCACTCGCTCCACTACGGAAACTTTTGAAGTGTCACTTAGCACGGTTAGAAGACACCTTCATGCTGCTAACTATACACCATTTTAAACCAGCCAAAAAAATAAAGTTAACAGAAGCGCATCGAAACGAACGTGTAAGGTTCGCAAAAAAATACGAAAATTTCGATTGGGAAAATGAAATCGTAATTTTTACGGACGAAAAATGTTTTAAGTCCGACAAAGATGGCCGAAAAATATTGTGGCGGAGAAGTGGAGAGAGATATAACCCCAAAAACGTGCTAGACCTTAGAACAAGTGGAAGGGTAACGTTAGGTAAAATATATACTTTTTTTATGTTATGGCTGATATTTATATAGGTATAAACGATATTTATCAGAAAAAATATTTTCAGCGTATTACGGGTGGATGTCTTCCATGGGCCCCGGTGAGCTTGTAGAAGTAGGAGGACGAATGAACGGTGAGCGATACCTTGAGGTATTGCGTGACGTCATGATGCCATCAGTTCGCGTCGCCTACCCTGAGGGCCAAATTTATTTAGTGCAAGACAATAGTGCCGTGCATCGTTCGCGTATAGTGCAAGACTGGTTGTCTTCTAAGGCGGACATTACAGTCTTCGATTGGCCTTCTAAAAGTCCTGACCTGAACCCAATTGAGAACTTGTGGGGTCAAATGGTGCTTAACTGGGACCCTACCCAAGTCAGATCCAAAAAAACCTAGACGACGAAGTTCACAGGACCTGGGAATTGTTGAGGAATTGGAACACTTGTTCAAACAATCATGATGGTGGCGAGCATGAAAAGCCGACTCAAACAAGTCGAAGAAAGTCATGGATATCCTCTTCGCTATTGATTAATTAAAAATGGCACGTATTTAACCGGTCAACTAATTAATCGAATATGAATAGTTAAAAAAAATAGAAATGGGTACTAAAATAATAGATTGGCACCAAAAACAGAGCCTTAAAATATATCAATATGAGACAACATTTTAATGCCGTTACAGCTTTTGTTTTTTTTTGAGGCAGGTACCAAGTATTTATTTGGCACCTGAATTATTATATTGGAGACTATTTATGAAGCATGTTTTAAAAAGAAAACGGCTATCTATTAATTCAAAAATGAAGTTCTTTTAAAATATTTTGTTTGGTCACTATACTGTCAAATTAACACGCTCCTCCTCGCTTCGCTCGTCGTCGCACCTATCTTTTAACTCTTGCAGAACACCGTGTTAACTACTGAAATCAGTAATTAAAAATTTAAAGACCTAACGGTATAATGGCCAATAGGTGTTTCATAATTAAGAATTTCGACTACCTATAAGTATAGGTACTGAATTTGTGGTGTTTTGTGGATTAGGAAAATTGACAATTTAAAGTACTAAGTTTTTTATTTAAATGTATTTAAAATTTATGTATCTACCTAGGTATCTTAGGTATTCTGTATATGTAAATATATAAAGAAACAAATTTTATGATCGCTTTACAATATTAGTTGCCAACTTATTATTTTAGACGCCAACCTACTATCAATTCAAGTGCCCTATATTTTTTTTGGATGGCTTGATTTTGCTGCCAGTTTTTTAATAATATGATGCTTAAATTTGAGGCTAATATAAATTTATTGGCACTAAAATATTAATGCACAGCCAAATTATATTATTATATGCCCAGTGAAAGTTCCTGTTTAATATTTTAGTTGCCCGGTTAATAATAAGCCATTAAAAATATACCTACTGTGTTTCCATTTGTGTTATGGGTATTTCTACACTAATGGCGAAATAATTGTGTTAGCAAATTAATAAAACTCCCGTGAGTCTTAGACATGTTGAAATTCATGTATGTTTCAATCAGTCATGTAGGGTTACTCCCGTCATTATATAAGGTAATTATATAAGGTAAGTTTAATGATGTGGTAACTCTATGTAAGTATTCAAATAAATTAAAATAACTAAACTTATTAGAAAGTATACACATTTTTTTTAAATACAGTTAACTTTATGGATGAGTCAGATTGTTCAACTAACTCCTTATCTTTTCCCTAACTAACAGGCCTCGATAATAGTCTTCGTGACAAAAAAGAGAGACCCACGGTTTCAAAAACAGTTCCCTGTAATTTAAAATAATATAAGCACAATCGTATCGTCACCTTTTAGACAGTAATATAATTTAGAAACTGCGGTTGCAAACAGTTTTTTTTTTATAAAATGTATATTTCAATTTATCGGCAATTTAAAATTAACTAAACAGGGAACTGTATCGAATCCGGCCCATTTAGTGGAGAAAGCCCTTGTCTTAAAATTGTTTTAAAGTGCCGACGGTTACAGGAGATGAATATTGTTATCTTTGATAACATGTGGTTTCTCGCTGTAACGTCAAAGTTCGTCTAGATTATTTCAATCAGAAAGAAAAGTAACGTTGTGGTATATTGTCATATAACATGGTTCAATCTAAAATTAATTCTAATTTAGGTCTACAAGTTTTCCTTTTGTCAACTAAATTGTAACTGCAAGTATTTTTTTCTATTATTAGTGACGTAACTAATTAAGAAGTTATAGGATTTGTTTATGTGTAATAATTATTACCTATGCCATGCCCGCACTATTTATTTTGTAAACAAGATTTTTATAAATTAATAAAAAATTGTAGCCAAAGAGGCTACTTTATGTAACAAACTATTTATATATATAATCCTGGTCACTACGGCACCAAAAATGTACCTTAACCCTCTACTAACTAATCTACTTTAATAGAACTCAACCAGAATTGATTATAAATTAAGAAAAATAGATTAATTTGGCCATGTGATCGTCTAGTGAAATTAATACATTGTGAACCTTAGTACCCATCGTCTTTTATGTGCAGACTGATTAGATTTGGATTCAAAATATTACCCCTAAAATACCCTATGTAATTGTAAATATTGCTACTGTAATTTATATATTATAACACTATCGTATGAAAAACAAAATCATATGAAGAATAAATAATAAATTATATTTTTTAGATTTTATCTCCTACCGAGCCCTACCGTGACCAGTTACCATGAACAGTAGTATAAGCCCTTGTTGTTTGTAATTATATTTTCCTTTTATATCCATTCGCTAACAACCTAGCTAGCTAAAGGAAAATATTTATATGTAACTGGTGCAAATATTAATACGTACAAACATACTTTATCTACTGTCACGCCTCGGATGAAGACGGGTCTCTAAACTAAATAATACCTATTTTATTTTGTTATGTTTTTAATAGGTATTTGTAAGCACTATGTAATATTTACTTTTATCTGCGTTCGGAACCTATTTTCAGACAAGAGGAAACGCCAAGAAACTCATCTGGATATTCTTACCATAAATGTATGGAATACTGAAGCAATCGTCTATTAAACATGACTTAATTCCCTTAGTTACCCCGATATAGAAAAGCCCAAATTGTCACTAGTGAACTGCTTCGCCTGTCACTAGCTCCCTATAACAAAATTATTTAGTATGTCCTCAAATAACTTTGTTCCCCTGTCTCACCCAATATAATAATGTATTACCTTTAAATCATATCTAATGTACGAGCCTCAGTAACCCATCCATATGCTACTACAACTAAACTTTAATTTTATTCTGTATTTTAAAACAGTTAACAATCTAATGATTTTAACACTGTGTGTAACCAAAATATATGTGAGAGAATAAATAATAATAAAGAAAGAAATAATAAATAACCCTAACTCCCAAATAATGACTCTACCCTAACTCTACCCCAATGTCCCTATTCTAATGTGTAAATCTAGAGGCGAACCTCTATCTTTACAGGGAGGAATGTGTGTAAGAGGGACCCTAATTTAAGCTGTAAACGTTCGGCCGACAAAACCGAGGTATTGCAAACCCTAGTGTCTGTGTGATTGCCTCCCTCCGCAGTGTAGGCCGTAGCCAAGGGTACTGACGAATAAGGCGCCCTATTCCAAATATAAAATGTGAATATATAAATATATATAATATAGGAGCGGTGGTGGCCGAGTGGATATGACGTCCGACTTTCAATCCGGAGGTCGCGGGTTCAAATCCTGGCTCGTACCAATGAGTTTTTCGGAACTTATGTACGAAATATCATTTGATGTTTACCACTAGCTTTTCGGTGAAGGAAAACATCGTGAGGAAACCTGCATACATCTGCGAAGAAATTCAAAGGTGTATGTGAAGTCCCCAATCCGCATTGGGCTAGCGTGGGGACTATAGCCCAAGCCCTCTCGCGCATGAGAGGAGGCCTGTGCCCAGCAGTGGGACGTATATAGGCTGAAATGATGATGATGATGATGATATAACAAGACCACGCTTCTTCAATTACCAACAGATTTCAGTGAGTAAAGATTACTCCTAATGATCCACACGTGAGATCCTCACATCCCTCTGTCAGACCTTGAAGAGAACGTAAGAGGTATAATCGTCACCTGTGTAGGTAAAAAGGTTGACGCCAGGCCCCTCTCGCGACCTGGACCTAACACTCTACTGGATTCCCGGAAAAGCCTGTTTATCACCGCTAGGTTAGGCGTTTCCGGTTGATTGACCGTGCAATCAGACACTAATCTGGCTCTAAAACACAAAAAACACCAAAACACACGTAAGTATTTACACTGAACTAACAATTGAACAGTCTGACAAAAAGCAGCATAGTAGCTACGTAAAGTCAAACATCCAATCGTCAAAATAACACCTTTGTTTTAACGTCTACGGGCGAGCCAGAGATCGTGACAATCCGACGGACAAAAATAGAATAATCAGTTCCCAGCTTGGCGTGGGGGTATTTATAACCATAAAAGACATTAACGAAACGCGTTTGACGCATTTGACGCGTTAGGCGCACTTCAATATAAGATCTTTGTTATTTATTTCCTTTAAACTCGAGTACCAATCTTGAGTAGTTTTAGCAAAGAGATGTGCTTCCCATAAGACAAGTAAAGTCAAAAGAAACCCCTCGCCTCGGAAATCAAGACAAAGTTACTCTCTAACAGATGGCGCCACTCCCTTGATATTAAACAATTCTAACTCACATCAATGTAAAAAACACGGATCAAAGCACATGACGTTCCAAAATTAATAAAAATCATTTATGTCTATATGTAAATATATACGTTTTATGGATATTTTTATACATTTTCATCTCTAGTTTCAATACTGCGTCAACAGATGGCAGCATAATCTTCGCGACTACAAAATTCACCGACAGTAATTCTCTATACACATTCCATTCTCTTTGGTTTCAGCGAATCACTTTTTCTGATTAATGGCCCACTACGAAACTTGACTCTGTTAAGTTTTTTGTTTGTTGTTTCGGATTTCTCGTGAGAATGTTTTGTTTTTATTTAAAATTAATTTACTGAATGCATACATTATAGTTACTTACATGTATTTATTTTAATTAACATTGGTACATAATAATTGAGGTTTTAAAGTTTATGAAAATATTATCGATTAATCAGCTGTGTCAATCATTATTTATGTTAACTAGATCAGCTAGTGCGTCTAGTTACAGTCGCCCCCTCGAGAATTTGCAATGTATGCATATACACATACATGTAGAATTCTCGGACCCTATTCGAATAAAAATGAAAATTATATCCTTAATTTGTTGGTATTATCCCCTTTTTTCCCCCTTGTATACTAAACGTGTGGTGTATGATGTGTGTTTAAACCAATACTCATTGATTGTGATTGATTAGATATAAAACTCAGATCATTGAATTTTAATAATGTATTATGATTATCTTTTCGTCACGATTTTCCTACCAGTCTAGGCTATTGGGTCGTGAATCCAATAAACTCTAGTAGCTCGATTTTATGGTTTCATCCTAGTCTATGGATCTTTCTATCCGGCGACTTAACCACATTGTCCGGTTAATAAATTAACCAATAAAACCTCCCTTCACAACGTAGAAAAAACATTTGGTATAAGTACTGGGATACTCATTCTCCATTAATCAAAATCCAATCCGAATTCCATTACCAAATCATCCCTCCCAATCAAGTTTTCTTGGAAAATGTCACATACATGAACAAGATATTTGCCTTCAAACTTACTCCCATATTAACAATAAAGTGTTAAAGAAACCTAAAATACCATGATAATATCCTGATACTTGTATCAAAATATTACCTTCACAAACATAACATAGGTTTAAATCAAAACTACTATGTAATGTTTGTAAATAGATCCTAATAAAAATATTTATACATGAAAATAAAAAATAATAATATAAAAAAAATATTTTATAACTACCTACAGTACTATAAACACTTCACCATTATAACATATGAAAATAAGTCTTACTTGTAGACATTTTAATACATCTTTATATTTAAGAAATAATAAGATAAATCAATTTTTTATATAAATCCATATCTCAAAAAGCTCTATAAAATATATTTAAAAATAATGCACCAATAACTCTTTCGCATATAATAATGTGATAATGCATGTTCGTTGACATGTCATCATCGTGTTTTGATATCAAAGGTCTTATTCACGATGAGGTGTGTAATTAGTCATGGGCTTAGCTTCTTGTGGAGTGTATAGTCAACAAAAACTACCCTTTGAAATGGGTCGAATCGTCATACGATTTTAGCCTACTGATAAGAATTTGTTGACTATTTTGTGTATTATTCGCAACAAAATACCAACAAATCCAGGTTGATTGCAATCTGACATTTGCCTAACCGTAAAAATCATTCATACAAAAATACAAAATTTCACACACTTCTTGCAAAATCTCCAGATATCCATCAATCTATTATTATAATTAAATAAGTTAATAATCTTTCATTGTCTTTCAATTGCCAGTTCATTCAATTCTTACTAGGCCATTTCTACAGATAGCCAACGTCAATGATTTGCAATCAAAATAAAATGCATCAAATAAAACTTAATTTTTATTTATGAAAAAACAATATTTCTGACATAACCCCAAGCTCCCTCCTATTTATTATAAACAATACCAAAAAATTGTATTTGCAAAACTATTTATATTGAAGTTAAACAAATTCAGTTGAAATAACGTTAATACCATGTTAGTTAACGTTGCGTTATTACATCTTACTATGGCAATACGATAACTCATTATTTTATTATGGCAACCCCGCAAAGATGCGCCTCGAAAATGATAATGGAGAGATGCATCGCGCGTCTATCTGTCCGTTGTCATTGAACAGTTTTAAATTTTACCCGATGTAGTGCAATTGGGTGTTATTGTGAAGTGTAGTGCTATAGTGAATTTTGTTGTTGAACAAATAATTGGTAAGTTTGAATGTATTTCTTACTTTTTATTTCTACATTTTATCTAATCATTTATGTATACAACTGAACTCGTTAATTTTGTATATTTATGCCAATGTTTCTGCATTATGTATATACCACATGTATTATTTTATCGCTAACTCTCGCGTGAACTATTTATTATATAGTATTATTTTTAAAGTATTAACCCCAAATATATTTTTGTTCTCTTGATATGCAGAGTAAGATAAATATTGAATTTCATGTTTTTAATAAATAGTTATTATATTTGATGATAATGTAACAAATTTTATGTTAAAGTATTTATTTAATATTCAAAAATACCATTGTATTAATATTTTATATAACGTATTTCTAAACATGTTAATTCTTTGTACATTTACACTATAAATACTAGACATGCCAAAAATATTTGCAACTATTCGGCATTCCACCTAGTCAACCACCTTTGCTGAATAATCAGTATTCAATCTAAATCACTATTCATGATATATTTATTCGATACTTGTGTATTTTTACTATCTAAATTAATTAAATAACACTTTATCTCTAACTTTGTACTCAAAACACCACGCATTTCAACAGCAGGTAAAGATCCCTTCGAGCCGTTGGCTGATTTTTTGTTACAAACTCCAACATGTGCATTCAATATGACTCTTCTGTGTAATTCTATTGTTTTAAACGGTTCTTTGTTTATACGACCGATGGCTTCAAATCTAACTTTCTAAATTTTATGACTTCAACATGTTTTTATGACAGTGGATATTATTTCCTTAAATCCAAGTTTACAATATTTTAAATGATTATATTTCAATTAATTTGATTGCTAGCAACATCAGTGAATACTATAAATACTTCCCTTACTTTGTCTATGGCGTCCACAGTGGCGCCCCCTGGAATAAACCATAGGTTACAGATTGTCAATTTGTTATACGCAACGAAAAACCCTCATTTGAAGTGTTAACTTGTGTTTGTGAAGTGTACACTATTCAAAAATGCGACTTAAAGCAATTGACTACAAGATATTGCAATTCCCAATAATTTGGGACATCAATAATTTATATCATGGTGATGAATTTCTAACCGAACTTGCCCGTCTAGATCTTTTAATACTGTGTATGAAAGACGAACCTCACTATAATTTTCAAATGCTTAACAAGAAAATCAGGAATTTCAAGGACCGTCTCCGCAGATTAAGGGTATATAATTTTGTTTGTATACATTTATTTAATTATATTTATATTAAATAATTATATAACTATTTACATCATTATTATATTATATGTATATTTTGAGAAATATTTTATTTTAATAATCTGTTAATTTTTATTACAATACTGTTTAACGCTAAAACAAAAACATTTTTTTTTTTGTTATAGGAAAAACTAGTCACCAACGGACAACGATTCAGATACGTTATACAAATAATTCAAGCAGCTCCGGGGTCTCCACACCACGCTGTTATTGCTATTGAAGTAAGTATGATTAACAAATCAATAATGTTATTGCTGTATAAACATGCTTATTGCATTTAACTATGTTTATTTATTTTACAGCCTTCACCAAGTTTGCAAAATATACTTTTTGATATCCCGGAGCAAGTAGTTGAAAACGAAGAACCTCCGCTGGATTTCAACGTAAGTTGTTTTAATTTGAAGTATATTTATTTTACTTTCAGATTCCATAGAAACTTAATAATGTTTATTTGATTACTATTTTTCAGGCCCTCATAAATGAGTCCGGACTGTTAGACGACGTGGGTGATCCTATTTGATTCAACATTTTATGTAAGTAATACTCGGTTCTTTCTACTATCATACATTTTTGTTTTAATCTAAAGAACAATGTTTTTCTAGGAATGTCAACTTGGTAGAACACGGTCAGTTCTTTCAGTACGTAGTATATATTACGTAATGCTAATTTATATTTAATATGTTATATTATCCTACTGCCATTTTAATTACCCATAACATATAGATATGATTGGTAAATTGAACTCATTAGTTTACACCATATTATTTTTCTCGTTTAAAAACTTTGTTTACACTAACACGATAAGAAAGCGTCGTCACACACAGTTAAAGGAGTACCTGCTAACCTTTTTTTTCCCGATCTTTATAAGTGGCTGAATGCGTCTCACGATGTCTTTCAGCTATTTTTAGAACTATTGTTTTGATTTTAAGATTTTTAAATTTTTACATAATATGATTTCAGGATACGTAAGGCGTTCGTGTAAGATGATTATATGTAATTAGTCTTCCTAATTATGAGACAACATTTTCTAAGTAAGTTTGCTTTACCTAACCTAACATTTTTCAATTTTATTTAAATAAAATAATTATAATGAACTATATCGCAATAATCAAACATTTACTGTAATTATTTTCTAATGAATTTTTTTTTACAACAACTTTTTTTTTATTAAAAGTAATATAAATGTATGTCTTATTTAATATGTTATTGATAATTTTCATCTACCGAAATTTATGTCTACCAAAATAATTACAAAACATCTATGTTCTCTGTCTAAACTGAATACTTCCCGTTTTCCAGATGTTCCACATGACAAAAGACCGAGTGTCGCTGAATGCTGTTCCTTCATTTTATTTTAAGGTAATTAAAATGCTTACTTATTATTAACATACCAAAAACGATACTATTTATAATTAATATATTTTTCAAAATGATTTAATGAATTCAAGATATTTACTTTTCATCTCTCTTTTATTTAAAAGATATTTTGATTATATATTTTAATTTTTTTTTTTATAATAATAATAAAAAATAAATTTTTTTTTGTGAAAATCCACTACCGCTATTTGTGCCTTCGGGTAACATTAGGTAGCCCAACCCTTTAATATACATGCTTAAAGGGTTATTGTAAATTAACATATTTCTTTTTTTATGATAATTACTATTACACAAAATCAAAGTTATTACAAAATCAAAACCAAAGTTAGTTGCCTATTCTACGTGTATATGAATGAAGCGACTTGTATATGTGAATAGTGTTACTTTCACACATACGGACTACTGTTATGCCGGATGTGGATGGAAGACCCTATTCTAACCTACCTACTTATTTTTACAATTTTTTTTCTTTATTTCTAAAAATTCTTTATTCTAATTTGACACTTTGTTTTTTTTCTTAATAGCTATTAAAAATCTCTATAACAATATTACGTAGTTCCAAAAATTATTTATTCTAATTAGACATTTTTTTTTATTAAAAACCTTTATAACAATAATGCTTATGTATACATTTTTTTTCATTTAATAAAATAAAATTCTTAATGATTTCAGCTACAATACAACATTCAGCGCCTTCGCACTCGACTCGCCTTAATAGAACTTCTGTGCTACTATTCTAAACTTGGTAAGTACATTTAAACACGTCATTAATCTCTATGTTATATATTAGAAAAATTCAAAAATATTACTCAATGTCTAATACATCTATCCTTATAATATTTAACCTATTTTTTTTTTACTTTTTAATATTTTTTAACAGTTATTTTCTAGTCAAACCTTTTTATCAACATTAAAACATAACAATTAGTTCTGTTTATCTAATTAACATAACAATAAAAATACAGTCATTAACAAATGTCAGTTAAACATTACACAACGTTCACCGGATCAGCTATTTTTACTCAATTCGCCTTTATAATATATTGACAAATGTATTGTATTGTATTTACCTCGGTATATATTTGTATATGGATCTACTAAAATATATACGTTTGGATAGGGAATTGCTGCAATTACATAAGGTCCCTCATAAATTGCTTCGAACTTTTTTGTTATCTTTTGCTGAGCATTTGATTTATTTAACTTTTTTATTTTAACCCAATCCCCTATTTGAAATTGAATCAGTCTATAATTTTGATTAAACTTTGCCTGCCTTATCTCAGCTGCTTTCTTTAAATTTTCTCTAACCTTTTGCCTAATGTCCGCTATGTTTTTCTTTATATGACTAATAATTTCCTTATCAAATGTTAATTGCGTAGGCTGACCATACATTATTTCACATGGAGTGAACCCTGTACTATCATGAAACGTATTGTTATATAGAGTTTCTATCTTTGGTAATATTTTCACCCAACTTTGATGTCGTTTTTCACAGTAAGTCCTGAATAATACTCCAAGTTGTCTATTCACGCGTTCTGTAGTATTTGGACGAGGATTTCTAACTGTTGTATATATAGTTTTGACCCCCTTTTCTTTCATAAAACGCCTCCATTGATCACTAATAAACTGCGAGCCATTATCTGTTAAAATTGCTTTTGGTTGAATGATTTTAAAGAATTTTTTCATACTAACTACCACAGATAACGCTGTAGCCTTCCGTAACGCAAATAGTTTGATGAATTTACTAAATGAATCTTGCACTACCAAAATATAGCTCATTCCGAACTGTCCTGATGGTAAAGGCCCATAAAGATCCGCCATGACTAAATCTCCGATATCATTACTCACTATTGACTTACACGGTCCTACGTGTTTGATATTATCATTTTTCACCATTTGACAAGTATGACAAGTTCTTATTAGTTTTTTAACATCTTGCGTAATACCCCTCCAATAAAATCTATCTTTTATGTATTTTATGACCTTGTAAGCCCCTTGATGACCCATTTCTAAGTGTATTTGTTTTATTATATCCGATACTAACATTCTTGGCAAAAATATAACTTTATTTGGACTATTATCGGGTGTGAAGTACAATACACCATCCTGTAATGAGCATCTTTGAATTATTCGACCGATTCTATCACTAATATCACCATTTTCTAGACCTTGAATCATTTCGTCAATTTCGGGATCTTGTTTTTGTAATTCTTTAACCTTTTTTAATTTACTTATCAATTCTTTATTTATTTCTGTTTCAGTATAAAGAATCTCGGGCAGCCGTACTTTATCTTCCTGCAAAAGATCAGTTTGAGGTGGGTATTATCTAGATAACACATCCGCTCCTATATTATCTTTGCCTTTTATGTGTTCAATTTCATATTTAAACTGCTCTAAGTAATTGATCCAACGTATTACTCGCGCATTATATAATTTCCAGTTTTTGACAAATAGTAAAGCCTTATGATCCGTTTGAATAATAACCTTTGAACCTCTCAAATAAGTTTCGAACTTTTCTAAACAGTTAATAACGGCATAACATTCTTTTTCAGTCGTCGAATAATTTAATTGAGCCCCTCTTAGAGATTTACTATGAAACCCAAGAACTCTCATTTCCCCATTATCATCAAGTTGATAAAGTATGCCTGATAAGCCGATACCTGAGGAGTCTGTTTGCAAATAATAAGGTTTGCTAAAATCAGGATGTTGTAATTGAATAACATCTACGAAAGTCCTTTTTATTGTCTCAAAAGCTTTTTGTTCATTGACACCCCACTGCCACGTCACTCCTTTTTTCAATAAATGACACAATGATTGTACATTTTCGCTATAATTAGGGATAAATCTTCTATAAAAGTTACACAGTCCCAAGAAAGCTCTTAATTGTTTTATTTTTCTTGGAGCTGGAAATTCCTGTATCGCTTTAATTTTATCCGGATCGGTTTTTATTCCATCTACTGATACTATATATCCTAGCATGTGCACCTCTTTACATAGAAATTTGCATTTTTCTAAATTGCAAGTTAGGCCCGCTTTTCCTAATTTTCCCAACACTATATCTAAGTGTTCCAAATGTTGTTGCAAGGTACCGGTAGTAATTATGGCTAAATCGTCCAAGTAATTGACACAAAATTCGCGAACGTCATGACCAAGTATGCAATCCATAGCACGACTAAAACTTCCCACAGATGTTTTGAGTCCTTGCGGCAACACGTTATACACGTAAGATTTCCCATTAAAATTGAAACCTGTATATTTTTTACTTTCTTCCGATAGTGGTATTTGAAAATACGCATTATTCAAATCAATTACGCTTATAAATTTCGCTCCGTGAAATGAGTTTAATACGTCCAATTGTAAAGTTGGTTTTTCGGTTTCAGATATCATGTTCTTATTGATTTCACGCGCATCTAATAAGACTCTTATTGTTCCGTCTTTCTTTAATGTAAAGGTTAACGGACTACAGTATTCAGTTTGTGAACGACTAATAATTCCCTGTTCTTCTAATTCGCGTAATTTTAATTCTATTTTCTCGCGATACGCATATGGCACGGGGTACGTTCTCTTTACTACAGGTGCGCGTGATTCCATTTTTATCACATGTTGATAGCAATTAGCCCTGCCTAATTTTGAATCAAATAATGTTTTATGTTTTGTCAATACCGAATGTAAAGCTTTTTTCTCACTTTCTACTAACGGTATTCCGACTTTACATGTCACTTGCGTTTGAGATTGATTTGACGACTCTATACTGCATTGATCTTGCCATCCATTATATCGATCATGAAACGGTATCCAAGTAGTTTCACCTTTATATTCGACATTGACTCCACATTTCTCTTTTCTTAGGTCAATCGATACTACATTTTCCTTAATCCAGTCAAATCCTAATATCACTGGAAAACTTAGATTAGGTATTACTACAAACCCGATTTCCATCTGTAAATCATTTATACCGATAGGTAGTAATGCTGTAATTTTAATGTCTTTACTTTTGTGCCCTGACGCTGATTTGATATTAAAAGGCTTGATCGGCATTACTGGAATTTCAGGATATTTGTTTTTTACAACCTCCCAAAATTCCTCAGACATAGCCGTCACATCGCTATCTGTATCTAGCAAAGCTCTTATAAGAAAGTCTCGCATACGTATAATTACTTCACTCTTAAACGAACTTGATTCCGGAATTTCTTTTTCTTCCTCAAACACGGACGCGATAAATTCGTCATCTACATCAAATTCTACCAATTCGCTTTTTAATTTTAAAACGTTAATTAAATCATGTAACCCTATTAACTGGATCTTTTCTAAATTACTGTAACCTAATCCCACTCCTTGTTCACCATTGACTATTTCTAGTTCTATCGGCGCTCGCAACCCATTATTATTTTTTCCTAACAATTGGCCTGGCAACCAATTCATTCTATACATCATTTTTAGAATTTTGACCCTATCATCTGTTTCTGTAGCTGACCCGGGGACGTTTTTATCAGCAGATATTAGTTTTCCGAATCGTCGATAACTATTTCTTGCTCTATAACAGCTGTCGTTGCTTCTGGTTTCCGCCAATTTTGATATTGTGTCTGGTTTTTTCTCATAGTCTGATTGGATGGTTTCGAGGCCCCGGACGTTGATGGTACTGCTCGCGGCTCTTGTTTGTTTACGTCGTCCATCGCGCGTAGAAACTCGGCAGCTTCAAAGATAGTAATAATTTTTGATGACGCAAACGCTTGTTGTATATAACGAGGAAAGTGCCTCATTATATCAGTAACTAATTGATTCTCCGAGATAACATATGTCAACATTTTTGCTTGTCCAACCATTTGCACAAAATAATCATGCATACTATTTACTTTTGTTTTATCCCAAACTCCGTGAACAATATTCCTGCGTAATTCATTTTGTTCATGTGTCCCCCAGTAGGATTTGAGAAAGTCGGCTTTGAATTCTGCTACACTGGTCCACCTGTCTTTATACAATCTGGCCCAATCACGAACTGTTCCCTCTAAACATTCGAGAACCGATTCTATTTCATTTCCATCAGATACGACCCTTTTAAGATACATTTCTAGGTCTTCTAGAAATGTCACTGGATGCGATTTAGTTTTGCCGAACTTGGGACGTTCCATATTAGTGTTTTTAATATTGTATATGATTGTTTTCTTCTCTTCAGTAGAGAGCTCCTTTTCACTGCCTGAAACTGGTTCAATATGCTCTGTCTCTTCCATGAGTTGCTCCGATGTTGTATCTGCAGTCTCTATAGTTTCCTCTTGTACAGGACTAATTGCCATTGCAAGCTCGTTTCGTAGTTGACTAAGCCCTGCTGTCATTTTCTGTTCGGTCTGTTTTAGCAAATGATAGAACAATCCACGTCTAACATCTGGTTTCTTCTTTATGCTTCTACGAGGTACTCGTGCTTTTGGATTTACCCGCTCAACAGTACTTCTCTTGATTGACGGCGTAGTTTGTTGTATGCTTTGACGTGTAGATTTAGACTTAGCTGCGGCCTTTCGCTGTCTTGTAGACCTCTCCATTTTAATAGATTTTTAATTAATTAACTCACTTTTTGACACTGTTTTAACACTAATTTTCACTTATTTAAAACACTTAATAAACACACTTATTTAGGGTGGATTTCAGCACAAAAAATTTCACCATACAAAAAATTAATTTTTTTAAATGTTTAATTTAACACGATTCTAGCTGGGTAAAGTAATGGGGGGCTGTATATTGAGGATATGTATGGTATTTATACAATCATTTGTGGCTTATATTTGAAGTTATCGCTTTCGGAAAATAAAAACGCAAGATGGTGATGACAACCATGGTATGGTAATGACTCTTTTATAGACGGTAATGACACTGCATGTACGGTAATGACGATTTGGGAACTAATTTACATATGTATTAAAAACGTATTAAAAAAACAAAAACTTTTTTTAATTGTAAGACTTTAGAACTTTAATAAACATTACAAATAAAATGTTTTTGAACATAAGACTAGCTACATAAATTATTTTTAGAAAATTATAAAAATACATTTTATTCATATAAATAAATATATAACAAGTATTTTTATTGTATAATTTTAAATAATTCATGTTCCGAAATAGGCAATTTATGTATTAATTAATTTTTTTGGGTTTTTTCAATGTTAAATCATATTAACAATATTGTACTCTTATTATCAGTTTAAACCCGCATCTTCTTTTATCTACTGCATAACTTGGTATTTATGTCATATTATAAAATTACTGGCTTACCAATGAGCTTAATTTTTATGATATATTACTTTTTTTTTATAGTTTGATTCATTGCACAAGTTTGTATTTTTGTTGTTTTATTAATTAACTTTAAAAATAGCTAAAAAAAAAAAAAAATTTAAACTGTTTATTATAAATAAATTTTTTACAATATTTTTTATGTACTTAACCTAATCTACACTATAAGCTATAATGATTTAAATCCATATACATGTTGTTTAATAGCTAAATATTAATATATAATCAGTGTTTTATAAGTTGCAAGACCCCTACTTGTAATGCATGTCATAAGTTACAAAATGTTAGGTATTGGGTCCGGTGACTACCCAATGGTATAATTATTAATTGCTGTAATTATATACATCAATTAATATAATATTATCAAAAAACATAAAGCCATCACGATAGTGAGCCAGTACCGTAGCCTATGGTCGCTTAAAACTTAATATATGTTGCTTGTTTAAATACTTTGTTTTAACACGACTAACATGCAATTACAGACTCTAAGTTGCACGATTTACATTATTAGATTATAAAAAAAAAACATTTGTATGTTCTAAGTTCTAAATGACCTAAATTTTGCCTACTTCAGTCAAAATGTATATTATATAGTGTTAGAAGACATAGAGAACGTTTTTCAAACATACAGCTTAATTTCATAATGAATTATAGCAAAATAACTAGAAAAGTTTCTGAGAACCGTCATCACCATACACATGAAATCATCACCGGTCGTCATTTTTTCCCGGTGATGATGGGTATGGTGATGACGATTTGAGAGTTTCTTGTTTTTATTTCTAGAATACGAATAATAGTAGTTAATGTCTATGCTACACAATAAACTTCATGTAGTTTGCCATTCATTTCAGTAATTATTTCTAATATATCATTTGTAACTTTTTTAAACCAAAGCATAACGGTGATGATGCTCTGTTGTGACAAACTACATTTTACAAATTTGTTCGTAATATTTCTCACGATTCAGTGATGTGACTTTATAGTGAAATCATTTTTGGCATTCTATACTAAAGTGAAAAATAGGGCAAGGACCTTTAGCGGTATTTCGTTGTTCATACACTGAGATAAGCTCACATTGACATTACCATGACGGTGTTGACGAATATTCGTGACAAAATTTTAAATATTTTTAAATGTACTTTCTCGGTGAAGGAATTATTGCATATTTTTTCATGTGTTAAACAACAACATGGAAAAGATATAAGTAAAAGAAAAATCGCAATCGTACGATAGGTATGCTATAATTTTCACTGCAAACAAAAAGGTTCAGATTTTTCCGGTCGACGGTGATGATTTTAGACACATAAAACATTTTATATAAAAAAAACTATTAAGTTATTGGAGATGGTAATTGAAGGAACATGAAGATAATAGTTCTTAAAAACATATAAAAAAAGTTGCAACTCGCACAACCTACTAGTTTTTTTTATAAAGACCGAACCATAAGTTTTCGCTGGATTTTGAAATCCACCCTTTAACACTTATTTTATTTTATAAAATAACACTTATTTAAACACTTAACTTTCACTGGTTTTCTACACTGTGTTGATAGTTAAGTTTTAATACATATATGTATATGTCCGTACATATACAAATATGCCTATATTTGATTGTTAAAATTTAACTATCGCCCCCTATTTTCTTTTGGACTCGTATAACGCATTGTATTTTTAGCTAGTTTTATTTGTCTATTTATACTAATGTATTTTTATGTTTGTTTCAGGTGACGTAAATCCCTAACACGCAAGCTACGTCAATACAATGAAGCCACGAGGAGGAGAAATTGATATTGTAGTTAGATACTAGTATATAGAAATATTTTATTTTATATTTAATTAAATCCAAATCAAATCAACTCACATTCCAGTTTTCTTACGGCAGCAAAAATGTAGCCAAAGAGGCTACTTTATGTAACAAACTATTTATATATATAATCCTGGTCACTACGGCACCAAAAATGTAGCCAAAGAGGCTACTTTATGTAACAAACTATTTATATATATAATCCTGGTCACTACGGCACCAAAAATGTACCTTAACCCTCTACTAACTAATCTACTTTAATAGAACTCAACCAGAATTGATTATAAATTAAGAAAAATAGATTAATTTGGCCATGTGATCGTCTAGTGAAATTAATACATTGTGAACCTTAGTACCCATCGTCTTTTATGTGCAGACTGATTAGATTTGGATTCAAAATATTACCCCTAAAATACCCTATGTAATTGTAAATATTGCTACTGTAATTTATATATTATAACACTATCGTATGAAAAACAAAATCATATGAAGAATAAATAATAAATTATATTTTTTAGATTTTATCTCCTACCGAGCCCTACCGTGACCAGTTACCATGAACAGTAGTATAAGCCCTTGTTGTTTGTAATTATATTTTCCTTTTATATCCATTCGCTAACAACCTAGCTAGCTAAAGGAAAATATTTATATGTAAATGATGCAAATATTAATACGTACAAACATACTTTATCTACTGTCACGCCTCGGATGAAGACGGGTCTCTAAACTAAATAATACCTATTTTATTTTGTTATGTTTTTAATAGGTATTTGTAAGCACTATGTAATATTTACTTTTATCTGCGTTTCGGAACCTATTTTCAGACAAGAAGAAACGCCAAGAAACTCATCTGGATATTCTTACCATAAATGTATGGAATACTGAAGCAATCGTCTATTAAACATGACTTAATTCCCTTAGTTACCCCGATATAGAAAAGCTCAAATTGTCACTAGTGAACTGCTTCGCCTGTCACTAGCTCCCTATAACAAAATTATTTAGTATGTCCTCAAATAACTTTGTTCCCCTGTCTCACCCAATATAATAATGTATTACCTTTAAATCATATCTAATGTACGAGCCTCAGTAACCCATCCATATGCTACTACAACTAAACTTTAATTTTATTCTGTATTTTAAAACAGTTAACAATCTAATGATTTTAACACTGTGTGTAACCAAAATATATGTGAGAGAATAAATAATAATAAAGAAAGAAATAATAAATAACCCTAACTCCCAAATAATGACTCTACCCTAACTCTACCCCAATGTCCCTATTCTAATGTGTAAATCTAGAGGCGAACCTCTATCTTTACAGGGAGGAATGTGTGTAAGAGGGACCCTAATTTAAGCTGTAAACGTTCGGCCGACAAAACCGACACTAATCTGGCTCTAAAACACAAAAAACACCAAAACACACGTAAGTATTTACACTGAACTAACAATTGAACAGTCTGACAAAAAGCAGCATAGTAGCTACGTAAAGTCAAACATCCAATCGTCAAAATAACACCTTTGTTTTAACGTCTACGGGCGAGCCAGAGATCGTGACAATCCGACGGACAAAAATAGAATAATCAGTTCCCAGCTTGGCGTGGGGGTATTTATAACCATAAAAGACATTAACGAAACGCGTTTGACGCATTTGACGCGTTAGGCGCACTTCAATATAAGATCTTTGTTATTTATTTCCTTTAAACTCGAGTACCAATCTTGAGTAGTTTTAGCAAAGAGATGTGCTTCCCATAAGACAAGTAAAGTCAAAAGAAACCCCTCGCCTCGGAAATCAAGACAAAGTTACTCTCTAACAGATGGCGCCACTCCCTTGATATTAAACAATTCTAACTCACATCAATGTAAAAAACACGGATCAAAGCACATGACGTTCCAAAATTAATAAAAATCATTTATGTCTATATGTAAATATATACGTTTTATGGATATTTTTATACATTTTCATCTCTAGTTTCAATACTGCGTCAACAGATGGCAGCATAACCTTCGCGACTACAAAATTTACCGACAGTAATTCTCTATACACATTCCATTCTCTTTGGTTTCAGCGAATCACTTTTTCTGATTAATGGCCCACTACGAAACTTGACTCTGTTAAGTTTTTTGTTTGTTGTTTCGGATTTCTCGTGAGAATGTTTTGTTTTTATTTAAAATTAATTTACTGAATGCATACATTATAGTTACTTACATGTATTTATTTTAATTAACATTGGTACATAATAATTGAGGTTTTAAAGTTTATGAAAATATTATCGATTAATCAGCTGTGTCAATCATTATTTATGTTTTATTTATTAACTAGATCAGCTAGTGCGTCTAGTTACAAAATGATCAACATCTGCAGATTTTTTTTAATTTCTCATTTATAATAAGATTTTTTTTTAATTAAGTATGATATTATGCATAAAAAATAAAAGATCGAATAAAAAAAACATCAAGCTTTTCCCGGCCAAGGTTCGAATCGAACTACACGATTCATAGTCAACGCTGTTAACCGTTAAGCCACACGATCGTTTACTTCTCTGACGAAATTATTGTTCTAAATAGATATAACTGGCAAGAAGGATTTTTTAAATTTCTTTCTAATACCTTTATCGTCATCTTTTTATTGTATAGTTGTCATACTAAACTTTTAAATGTTTGTTATAATCATACAATTCAGTTAGTAAAAAAAAAGTAGGGTCTTTATGAGATTTGAACCAGAAACCGTAGAAATGCCTTAATCTTGGGGAGGTCACATAACTCTGACGCTGACTGTACAAGGATGCATCATGCAATTAATTTTATTTATTTATTCATATGTTTGGTTGTAGTAAAATCTTTTTGGTTATAGTTTATCAAAATATATAACAGTAACAGACAGACTATTCATGTTACAATTTGCTATCAAGTATCAAGTGAGTCGCTAAGGAACTATTAAAACAAATTTAATTATTTTCAGTAAATATTCCGTCGCTTAACTTCAAACTCGGGTAAACCCATGTGTCAGATTATGCGATTTTAGTATTAAGGAAAGGTAATAGGGTCGATTATTTGCTGAGAGGGTCGAATGGATTAACCCGAGTTTGAAGTTAACAACACAAGTATGCATAGCGAGATATGTGTTAGTTTAAAGCCAATAGAATTAATGTTTCCTCGACAATTACCTACCTTTTTTTAAAAACATATATTTATGCTGAATCAATTAAAAATATTACACAAAAGTGTGTGAGTATCGATGTATACCTACACTGTTGCCCGCGACTTCGTCCGCGTGGACTCTTATCTTGAACATTTTACATCTTGAGTACCTATAATTTTCATCGATGCAAACATTATAATACAAACTTATAATATAATGTTAATGCTCTTTTACCAAGTTTGAAGTTCCTATGGGTAGATTGAAAGCTTGAAAAATCTGTTTGATATTCATACAAATTTTCAACTCCTTTTTCACCACGTTAGGGGATGAATTTTCAAAAACGCTGAAATTATTTTTCTTGTAATTTAATTTAATAGAACCGTTTTTCCCCCGAAGGGTAAAAAACGGATATTTAGGTTCCTGCCGAAGCTTGAACCACATTATGAGATAACACCCTTGTAACTCAGCCCTAATCAAGCGAATTCATCAACTAGTAGCGCCATCTATCGCGCTACCCAAGTACTAATGTCGCCCGGTTGCCAGCGCTCGGCTGCTTTCTCTTCAGTACCACATAAGCCGGCAAGGCCCTTAGGTGTGGTTCAAGCTTCGGCAGGAACCTAAATATCCGTTTTTTACCCTTCGGGGGAAAAACGGTTCTATTTAGGTGTCCATGCCTTCGCTTGAACCACATTATGAGACGTGTTTAAACCTCTGCCGGCGCTGGCCCGGGCGTACTGTGACTGATAATATTTAAATTTATGCAAAAATCACATGATAAGAATATGGGCTTGAAATTTATTCCGTATTGATATACTAAAGGATTGTTTACGTCAAACCTTACTAGATTTTCCTTATTTGTGATTACCGATAGATGAGACAATTGTTAGCACGGACTGGCAACATAAGTTATCCATTGTGACTATAAAACTTTTTATATAAAACAAAACTGTGTGACTATTATTTGAAAGACTGTCCCTAATATCATAATTAAAGACATAAGTAGGTACTTGTAGGTCGTACAAATTTAAGTGTAACCACTATCTGAAGTAGTAGCTCTGATGCGTGTAACGTGAACCTCATCGAGTGAGTTTTACATTTAACCCGTCCAAACTACCTGATGCTTTCCTTACAAAAGCCACTAGGTGATAAAAAGGTTTTGTTGTATGATGTAATGATATTACTACTACTTATCTACTGCTTAACACAAATATAGCACTGCCAGCCCATCCACTGTTTAAAATTTTGTAACTAATTGGAAAAGCTTGGGTCCTCTCTGATTTATTGTATTTTCCAACAATTTAATGTAAATTGGTAAGTTGCATCATAGACCAGATGTAATGTAATATGACTTTTAATGTGGACAAATAACCAAATGTTTGTATATGTACCCACTAGAATACGATATTAACATTATTTAGATATTAATACATAGTTATTGACTACTAGGTATACCAGGTTTATTTGTTAATGGGCTATCATTACATAAGGACAACATATTCCGTAAATGTGTTAGAAATTATAAACATGATGTTCTTATTTCTTATTTGTGGAAGTAATTGAGATTTATTTCGAATCAAGTACTCCTCTGCCTGAAAGTAGCGTCAGAAAGTGAAGAAGAAAATACAACACTTCATGATTTAATGTATGCGTTACTAGTAACAACTCTCAACAACCTAGCAGTAGTTTCAACTGAGGCGATAATACATTCTTCCTTACTGATTAGTTTTAGGTGAGGGTTGCTTTAAAAACTACCATATTAATAGTAAGCCATGAAAAGATATTAATTCTTATATATTTTTTTTTTTTTTTTTTTTTTTATTGAAAATTTAACAGAAAAAATACAATATTTAGTACCTTAATCTAATGTTTCGCCAAACTGTGAGACAGTTTGTTGGCGGTGCGCTCTAAACTAATCTTAAGCTAAATAGGTACACGAATTATTAAGTGACAAGTTAAGTTATCATTAAGAACATATAAATTTACCTATATGTATGTATCCTAAATCTATCTTGCGATAATCTAACATAGTACTAATAGTGACATTTCATAACACGAACATAACAGGAAGAATTCTTATAATATTATAGCGGCACAAACGCTTTGTTAACACAAGAAAGTAGGTAGCTAGGTTAAATTTTCATATTTGTGTAGTAAAATTTGTTTAAATTTCGACTTCAATCTACCTATGTTCAATTTAGGTGTTTCAAGTAAAAGAGGGTACTCGTTATAAATTTTGGGGATCAAGTATTCTTTTGTTCTTCGACCATAATAGTTTTTTGCTGACGGTTGTGTCAATCTTATTCTCTTAGCAGACCTAGTGTCACGCTTACTTATTCTTGGTATTTTACAATCATCAGTGTAGTAACTATGTAACACATTTAAATATACAACCTTACAATGCACAGGAAGTATCTTACAAGTTGAGAAAAGTGTATCATAATTATGTCTGTGCTTTTTCCTAGTTTTATAACCGACCAAATATTTAATTAATCTTATCTGGAGTAGCTTTATTTTATCTAAATAAGTTTTAAAGGTAAGTCCGTAACAGCTGAGTCCATAGCTTAATAATGCGTCAGCAAGTGCATGGTAAACAATGTGCAAGGTGCGTTTATTAACAATTCGATTTAGGTGGTAAAATTGACCCAAAATAGACCTAAGCCTATTGCATATTTGATTTATATGAAGTTTGAAATTGAAATGTTTATCTATTAGTAATCCCAGATACTTAAATTCCTCAACTACTTCTAATTTATTACAAGTGCAATTATTTTTATTTTTATGTAAACATTCATATGAATGTCCTACGACATTAATTTCACATGCCTTTACATTTTTGGCTATCTTGTTGTACGGAGAAAATATATGCATACATTTAGTTTTATTTAAATTCAAAATTATTCCATTGTCATGGGCCCATTTAGTAACATTCTCAAAATCCACCTGCACCTTACTCACCATGTCTGCGACGTCCTTGCCGGCGAACAACAGGCACATGTCATCCGCGTACATGTAGACTGTGCAGTTTTGGACTACATTCGACACGCTGTTCACATGCATGATGTACCCGACCGGCCCATATACAGAACCGGTCGGCACACCGAGAGCGACGGGCGCGTCGGTACCCGACTCCCCGTTGATGGCCGTGCGCAGGGTCCTGTTGTTTAGGTATTCGCGGAACCATTGTTTCGTGGGTCCTCTGATGCCACATTCATCCATTGCCTGCAACAGCTGCTCGTGGTCCAGCGTGTCGAATGCTTTTTTATAATCAATAAACAAAGCAAATACCTGTTGTCCGCCGTCAAGGCTCTTGTTTACATAATTAGAGAACTGGGTCAAGGCTGTAGCGGTACTACGTCCCTTCCTGAAACCATGCTGCGCTTGCGATATTATATTGAAATTTTCTAAAAAAGTGCTCACTTGTCCTACCACAACTTTTTCCACTATTTTATTTATTACAGGCAAAATAGCAATTGGCCTATAATTTGTATAGTCTAAATGGGAGCCTTGCTTGTAAATTGGCCTAATTATAGATTTTTTTAATTGATCGGGGTATAGGCCTTTTGACAAACACAGATTAATAAACTTAGCCAAAATTATACTTAAGTCCTTTTTAACACTTTTTATGAAATGGTAGGCTCCTACTTATTTTAAGTGTCATTTATGCTGCTAAATTTACTACTCCCCACAGATAACTGAAAACTTGCCAATTAGGCTGGTGCCGGGTCAACCAATCTTTAAATGATGTGCTTGTCAGTCATGCAAGCGAATAAACGAATGAACAGAATCACTGACACGCAGGTGACAACCGTATGGAGGCGATGATTATGAATTTAAAGTGATGCTGACAACTCTAGTTGTTGTGGATGGCATCTCACCATGATGTTGTGCGTAGACTGAAGATCCGTCTACCAGGTAGGATATTTTAGAAGATTTTTTAATCTTTGAATAATTCCAGTGCCTTCACCTATAATTTTTAGGCTAATTATAATAAAGGCTTGTAATTGTAGGTTGTTTAATGTTCACTCTTTCTGGTGGCAAGCTGATTCCCAAACTGAAGATTATATGGTTCGCGCGCTGGTAATGGATTGTGCTTTATTGTTAGACTTAGCACGATTTGTGAGTTTTTAATGCTTTCGTATACATACGATCTTCTAATAAGAGTGTAAAAACCTCTTGACTGACGATGAAAGACTCTTTGAGTAAGAGTAGGGGAGGTGGACCTATCCACTTTAAATTGTAGTGCAACCTTTTCAAACCAATTGCGGAACTTTCTTAACACCCAGACAAATTAAAACATTATTATTATTTATATATGGTCCGAACCAGTAAGTTCTTGGCATTATACCATTGCAGTGGCATAAACCACGGGTGTCTCATGATGTCATGATGTCATCTAATCTCAAGTGCTGCCAGCACCGGCGCGCGCGGGTGATGCTGTGGCACAATTCCTGTTAAACCTTAACACGTGTAGACGCGTTCATTACCAAATATTAATTTGATTACTTAATTTGTACTTTGAAGCCCCAATCCGCATTAGGCCAGCGTGGGGGCTATAGCCCAAGCCCTCTCGCGAGTGAGAAGAGGCCTGTGCCCAGTAGTGGGACGTATATAGGCTGAATTATTATTATTATTAATTTGTAGGTACTTTTGATTAGAAATTTAGCAATACAAGGACGTTGTATGTTGTTTATTGGCTTTCGTGCAATTAAGTTGTGTATCATTTGATTATCTTGAGGGAACCCTAGGGTTAATTAGGCATCATGATGCCCACAAATAAACAATTATTTGATGATCTAGGCCTTTCTGCGACATATTATATTTATGTCACTACCTTGACGTAATCATAGTATAAATAATAGTATGTACTATTACGACAGATTTTGACCACAAGGTGGTGCAAGCGCGAGCAGGCGTCCATTCTATAGCGGTGCGCGGCAACTACTAGTGCTAGACACCAAAATTGGTGTGGGCCGCATGTACTTGTAGCGACGCGACGAAATCGCGGAGTGAGCTACGCCTGACGTAACGTTGATATATGTCTACTGACATCTCATATATACTGTATTTAATGATATAAGCATATTATCATGAATATATAAATATATGAATTGTAGTTGTCTTCACAACTAATGCTGTAATTCGATTAGCGGCGCATCTGCCCTATAACCAAGACACGATGATTTTGTAGGGTACTACACCTGGAATTGATTGCATTGAAGATGACGTTTCCAATTACATGCTCTACGAGACCTGTTACAACAGTATGCTGTAAACCCTGGACTACAACCTTTCAGCTAAGCTTATAATACTTAGATCTGGCAATGACTGCAGAACTAGTGTTGATTTTCAGAGTAAATTGCAGGGTCTATTTAACCGGCGAACATATTTGTAGTCATATTTCGCTTAGATCGTGCATTTTGCCTGAACCACCGTATGTTGTTATTCTTCTATAAAATCACGCGAGTACTTCCTTATCTGCAAAGGGAACCTCTCATCTGGAAATCGAAAGAAGGATATTTCTGATCCGTGTTCTTTCAGAATCCGGTATCTGCTATCGGTGACTGCCTGCAAATATTTTCTACATATTACGCATGTGTGTACGTTTACGTACGTTATACGTTTTTCTGTACGTTGGCTTGCCCCGCAGTCCACATGGTTTCAAAGTTTCTGAAGTGACTTCATTTTAATTTGTCTATTTGGAAAAATTAAACAATCATCGTTTAGATTTAAAGCCGTGGACCGTGGCTGTTGGTTCAATTCGCGATTTTTCGAAACAGAATCAGTAACACCACTCTAACTACCGAAAAATCTTTTCATAAATTATTTATTTATTTACATAACTTGAAGGAGCGCTTCATCTTCTACATAGGCATAACATTTACCACTAAAGAAACCGATGTTTCACCTATTGAACAATCATGGGTAACTATGCGGATTGCCATACTAAATTAATATTTTACTAGTTGGTCCTTTTAGACATATACCGCCTGTTTCCGATAGTTATATTACCAGTAAGAGTTCATTCATTTCCTTTGAAATTTAACTATGTAACGTTTATGGTCAACGTTTTATGATGCATGATTGTTATACCAACGGCAGGTCGATAACACAACCGGCTGCTTAGATAATCTTCCGAAGTGGAGCTTGTTACTTACAGCATTTGAACCTAATTTCACAAGTTTCTACCTGACGGATGTGAATGGAGCACTAATTACATTATAAATGCCTTTGTCAGTTCGGTCTATTGGACGGAATGCGATGGAAGGTACTTGCTGTTTTCTACGTGTTTCTCTTAGTTCAGTGGTCTCTGTTTCACAGCTACATAGTAGACGATTTAAAGTAAGTAAAAGATTTCTCTTTGTAACAGGCCGCAATTTTTTAGCTAATGGTCAATATTTAGAGAGTATACGGGAGATGCTTCAGTATTCCCAAAGACACTATCAACCTGACTAGTCATTCATCATTCAAAAGAGGGATTTAGTGCGATGATTTTTCACTAATATATACGAGTATCATAAACTCTATTCTTTTCAGGTTTAGAGCCGCAATAAAGAGATATCTCTTGTTAGCCTATGACAGAGCCGTAAATGAATTGGCATTATACTTGTATTGGTATTCCTATTCAGAAGAGGGAGTTTTAGTTTTCTTTCCTTCTTTAAGGCTAACTTCAATTTTCTTGCCTCCCCCTCTCTCTTTATGGTATAGGATCTAGTTGGGCAAAGTATAACACAAGGTTTTTCACTTTGTACTTTTCCCTTTTCACAGTTTCTTAACTGCTATTTTTCATGGCCAGTTAGTCATACAGTTTAGGATCCTCAGAATGTATATTTTTGGTTTGTTTGGTATCTCACGGCAACTGCTTGTTATCGACCTAGACCAACATTTGTACACGACCAAGACGGAAACCTTCCTTTTTCCTGGCAGGTTGAGACAATTACTGTAACTGCATTTCGTTATCAATATCGCGCCAAACCCGCTAATAGCAATTCTGCTGCTCGTCGTTCTAAAATAAGGTGACACACCATTTGGTCGGCTACAATGATGATAACGCCCACTAAGTCGTGCATTGGTTCATGACCATGCAGATCTTAAATGCGAGGCCGACTGTGCAGACATCGAACGATAAAGCGACCAATAAGACGTCCGCTACCGTATTAATGGTAGACCATGAGACAACGGTTTTTGTTTAACAAGACAACATCATTTCAATGTCATTTCAGAGGACGATGCGATATCATCTCATAGGACGACGTATTAATGTCTCACGATACGACAAAATGTAGTCTTATGGAACAATGCAATGTAGTCCTATGGGACGCAATATCCTCTCACGGGACGATACCACAGGATGGCGCAATGTCTTCTCACATGATGACGTAACTCATCGCGATGCCTGTCGTATCACAGGATGACGCCTTATTGTTTTACAGGACGACGCTTGATGTCCCACAGGACGATGTCATGTCATCTCACGGGACTGAGTGAGACGCGCAACGATGCTTGTCGTCCAACGGGACGACGCTGTGTGCCATTTATACCCGTAGGTATTCTTTTTATGATGATGGCTATAAGAGCTCACTTAGTCTCATCGCTGGGCCACGGGCACTGAGCGGAATGTCACAAGGTCTTTTAACGAGACGATGCTCGTCGTCTTACAAGACGCTGCCATGTCGTCTGTCAGGACAATACCATGTCGTGTGTCAGGACGATACCACGGGACGACGCCTTGTCGTCTCACAGGACGACGTCTTGTCGTCTCACGGTACGACGCCTTGTCGTCTCACGGGACGACGCCTTGTCGTCTCACGGGACGACGCCTTGTCGTCTCACGGGACGACGCCTTGTCGTCTCACGGGTTGACGCCATGTTGTCCCACAGGACGAGGCCATGAGGCGTAAATACCCGTATACTTTTTATGACGGTGCCTGTAGGAAGGTCACTGCGTCTCGTCGCTGGGCCATGGGCACCGAGCGGAATGTCACGAAGTCGGAGGTTTTCAAAATATTTTTACGATTGAAATTTCTTGATCTTTTTAAACTTGCTTTGTAAACGTGTTGCTCGGCTGAGTTACAAAAGCGTACTGAAGAGAAAGCAGCCGAGCGCTGGCAACCGGGCGACATTAGTACTTGGGTAGCGCGATAGATGGCGCTACTAGTTGATGAATTCGCTTGATTAGGGCTGAGTTACAAGGGTGTTATCTCATAATGTGGTTCAAGCGAAGGCATGGACACCTAAATACCTTTTTGCTAAGTTTCAAGTTCCTAGCTTAAAATAAAATTTGCACCCCAAGACGAATTTCCATCCCCTTTTTAACCCCCTTAGGGGTTGAATTTCAAAAAACGTTGCAATTTTTTTTTGTAATGAGCTATTACGTCTTTCTAAGAAGTTTCAAAGCATTTGCAATGGATGTGAACTTTCAACCCATTTTTAACCCTGTTAGGGGATGAATTTTACAAAACGCTGAAATGACACTTTTCCTATCTTTTAATAATATCCCCAAATACAAAGATTCAAGTCCCGCGTTCGAAAAAAAAATTAATATCCATACAAACTTTCAACCCCTTTTTAATTTACTACCCTTTTGCAGAGTTTCAAATTCCTAGCTTACAATAAAATTTGCACCCCAAGACGAACTTTCATCCCTATTAGGGGTTAAATTTCCAAACACGTTGCAATCACTTTTTTGTAATCAGCTATTATGCGTTTCTAAGAAGTTTCAAAGCATTTGTAATGGATTCAAACTTTCAACCCCTTTTTCACATCTTAGGGGATGAATTTTATATTTGGGAAAATTCTTGGGATGCAATTGGCATATTTTGTGATTTTTCTAAAGCATTTGATTGTGTGGATCATGGAACGCTCATTTTGAAATTAGAACACTATGGTCTGTCAGTAAATGCCCTAAACTTGATGTCTTCTTACCTTAGCAACAGAAAACAAACAGTTGTTGTAAACAAAACCCGGTGTAGCGGTACTGTAGTCCAATTAGGAGTGCCACAAGGTTCTATTTTGGGTCCATTCCTGTTTTTGATTTATATAAATGATTTGCCATGTGTAGTAGAAAATCTTTGTGAAATTGTTCTTCTTGCTGATGACACATCATTACTTTTTAAGGTTGATCGGAAATCTACCGATTACAGTGTAATTAACAGCACACTCGTTAATGTACTTAACTCTTCTTAATGCTAAGAAAACCAAATGCATTAGATTTTCTTTGCCGAATGTTAAACCAGTCGATACTAAGATACTTTTAAATAATGAATGCTTAGAGATGGTAGATAAAGCACTGTTT
Source organism: Cydia splendana (assembly GCF_910591565.1). Classification (NCBI taxonomy): domain Eukaryota; kingdom Metazoa; phylum Arthropoda; class Insecta; order Lepidoptera; family Tortricidae; genus Cydia; species Cydia splendana. The sequence continues at coordinate 1,250,421 of NW_026946891.1, forward strand.
CTTGGTTTAACATTGGACGAAAATCTACAATGGAGCCCTCATATAAGAACACTAGCAAACAAATTAAGTTCGGCCGCTTACGCTGTGAGGAGAATTAGACAATTGACTAATGTTGAAACAGCTCGCCTTGTTTATTATAGTTATTTACATAGTGTAATGTCATATGGTATTCTGGTTTGGAGCTAAGCAGCTGACATACAGACTACCTAGTCGGCTCACTCATAAGTTCTGTCATAAACATAGTATCAAATAAAAACAAAAGTTTCAGTTTATTCCGTATAATTTGTACAGAGTTTGAAAGCTTATAAACTAGAGAATCTAAATGTATAACATTTATTCGAAATGACCGCCATCATTATCTACACAGGCTTGAAGTCTTCGTGGCCAGTCGTCAATGGATTCACGCACCACTTTCATGTCGATATTGGTCACTGCCGTAGCAAAGGATTTTTTCAACAAGTCTAGATTTGCATGAGGCTTTGAGCACACCTTTTCCTCTAAATACTGCCATAATTTATAGTTTAATGGATTAAGATCTGGGCTAGAGGAGGGCCAATCTTCATGCAGTATTAAGTCGATTTTATTGGAGGCAAGCCAGGCTTGTGTAGACTTTGCCTTGTGGGCTGGAGCAGAGTCCTGCTGGAAAACCCAATGCTGGTTTAGAAACATTGTTTGGGATAGTGGTTTCACAATATTAGTTAACACCGTATCTTGGTATACTTTGGCACTAGTTTTTACTCCTTTCTCACAAAAATGCAAACTAGTGACGCCCGCATAAGAAACTCCCAGCCAAACCATCACAGATGAAGGATGATGACCTCTTTGAATACGGGGAATGCTATTAGACGCTTCTTTGCTATTGCGAGCGTACACTCTATCATTTTTTTTATTACAATATTCTTCTATGTCAAAAATTTTCTCGTCCGAAAACAGTATACAACGGTGCTTGTTTTTAGCTAGTTAACTGCTAGTTAACTGTAGCTTCCCAATACATATATGATAGTATTATTTACGTTGTTAAGAATCTAGACTCCTTCACTAAGAATTCTGATGTCCACAACTATAATACTAGAAATAAAAATAAGCTTGCTATCAATAAGTTTCGTGTTCGTAAAGTACAAAAGTCATTCGTTGGGTAATGCATTCATTTTTATAACAAGTTACCTGAGGATGCTTTAAGATTACCCTTTCCAGCTCTTAAGAATTACCTAAAAAAGTAATTGATGTTGAAGGCTTATTACAGAGTCGAGGACTACTTGACAGACAAACATGCATGGTCCAAACCAGAAACTGTAATAAAAACAAGTAGCAATTAAAAGCATTGTATTATGTGTAGAGTTATAGGTGACTCAGCTCAGATAAGAAAGCACATCAAATTTTACGAAAGCATCTCATGACAATCAGTCAGATTCATATAATATGTATTCTCATTTCTTTTATTGACTTTATTTTCTTTTCCTTTTGTAAGAATTTGATATGTTATCTGAAAGAGCTACGTATTTGTATGATTTCATCTACATATATGTTTTGTTTTTTATCATATTTCTATAAAGTTATATACTTACTGAATATAATTGCATGAATTCTATAGTAATTTAAATTGTATTTTTCTTATTTACTCGTAATGCATGTTAATTATAAAATGTAATAATGTTTTGAAAAGATGTGTCCCGCCGAGTTTGTTGCCGGTCCCGTATTGATGGGATACCCTCCTCCAATTGAGGGGGGATTTAAATCTTCTCGAGGCAGAGGTGTACGGTTGGAGCCGGTATAGCTTTATTTGACGTTCATAAGCGCATTGTAATATGCCTACTTGAATAAACTATTTTTTATCTTTATCTTTATCTTTATCTAGCGTACTTCTTCAATAAAGCTTTTGATCTTTTAAGTCTTAAAGCTTTAAGCCGAGCATTAAGAAGATGGCCAGTTTTTCGTTTATAAGCACGAAGTCTCAGGTCTTGATTAAGCACTCTTTTCACCGTGTTTCTGCTCAAACCCATCTGGAGGGCCATAACTTTTTGTTTCCTAGCGGGATTTCTTGCAATGCGTGCCCTAATTGCTTGTATAACCGCTGGAGTCCTAGCTGTACGCGGACGACCGCTCCTTTTCTTGTCATTTAAACTAGAGACCTCACTGTATCTTTCTATGGTACGATACACAAATCTTAGAGAGAATTTTAAATTTTCAAGTAGTTTAAAAATTTTAGTCGGCGAGTGACCACAACGATGTAGTGCAATTATTGCGGTACGGCTGTCTTTAAGCGTCCACTCCATGTTAAAGAAAACAGAAAATTGCAAAATTATACTACTCAAATATTTAATATATAATTTAAGATTGCGTGAATCATTAAGAAAACTTTTTAAAGAAATTAATATTTTAACTGTAGCTTCCCAATACATATATGATAGTATTATTTATGTTGTTAAGAATCTAGACTCCTTCACTAATTCTGACTAACACTGAATTCTGATGTCCATAACTATAATACTAGAAATAAAAATAAGCTTTCTATCAGAAAGTTTCGTGTTCGTAAAGTACAGAAGTCATTCGTTGGGCAATGTATTCATTTTTATAACAAGTTACCTGAGGATGCTTTAAGATTACCCTTTCCAGCTCTTAAGAATTACTTAAAAAAGTCATTGATGTTGAAGGCTTATTACAGAGTCGAGGACTACTTGACAGACAAACATGCATGGTCCAAACCAGAAACTGTAATAACGACAAGTAGCAATTAAAAGCATTGTATTATGTGTAGAGTTAAAGGTGACTCAGCTCAGGTAAGAAAGCACATCAAATTGTATGAAAACATCTCATAACAATCAGTCAGATTCATATAACCGGTTGCTACACCGAGTAAGGTATGTGTCGCGCCTGCACTACACCGCCACGGCTGCTGATGTGGTGGAGTACGTACACCAGAAGACCGGTTACTCGCTGTGTTCCAGCTTCGATCGCGCCACTACGTGCACTTCAACTCTTTTGTGGTGCGCGTGCCGCGACCGCTGCAAGAGACCATCGAGTGCGCTGACTTCTGGCCGAAAGGTGTCGTGTTTCGGAGGTTCCGGGGCAAACTGCCGAATCCGACACAAGAACAGCCGATTCAACTGAGCCACGCCGTTTTGTCGTATAAATAGTGTTTAGTTTTTAAGTTTATAATATATATGTCGCAGTAAGATAGATAAAGCCGTTATATAGTTATAACCCTAGGGATATAATTATATGACGTAACATAGTTATACGAAAAAGATTCATTACTATCTTACTAGGTATATAACTATAATACGTCTTTAGTTTAGTGATATAGTTATATTACTGGATTAAGTTTAGTGAAATAATTGTAGGTAGGAGTGCAGCGGTGCGGCGGAGGTATAGTTATATCCCTAGGGATATAGTTATATGCCGTATAGTAGGTATTATAATCATGTTCCTAAGTAAGATAGTAATTGTAGGCATTAGGAGTGCGGCAGTGCGGCGGAGGTTTAGTTATATCCCTAGGGATATAGTTATATGCCGTATTATAATCATATTCTGAAAGATTGGTTACCCAGAAATGCAATACAGCTAACAAACATTACTTTGAATGATCCTATACCAAATGAAGAGTTGTCGCTGAGAGAAATATGTCAAAGATTATCGCCATTTGGTGGCCAAGGTTATTTCAAATGTTCCTATAAAAAATCAAATACACAGTGTTCTACTAAAAGATGCGCCTGCGAGAAGCATTCAGTACTATGTAATTAGAGATGCCATAATTCCGCGTCATGTAAGAACAAAAATTAAAAATATGGTGAAATACTATTCATTTTTTCAATAGATTTTATGTATCTTGGATTGGATTTGATGTATCTTAATATTATATTTTCATGCTGCCATTTTTAAGGGTTTATGAGTCATTGCGATCGATTCACGAAAGCTGGCGCGAGAATTGACAGAATTTCAATGAAAATAGCTGTCACGTGAATCGACCTGTACTTTTACGTAATATTGCTAAAAAGTATTACAACTAATTGCAATATTACTATCTTACTAGGAATATGATTATAATACGTATTATACGGCATATAAATATATCCCTAGGGATATAACTATACCTCCGCCGCACCGCTGCACTCCTAGTACCTACAATTATTTCACTAAACATAATCCAGTAATATAACTATATCACTAAACTTAATCCAGTAATATAACTATATCACTAAACTTAATCCAGTAATATAACTATATCACTAAACATAATCCAGTAATATAACTATATCACTAAACTTAATCCAGTAATATAACTATATCACTAAACTTAATCCAGTAATATAACTATATCACTAAACTAAAGCCGTATTATAGTTATATACCTAGTAAGATAGTAATGAATCGCTTTCATATAACTATGTTACGTCATATAATTATATCCCTAGGGTTATAGCTATATAACGGCTTTATCTATCTTACTGCGACATATATATATGTATGTTAGTCTGTAAGGTATTTGTAATATGGGCCTTGTTGCCTGATTTAAATTTTAAATAAATAAATAAATAATAAATATAATAATGTACTCTCATTTCTTTTATTGATTTTATTTTCTATTCCTTTTGTAAGAATTTGATATGTTTTCTGAAAGAGCTACGTATTTGTATGATTTCATGTACATATATGTTTATTTTTTATATCAAATTTTATAAAGTTACGTACTCACTGAGTATAATTGCATGAATTCTATAGTAATGTAAATTGTATTTTTCTTAATGCATGTTAATTATAAGATGTAATAATGTTTTGAAAAGATGTGTCCCGCCGAGTTTGTTGCCGGTCCCATATTGGGATACCCTCCTCCAATTGAGGGGGGATTTAAATCTTCTCGGGGCAGAGATGTACGGTTGGAGCCGGTAAAGGTTTATTTGACGTTCATAAGCGCATTGTAATATGCCTACTTGAATAAACTATTTTTTATCTTTTTTATCTTATCTTATCTCGCGGGCCGCATGCGGCCCGCGGGCCGCTAGTTGCCGACCGCTGCCTTAGGGTATGAATTTTCAATAACGCTGAAATTAGTTTTCTTGTATTTTAATTTATTATGTCTAGAATACGCAAACTCATTTGGGTTTTTAAAAACTTGAGACAAGTTGCAAGTAAAACCCTCCTCAATCAAATATATGTTACGCTAGCACTATATATAAAACTTGAACCCCATACAAACTTTCATCCACTTTTTAACCCCTTAAGGGTTGAATTTCTCAAAATCGCTTCTTATAGTTCTTATCTCTTGTACACTTTATAAATGTAATCTAGCCTGCAAATTACAACTTTCTATCTTTTGTAGTTTCGGCTCTGCGTTGATGAATCAGTCAGTCAGCCAGTCAGTCAGTCAGTCAGGACAAAAATATTCTAAATATTCTTCACCATAAGAGGTATAAAAAAAACCCGAATCAAATTGACTTCAGGGCCAACTTACTATGGAAAACCGACTATGGCCTTTTTATAAATACAAGGAACTTCAAGTTACGTATTTAATTCAGAATTTTAATGTCATTTGAAAATAATTAGATTCATTCCACTGGCCTTTGTTGCCTGACAAAGCTTTAGATTTGTATATTTTGAATTATTGTATATTTAGATTTGTACTTACGTAAAAAAATTTTTCGCAAGTGTCGGAGGACATTGAAAATGAACCTCAAAATGGCGATAAATTAAAACACGACCGAAGGGACTCCCTTCGGTCGTGTTTTAAATCCACACACGAGTGCACACACGAGACACACGTGAGACACGAGTTATAAATAATACATTAATACGATCGCACAACAGAACTAAACTCGACGCAATTACAGTAAACTGCGATTGATAATATGTGTAGGTATGTGTGCGACGATTTTCGAAAATCAGTACGGTAATTACGAATGATTAAATAGCACCTGCCCAGCCCACGGTTTTCAACTGATTCAAACATTTCTTGTTCTAAGCGATATCTATCTATCTATCTATATATATAAATGCAAGTGTCCTGACTGACTGACTGACTGATTCATCAACGCAGAGCCGAAACTACAAAAGATAGAAAGTTGAAATTTGCACAATAGATTACATTTATAAAGTGTACAAGAGATAAGAAGCCATTTTGAGAAATTCAACCCCTAAGGGGGTTAAAAAGGGGATGAAAGTTTGTATGGGGTTAAAGTTTTATTTTAAGCTAGGAATTTGAAACTTTGTAAAAAGGTATTAAATTAAAATACAAGTAAACGAATTTCAGCGTTTTAGAAAATTCATCCCCTAAGGTGGTGAAAAAGGGGTTGAAAATTTGTATAGATATCAAACATTTTTTCTAGCGCGAGACTTGAATCTTTGTATTTGGGGATATTATTAGAAGACAAGAAAAGTAATTTCAGCGTTTTGTAAAATTCATCCCTTAACAGGGTTAAAAAGGGGTTGAAAGTTTGAATCCATTACAAATGCTTTGAAACTTCTTAGAAAGGCATAATAGCCGATTACAAAAAAGTAATTGCAACATTTTTGGAAATTCAACCCCTAAGGGGGTTAAAAAGGGGATGAAAGTTCGTCTTGGGGTGCAAATTTAATTTTAAGCTAGGAATTTGAAACTTTGCAAAAAGGTATTAAATTAAAATACAAAAAAAACTACTTTCAGCGTTTTTGAAAATTCATCCTCTAGGTGGTGAAAAAGGGGTTGAAAGTTTGTATGTACATATATCAAAATTTTTTTCGAACGCGGGACTTGAATCTTTGTATTTGGGGATATTATTAAAAGACAGGAAAAGTTATTTCAGCGTTTTGTAAAATTCATCCCCTAACAGGGTTAAAAAGGGGTTGAAAGTTTGAATCCATTACAAATGCTTAGAAACTTCTTAGAAAGGCGTAATAGCTGATTACAAAAAAAAGTAATTGCAAAGTTTTTGGACATTCAACCCCTAAGGGGGTTAAAAAAGGAGATGAAAGTTCGTCTTGGGATGCAAATTTTATTTTTAGCTAGGATTCTGAAACTTTGCAAAAAGGTATTAAATTAAATTACAAGAAAACTAATTTCAGCGTTTTTGAAAATTCATCCCCCAACGTGGTGAAAAAGGAGTTGAAAGTTTGTATGAATATCAAACATTTTTTTTCAAGCTTTCAAGCTAGGAACTTCAAACTTGGTAAAAGGACATTAACATTCTATTAAACGTTTGTATTATAAAGTTTGCACGAAGTCGCGGGCAACAGCTAGTACGCGCCTGCGCGCGTCGAGTGCGGCGTGCCGACCGGCTCCGTGTTCGGTCCCGTCGGCTATATTATGCATGTCAATAGTATGTGTAATGTGGTCCAAAACTGTCACATATATATGTACGCGGACGACACTTGTCTACTGTATGCGGATAAGGACTTGTCGGTGATAGAAAATAAAATACAAGAGGATTTTACCAACATCATTAAATGGGCACACGACAATGGAATTGTTATCAACATAAATAAAACCAAATGTATGCACGTGCGATCCCCGTACAGTAGACAAGTTAACCGACCGCCACGCATAGTTGGCCACACGTATGAGTGCCTGCACAGTGGGCCGCAGAATTGTGAGTGTGACAGCATCGAGGTTGTGTCAGAGTACAGGTATTTGGGACTATTAATAGATTACAATTTTTCTTGGAAAAATCATATCAATAAATTATGTGACAAATTAAGAATTGTACTAGTAAAACTTCACCAGTTAAAATATGTATTGGATAGGGCCACGATGTTTACATTATATTACGCGCTGGCAGACTCTCTGTTTTCTTATGGACTGGCATGCTATGGTAGGACATTTAAAACTTATTTAGACAGGATTAAATCATTACAGATACGATTTATGAAACTATTAGTGGACAAAAAAACTAAAAATCGCTGTAAAAAAAGTGAATATGAGGAATTATTTGTAGAATGCCGTATGTTGCCAGTTCATGAGGAGGTAGGGATGTTGCTGGCATTAGAGCAGTTCAATAAAGATGACTTTAAAATCTATATAAATCACGCTAGATTCACGAGAACAATCAGTAAAAAAATGTTAGAAGTTCCGTCAGGTGGTAAAAATTATTATGGAAAAAGGAGTAGGAAGTACTTGATCCCAAAATTGTATAATGAAATACCGTATGATATAAGGGAATGTAAATCAGTTAGGATGTTTAAATTTAAAATGAAAATGTTTCTATTAAACAAAATTAAAAACAAAATTAAGATAAAGTTAGCAGCATAAGCAATAAGATGTATATAAGTTAACAATTAATTAGGCAATTAGCTAAGTCTACCCATCTATGTTTTAAGGGAGTTCCCTCTGCCAACAAACTGCCCTGCAGTTTGGCAGAAGAAAAAAAAAATCTGTATAATAGGGTTTATTTCATCTGAATAAATGATTTATTTATTTTATTTTATTTTTTTTTTTATATATCTGTCATTGAATTTTTTTTTATTTTTTCGACATCGGCTTTTGTTTTCAGAATAATCTACTTTCTAATTATTAAGTACTTAGTTCATATAGAATTGGCACATAATTAGCTATGGTTAGAATTTTTTTCATGACGGAAAAAAAATGACAATTGCAGTTTAACACACAACAAACAACACAAACATGAAACATGTCGCGCGAGTGGCTAAAAACAAGTGAGTCTAAACCGAAAAAAATTCATTCAATGTTAGTATGTTTCACAACAGTTTAAATTCGATTAATTCCAGTTTAATCACCAACCTCCAAAGTATTCATGGTGAAAATATAATTTAGCTAGCTTTATGTATTTTAAAGTTTTCGACGATGGGAATTGATAAAAGGAGATTGATCATGTAAATTCTTATCGATCCGGGGCGAAGGCAGCTAAGTCGCTTAAGATGCTAAAAACTAGTGTAAGGTCAAAATTCGAAGGTTAATTGCTTGTTGTTGGACGACGAGACGTATGGGAAACTCAATTTGAATCAACTACTCGGTTCGAAGTTTTATATGTATGGCCCATAGTAGAAGAAAAGTATCCGAAAAAAAAAAGTTTGTGAAACTTGACAAGTTCACAATAAAACATATGATATGGCAAGGAATTTGTAGTTGCGGCTTTAAGACAAAAAGTTTTATTACATCGTCAACAATGAAGTCGGACTTTTATATTAATTAAAAAGTGCTCAGAGAAATGAATTTTTCCATTTATTAGAATTCAACTATTATTTATATTACGTAGAATAAATTTAGCCAACTGCCACTAGGGCATTTCTATTTAAAGTTGTACCCCCAACTATTAGATTTTGGAATTTTTATATTTTTTCGACTCAGAATCACGAACTCTTTTGATCCCAATACAAAAAAAGTGTCCCCAAAATTTTATAGATTTTTTGTCCTGTTTGTTACGGTCATTGAAGGTTGTATTGAAAACCGTAACCAAACGGACCAAAAATTATGGGGACACTTTTTTCTCAGTAATAATGGAAAAAGCTCGTGATTCTGAGTAGAAATAATATGAAAATGCCCACTACTCAAAAACAGTTTTGGCATGGTATGCTAAATAATAATCAAGTTAATTACATACCCCGCGAGATGAACCCTACGTCGTCCCTAACTTCAAAAAAAATTAAACCAGACTAGTCAAATTATCCGGGATATCAATTCGTTGCGATACATATGGAAACAACACGCCAAAAATGTCGACAAAAGTGTTGTGCAGTAAAAAATTCGTAATTATTTAAATGATACATATGTAAAAGCTAAATACATTACATATTAAAATTCGTCATAACAATCTTACATTATTTGCTTTAACAAATATTTATTTTCTAGTGCCGATTCTATATGAACTATACTTTATCTAAAAAAAAAACAACCTAAAATATGGTATGCTCTTTAGTTTTTTACTTTTGGAAATATACCGGAATAACCTTTTTTTTTTCACCTATTACACCTCACTTTACCTATTACATTTTCACTTACCTTATTATATTTTCAATGTAATACAAGTACTTACGCGTGAATGTTAAATTATTTATTGAGATACTGTGTCACTTTTTGTTGCACTTTGAAACACCGAAAGACATACAAAACGGGAAAGTTTCATGAACTAAACTTTTCCGATCGGACGGGCGTCAAACGCGTTGCTCGTCCACGGTAAGACTGGAGCCAGAGACCGCGCGGCGCGCCCCTGGCAGGGCCTCTGTCAAACGACCCTTTAACTTCCGAATTTCCCTTCACTTTGATCTAGTTAATCATGTTCATGTGACTTCAATCCACGCCGGACGGGGAGCGACGGCAATTAAATCCTACTGGTGAATACTGTATAAAACTAAAAAAAATCGACACAATTGATTTTTAAGGTTCCGGTCCCAAAGGGCAAAAACGGGACCATTACTAAGACTCCATCTGTCCGTCTCTCACCAGGCTGTATCTCATGAACCGTGACAGCTAGATAGTTGAAATTTTAACAGGTGATGTATTTCTGTCGCCGCTATAATGACAAATACTAAAAACAAAACAAAATAAATATTAAAGTGGGACTCCCATACAAATAACGTGAATTATTTGCCATTTTTTGCGTAATGGACAATGCTACGGAACTCTTCGTGCGTGAGTCCGACTCGCTCTTGGCCGCTGTTTATTTTTAAAATTATAAGTGTTGTATGTAGGTTGGTGTGTTGGTTCGTAAGGTAGTTAAGCATAATAATATTATTATGCATGGGCCTTAGTTGCCTAAATACAAATTTAATACATATTAACTACCTATTTGATTTCAAATTATTAAGTTTAGCAGGTATTTAGGTATTTGTTATTATTCCTCACGGTGCTAGCCTTCGTCGCAATGCGACTGAAAAATAAAATGTACCTTCAAAAGATATTCAATTTCGTCCATAATTGGTACGAACCGGACTTTGAACCCGAAATTCGCTCGTCTCACCTTAATAACCAATTAGAATCAGGCCAAGCCAACTCTGAAGCGATTTTATAGCACAGACTGTGCTACTGTTAAAATAATACTTGCACGTCTATGCTATCAGAATTTCTGCAATATTATTAGCTTGGTCTGACTCTAATAGATTGTTATATCCGCAAAGAAGCTCAAACATGTCTGTGAACTTTCCAATCTGCAATTGGAAAAACGTTGGAATTATGTATATGAAACGCTCTTTTTTTCCATTTATTTGGGACAAAAAACAGTAACACACAGGGTTCAGACACAGAAATAAAGTACAAAGGATAATAAAGTGTGAGACCAACAACATCGTCCACAGATTACTAGATTACCTACTGATAAATCTACAATGTATATAGCGCAAGGTAACAATACAAATGATATATGTAAAAGTAAAATTAACAAAGCTACGATTACAAAATAGGTTTGTGTTTACAAAGTCATCTTAGCAGAAGTAGTCTTACCTATACAGTTTAATGAGCGAGTAAAAACAGTTAAAACAGCGCGGCCCATCGGAGCAACTTTTAATTATGTTTTGTTTGAAGCAACTCAATCAAATTCTTTTTATCCCTCTTGTGCAAAAAAACAATGGAACATAATAAAAACAGAAGGTTTTGTTTTCCTGTACCACGCTCTCACATCAGCCCTTATTATAAATAATAAAATTAGCACAATCGCATTACGACTAACTTCGAAATATGTAGAACAGTCCTGTTTGATATGTAAGTATATAAATTAAAGGCCCCTTTCTCATATATATATCTATACTTTTTTCATTTGGGGACCTCGAGGAATCGCAGCCTTATTGGAAAATGTGTACCATCCTGGATGTTGCGAACGCAACCTTTATTTGTATAAACCTAATGCAGTAGCTAAACGCAGCCGTCGGGCTCGGCTAGTATTTGGAAGCTTTTCTAAAGCACCAATAGGAGCGCTACACATACCTACTAAGTATGTATCGCGGCCAATTAGAGGCACCTAAATCTAAACCACCATTTTGTACTTTCTAATTAGCTAAATCACTCTTTCATCAGCCTCCATACAATTAGCACACCATTTCTACATCTAACCGTTTAGTCAAGGAACCCTTGTAAATCAGATACCTTTGGAAAATTATAATAGTTTACTTCAAATCGAAGCTTTTTATTTGAGTCGTCGACATCCTGACCTGCACGGCGGCTACTCTGGATGAATTCGCGTTTTACTCTAAATCTACGTTCTCTATGAAAATATATAGTGTAAGATCGCCAACCTCCGGGATGGAGAAGGCACTTAAAGAAGAAGAAGAAGAGTGTAAGGCAACATTAAAGCTTATTAAATGCTACATAAAAGTCCTAGAATACTTTGCGAAAAAAATACATGTTGTTATACAAAATACTTGCTGAATCCAGATTTAGCGTTTATGCCCTTCCAGTGGATATTCTCTGAATAGGAAACTTAGAGGAATATGAATTCCACTTTTGTCTACTAAAAAATATTTTATTCAGAGACCAAACCTTTATATCCGCAACGCAGGCTTCGTCAGGTAAACACAAATTTACAATCAGCTACAGGCATCGTCACAAAAAACTACAGCGAGAAAATCCGCAACCTAAATGTAAATCTAATCTAATCTTTACTATTTTTTTTTCTAATCTTTCGTCTATGATGGTGGACATTTTCCAAGATGGCTGCGATTCCTCGAGGTCCCCAAATGTCAAATAGTGTGGAAATGAAAAAGGGACCTTTAATTTATACACATACCAAATTTCAGGACTGTTCTAGAGATTTCGAAGTTAGTCCTAATCCGATTGAGCTATATGCTACGCATGTCTTATTGTAGAATAGGTACTTCTTTGCTGGTTTAATATAATAAAACACTGACCTGCCTAATTGTGTAAAAATGAATGTATTCGTCCATGACATTGTTAAGCACTGATCACCAAGGGCAAGTGTTTTGACCGAGCAATTTTTCGGGGAAGACTTGATACCTATTCGACGTCAAGACAAAGAAGCAATTTCCCCATCAATTCGTAACATTTGCATTTAAGTTTTCTTTTGGGGGCAAGTTGAAACAGTTTTAATAAAACCTCAAAAACCGGGCGTATTCCTAAAGTTCTTCAAGATAAATCATCTAAACATAACATACCTACATTTATTAGCGCCACTTGCGCCATCCCACTAACTAGGGGTTAACCGGTTAAACCTTGAGTTACCCATGGTATAATAATATACTCCGCCTGGTACTCTATTCCGAGATTCGCGTATGACCTAACTGACACGGGCCTACGTCATCATGCTGTTTACAGGTTCTCAAACTTTAAAATGTGGGAGAATTTTAACCAACGGTGAAAATTATTTTAACGGCATTAATTTTAAGTTATTCATGTAGAAACATAGTACAATAAAACAAATCTAATGTATTAAATTAAACTTTATTTATCTATACAAGACAAACGTTTAAAAAACTAATTCACAGTTACACATTAATTACCAAGCTTACGACGTGAAAAGTTTGGAAAACACTGCGACTGCTGACACTGAGCGAGAAGGAAATAACAATTAACACGCGTTCGACAAGGATGACGGCCAGGGCATGAAGTTATCTAGATCCGAATTGTCAAATGTGACAGCGCTATCCTGTGTTGCCAGTAATGTAAACAGAATTACCCGAACGTTTGAAATTTCTTTCGTGAATCGGAAGATATTGCTAACGAATAATTAAAAATGACGTGTTATTGTAAAATTTAATATAAAATACATTATAAATGAAAATTATAAAATTATAAAGAAATATTTTAACTTATTAACTGTGACGTCCAGTCTCCGTTGTGTACTGGGTGATCAAATGAAACAACTGTTATCACTCGTGCACTCCGCCAGCTACCCACTCGCCATGACACTTCTCCACGGAGTGAAGCTAGCGGGTAGTTGCGTCGTACTGTTTATTGTGTAATCGTCACATCTCTCCCTTTTTATAATGATTTATTTATTTTACTTTATATATTTATCATGCAACAATAGTTCAGTTTATCGTATTATCTTATACTCGCTAGGTTAATTTATTTTTCCAATCTAGGTATACTACCACCGGTTCGGAAAGGTTAACCTCAGACCCGAGAAGAACCGGCGTAAGAAACTCGGCGAGGTGTGGATGTATTTATTTTACAACAGTTAAATAATAAATATTTTCCAACACTAGCAAGCCTTTAAATCTGTAAAACTATTATTTTACTTTTACAATTTCTTCTTAGGTGTCAGTCCCTCTCCTTCTCCTATTTGCAGTTTTGAGTTTTTTATTCAATTGCTTATAACTCAAAGATTTACTTTTCATTTTGATGCTTACACATTTCCAGGTATTTTCATTAGCATACAATATAATATTTGCCTAATTAATACCTATTTCATGATTTAGGTACAATAACATTGTAAGCTTGCCAAGCGTCTTGGACATTAGTTACTTACTGGCAATAACTGATTGACTCTGTTTTACTAGTCTTGTATGATGTTAATATATATAATGCAATTTAAAATAGTTGAAGATAATCCAAGGTCAAATAAAGTAGGAATGTTACATTCGTTGTAGAGGTACCACGTCAAGTATGATTAGTTTTACTTATGAATAGGTTAAGCAAACAATAATCTATATAAATAGATTTATATATTATTAATTTGTTAGGTACCTACTAAGATTTACCTGCCTATTTGACCATTATTATTATTAATTGCATTGCATACATATCTAATTATCGTTCTTTAATTATAATACTTGAATAATATAATCTTGACATCAATTAATCCAAATATTTATTTTATTAATTTTATTGCTCAAAAAGTAACACAGCAAATATAATATCGAATGTAATATTATTCTAGCAACTTACTTATGCGAAGAATCATAATTACAATTTATGTTATGAAAATAACGTAACACTTTACTAATTGAAAGCTGATTTTTCAATTGAATTGTGACCAGTAAGTATTGTATTATTATTTCCACAATAATTACTGTCAGACTGTCACATAAATATTATTATTTGTACTTGTACACTTTTTCTTCGGTTTATTTCAATTACTTGCAACATATTTTATAAACCTGAAACATAGGTATACACCTTGTATGTCTGCTTCCTATATCCTGCCATTGGTAAGTATGTCATTTAATTTCAACAAACATCTTCCAACGAACCAATGGAATTCCATTATTCTAACCATGATCCCATGAAATACTGAGTACACCAGAGTACAGTTCGAATGTTTAGGTCCTTTACCATTTTATCGTTACGTTTAACGTTTCTAAATGATAAGACCTAGGTTTTTGGTCTTTTGAGTCTTAGTGCTCAATTAGTACAATAAATGTGTACTCTTGGGTAGATCAATGAAGTGGTTCAAGCTACAACTTTGATCTACTAGTTTTACTTAATTAGTTAGCCTCAACAAATTAAACATCAGGCAAACTGTCATTGAGAGCGATCAAAATCACGGTTAATTCGAATACTTATTGTTTTTATTTTATAATGTGTAGGTACCTACACACAGTATTTAGTTATTTGTTTCTGTTTTGATTTAATGTATCGGTGCTGAGACTATGTATAATTTCTAATGTATGTATTGTCTCAACCGCATACCTAAGCGTTTTGGCATCCTTAATTATTGTAAGTTTATGCATGTGACTGAAATAAGGAAATATATTTTCCGGTAAAGTGCCTTTTTAATTACACTTAATTATAATTAGTCATCACATCACACACATCACTCATCTTCATCTGAGTAGGTGTACCTACTACCTAGGTAGTTAAAAAGGAACTTCGTCATCTACACTGTTAACCGACAAAAGTCGTATGTCTATTTACAAGACATTAGGTTAACTGCTGGTCACTAGAGTTTTTTCTGTTAGTACCTTAGTCATGGTTGCCTTGGGTATAGTTTCGTAGTTTAGTTAAGTAAGCAGTGCTTCCTCACCGTGTAAGGCTCCCCGCATCGCCACTTCAGTTTTTACAGCATTGACTTTAGGTACTACATGACATGATGTATTATGACAGGCCCAGCGTCTATTTACGTACCTGTTGTACTTGGGTTTGTAATTGAGCTTTGCCCTGATTATTATTCTACAGAATCATGTATTCCGGCTCTAAAATAGATTGGAATTGGGATTTATTATATGAAATCTGGGTCATATACGATTTTGAAGAATTGTATATCCTCATCTATTTATAGGTTTTATTTGGGCAGTTTAGGCATGCCTCTGTGTTCCACAATTTCCACGGCTACTTACGCAGAATGCATTATTACTCTTATCCTGGTCACCTGCTTGTTTCTCTTAAACTATAATTTAACCCGTCTTCTAACTGTTCCAACAGGATTGCTACAACAATCTTTAACCGGAATACCGTCTAAGTCGTCGTATAATATATTTTTGTATATACTTTGTTCGTTTTTATTTAAGCTGATACATTAAGTTCTTACCCATACGAACATCTGCAAAATGCAGTAAATTTATGATACGGGTATAGGTTAGAAGAAGGTTAAATTGTAATACTTTACAGGAAATGTTTTCCAACTGGCGTATTTTTTTTTTTTTTGTATAATTGAAATCTATCCTGAATCTACATTAGTAGATATGCCTATTCCCGAGGCCATCCATCTATACCTACGCCTTAAGTTAACTGGAACAGTAGGCAGAGGCACTAAACTGCTTATTATATAATTTCGAATTCAATAAATACATTACATAATAGGAGGTCACTCTATACTAACATAATGTCAGTTTATGACTATTTTGCCTCCCTATTAAGTTTTGGTGGGCTAAAGAATCCATCTAATGGTGGTATCTAGGACATTTTGGATGACCTAAAACAAGATACTATCGTTAGTACCAACCAACACTATATCGCGTCAGTTTACTTTTAAGTACTATGTTGTACTAATTTGGACGACCTATAACAAAAGGTCCTATCGTTAGTACCAACCACCACTATCGCGTCTACTAGACTAGTTACTAGCTACATTTGACTCTTTTGGTTTGTTAGTACCAGTCCAACATTCAACTTACTAATTATTCTCTGTTTGTATCGCAGGTAAGTGTTATGATTTCGCTTATCATTTCTTTTGTTTTGCTAGTACTAGTTGAACATTCAACCTACTACTTATTTATTTTGCTAGTACCAGTTGAAAGTTCCAACCTACTAATTATTTGTTTTGCTAGTACCAGTTGAAAATTCCAACCTACTAATTATTTGTTTTGCTAGTACCAGTTGAAAGTTCCAACCTACTAATTATTTGTTTTGCTAGCAACAGTTGAACAATCAACCTACTAATTATTTGTTTTGCTAGTACCAGTTGAACATTCAACCTACTACTTATTTATTTTGCTAGTACCAGTTGAACGTTTCAACCTACTAATTATTTGTTTTGCTAGTACCAGTTGAACGTTTCAACCTACTAATTATTAGTTTTGCTAGTACCGGTTGAAAGTTTCAACTTACTAACTATTTGTTTTGCTAGTACCAGTTGAAAGTGTCAACCTACTAATTATTTGTTTTGCTAGTACCAGTTGAACATTTCAACCTACTAATTATTTGTTTTGCTAGTACCGGTTGAAAGTTTCAACCTACTAATTATTTGTTTTGCTAGTACCGGTTGAAAGTTTCAACCTACTAATTATTTGTTTTGCTAGTAGCAGTTGAAAGTTTCAACCTACTAATTATTTGTTTTGCTAGTACCAGTTGAACGTTTCAACCTACTAATTATTTGTTTTGCTAGTACCAGTTGAACGTTTCAACCTACTAATTATTTGTTTTGCTAGTACCAGTTGAACGTTTCAACCTACTAATTATTTGTTTTGCTAGCAACAGTTGAACAATCAACCTACTAATTATTTGTTTTGCTAGTACCAGTTGAACAATCAACCTACTAATTATTTGTTTTGCTAGTACCAGTTGAACATTTCAACCTACTAATTATTTGTTTTGCTAGTACCGGTTTAACATTTCAACCTACTAATTATTTATTTTGCTAGTACCGGTTGAAAGTTTCAACCTACTAATTATTTGTTATGCTAGTACCGGTTGAAAGTTTCAACCCACTAACTATTTGTTTTGCTAGTACCAGTGGAAAGTTTCAACCTACTAATTATTTGTTTTGCTAGTACCAGTTGAACATTTCAACCCACTAATTATTTGTTTTGCTAGTACCGGTTGAAAGTTTCAACCTACCAATTATTTGTTTTGCTAGTACCGGTTGAAAGTTTCAACCTACTAATTATTTGCTTTGCTAGTACCGGTTGAACGTTTCAACCTACTAATTATTTGTTTTGCTAGTACCGGTTGAAAGTTTCAACTTACTAACTATTTGTTTTGCTAGTACCAGTTGAAAGTTTCAACCTACTAATTATTTGTTTTGCTAGTACCTGTTGAAAGTTTCAACCTACTAATTATTTGCTTTGCTAGTACCGGTTGAAAGTTTCAACCTACTAATTATTTGTTTTGCTAGTACCGGTTGAACGTTTCAACCTACTAATTATTACTTATACCAACTGCAGCATAGATGTGATGTACAGTTTACTTCTTGCAATTTATTTTTCTTGTTAGTCCGACTCCGACTTACTAATCAATTCATTTGATGCTGAGTTTACGTGTCTACTCCTACAGTAAAACAATAACAAAGCCCTCGGCATTCATCAGTCTAAGTACGCTATCTATAGTTCTTGACTCACTTGACATCGTAACGGTCCTTGATAATTTAACTGGTCCGTTACCTGTTAGCATTGTTTATTATCATAATACCTATGTATAACAGCACATACCTATGTATATATGAATACATGTTAAATCGACACCAAGTTAACATCGATTCATACCCATATCGTGCTATAAATAGCATTTCAATTGATTATAACTGGTTATTTTAACCGAACAATATTTCTTTTAGGACATAAGGTCCATAAAATGTATACAACTATACCGACTTGATATGCAGGTTTCTCTATACGTTCCCTCATGTAAAAATATCTTAGTATTTAATTACACGACTAAATAGGTCGGTATATTTTAAGTATGAACGGTAAATACACAACTCATAATACCCTTTATATCATATGAATTCTAATATACGATTTTGAGTCAGAAAATAAACCATGTACCATCTGTATTTGTAACACGCAAACCATCAGCATATTCGTTTCTGTCATTTCATGGAAAAATTCATGGCTAATACGTTGTACCTTAACCCTCTACTAACTAATCTACTTTAATAGAACTCAACCAGAATTGATTATAAATTAAGAAAAATAGATTAATTTGGCCATGTGATCGTCTAGTGAAATTAATACATTGTGAACCTTAGTACCCATCGTCTTTTATGTGCAGACTGATTAGATTTGGATTCAAAATATTACCCCTAAAATACCCTATGTAATTGTAAATATTGCTACTGTAATTTATATATTATAACACTATCGTATGAAAAACAAAATCATATGAAGAATAAATAATAAATTATATTTTTTAGATTTTATCTCCTACCGAGCCCTACCGTGACCAGTTACCATGAACAGTAGTATAAGCCCTTGTTGTTTGTAATTATATTTTCCTTTTATATCCATTCGCTAACCTAGCTAGCTAAAGGAAAATATTTATATGTAAATGATGCAAATATTAATACGTACAAACATACTTTATCTACTGTCACGCCTCGGATGAAGACGGGTCTCTAAACTAAATAATACCTATTTTATTTTGTTTTGTTTTGAATAGGTATTTCTAAGCACTATGTAATATTTACTTTTATCTGCGTTTCGGAACCTATTTTCAGACAAGAAGAAACGTCAAGAAACTCATCTGGATATTCTTACTATAAATGTATGGAATACTGAAGCAATCGTCTATTAAACATGATTGAATACCCTTAGTTACCCCGATATAGAAAAGCTCAAATTGTCACTAGTGAACTGCTTCGCCTGTCACTAGCTCCCTATAACAAAATTATTTAGTATGTCCTCAAATAACTTTGTTTCCCTATCTCACCCAATATAATAATGTATTACCTTTAAATCATATCTAATGTACGAGCCTCAGTAACCCATCCATATGCTACTGAAACTAGACTTTAATTTTATTCTGTATTTTAAAACAGTTAACACTCTAATGATTTTAACACTGTGTGTAACCAAAGTATATGTGAGAGAATAAATAATAATAAAGAAAGAAATAATAAATAACCCTAACTCCCAAATAATGACTCTACCCTAACTCTACCCCAATGTCCCTATTCTAATGTGTAAATCTAGAGGCGAACCTCTATCTTTACAGGGAGGAGTGTGTGTAAGAGGGACCCTAATTTAAGCTGTAAACGTTCGGCCGACAAAACCGAGGTATTGCAAACCCTAGTGTCTGTGTGATTGCCTCCCTCCGCAGTGTAGGCCGTAGCCAAGGGTACTGACGAATAAGGCGCCCTATTCCAAATATAAAATGTGAATATATAAATATATATAACAAGACCACGCTTCTTCAATTACCAACAGATTTCAGTGAGTAAAGATTACTCCTAATGATCCACACGTGAGATCCTCACATCCCTCTGTCAGACCTTGAAGAGAACGTAAGAGGTATAATCGTCACCTGTGTAGGTAAAAAGGTTGACGCCAGGCCCCTCTCGCGACCTGGACCTAACACTCTACTGGATTCCCGGAAAAGCCTGTTTATCACCGCTAGGTTAGGCGTTTCCGGTTGATTGACCGTGCAATCAGACACTAATCTGGCTCTAAAACACAAAAAACACCAATACACACGTAAGTATTTACACTGAACTAACAATTGAACAGTCTGACAAAAAGCAGCATAGTAGCTACGTAAAGTCAAACATCCAATCGTCAAAATAACACCTTTGTTTTAACGTCTACGGGCGAGCCAGAGATCGTGACAATCCGACGGACAAAAATAGAATCACCAGTTCCCAGCTTGGCGTGGGGGTATTTATAACCATAAAAGACATTAACGAAACGCGTTTGACGCATTTGACGCGTTAGGCGCACTTCAATATAAGATCTTTGTTATTTATTTCCTTTAAACTCGAGTACCAATCTTGAGTAGTTTTGGCAAAGAGATGTGATTCCCATAAGACAAGTAAAGTCAAAAGAAACCCCTCGCCTCGGAAATCAAGACAAAGTTACTCTCTAACAGATGGCGCCACTCCCTTGATATTAAACAATTCTAACTCACATCAATGTAAAAAAACACGGATCAAAGCACATGACGATCCAAAATTAATAAAAACCATTTATGTCTATATGTAAATATATAAGTTTTATGGATATTTTTATACATTTTCATCTTTAGTTTCATTACTGCGTCAACAGATGGCAGCATAACCTTCGCGACTACAAAATTCACCGACAGTCATTCTCTATACACATTCCATTCTCTTTGGTTTCAGCGAATCACTTTTTCTGATTAATGGCCCACTACGAAACTTGACTCTGTTAAGTTTTTTGTTTGTTGTTTCGGATTTCTCGTGAGAATGTTTTGTTTTTATTTAAAATTAATTTACTGAATGCATACATTATAGTTACTTACATGTATTTATTTTAATTAACATTTGTACATAATAATTGAGGTTTTAAAGTTTATGAAAATATTATCGATTGATCAGCTGTGTCAATCATTATTTATGTTAACTAGATCAGCTAGTGCGTCTAGTTACAGTCGCCCCCTCGAGAATTTGCAATGTATGTGCATACACATACATGTAGAATTCTCGAAACCTATTCGAATAAAAATGAAAATTATATCCTTAATTTGTTGGTATTATCCCTTTTTTTCCCCCTTGTATACTAAACGTGTGGTGTATGATGTGTGTTTAAACCAATACTCATTGATTGTGATTGATTAGATATAAAACTCAGATCATTGAATTTTAATAATGTATTATGATTATCTTTTCGTCACGATTTTCCTACCAGTCTAGGGTATTGGGTCGTGAATCCAATAAACTCTAGTAGCTCGATTTTATGGTTTCATCCTAGTCTATGGATCTTTCTATCCGACGACTTAACCACATTGTCCGGTTAATAAATGAACCAATAAAACCTCCCTTCACAAAGTAGAAAAAACATTTGGTATAAATACTGGGATACTCATTCTCCATTAATCAAAATCCAATCCGAATTCCATTACCAAATCATCCCTCCCAATCAAGTTTTCTTGGAAAATGTCACATACATGAACAAGATATTTGACTTCAAACTTACTCCCATATTAACAATAAAGTGTTAAAGAAACCTAAAATACCATGATAATATCCTGATACTTGTATCAAAATAGTACCTTCACAAACATAACATAGGTTTAAATCAAAACTACTATGTAATGTTTGCAAATAGATCCTAATAAAAATATTTATACATGAAAATAAAAAATAATAATATAAAAAAAAAAATATTTTATAACTGCCTACAGTACTATAAACACTTCACCATTATAACATATGAAAATAAGTCTTACTTGTAGACATTTTAATACATCTTTATATTTAATAAATAATAAGATAAATCCATTTTTTTATATAAAACCATATCTCAAAAAGCTCTATAAAATATATTTAAAAATAATGCACCAATAACTCTTTCGCATATAATAATGTGATAATGCATGTTCGTTGACATGTCATCATCGTGTTTTGGTATCAAAGATCTTATTCACGATGAGGTGTGTAATTAGTCATGGGCTTAGCTTCTTGTGGAGTGTATAGTCAACAAAAACTACCCTTTGAAATGGGTCGAATCGTCATACGATTTTAGCCTACTGATAAGAATTTGTTGACTATTTTGTGTATTATTCGCAACAAAATACCAACAAATCCAGGTTGATTGCAATCTGACATTTGCCTAACCGTAAAAATCATTCATACAAAAATACAAAATTTCACACACTTCTTGCAAAATCTCCAGATATCCATCAATCTATTATTATAATTAAATAAGTTAATAATCTTTCATTGCCTTTCAATTGCCAGTTCATTCAATTCTTACTAAGCCATTTCTACAGATAGCCAACGTCAATGATTTGCAATCAAAATAAAATGCATCAAATAAAACTTAATTTTTATTTATGAAAAAAACAATATTTCTGACATAACCCCAAGCTCCCTCCTATTTATTATAAACAATACCAAAAAATTGTATTTGCAAAACTATTTATATTGAAGTAAAAAAAAAATTTAGTTGAAATAACGTTAATACCATGTTAGTTAACGTTGCGTTATTACATCTTACTATGGCAATACGATAACTCATTATTTTATTGTGGCAACCCCGCAAAGATGCGCCTCGAAAATGATAATGGAGAGATGCATCGCACGTCTATCTGTCCGTTGTCATTGAACAGAGGGGCTACCGCGAAAACCGAAATTCGCAAATTGCGGGGATCTTACTCTTTTACTCCAATGAAGGCGTAATTAGAGTGACAGAGAAAAATGCCCGCAATTGACGATTTTCGGTATTGGCGGTAGCCCTACAGTTTTAAATTTTATCCGATGTAGTGCAATTGGGTGTTATTGTGAAGTGTAGTGCTATAGTGAATTTTGTTGTTGAACAAATAATTGGTAAGTTTGAATGTATTTCTTACTTTTTATTTCTATATTTTATCTAATCATTTATGTATACAACTGAACTCGTTAATTTTGTATATTTATACCAATGTATCTGCATTATGTATATACCACATGTATTATTTTATCGCTAACTCTCGCGTGAACTATTTATTATATAGTATTATTTTTAAAGTATTAACCCCAAATATATTTTTGTTCTCTTGATATGCAGAGTAAGATAAATATTGAATTTCATGTTTTTAATAAATAGTTATTATATTTGATGATAATGTAACAAATTTTATGTTAAAGTATTTATTTAATATTCAAAAATACCATTGTATTAATATTTTATATAACCTATTTCTAAACATGTTAATTCTTTGTACATTTACACTATAAATACTAAACATGCCAAAAATATTTGCAACTATTCGGCATTCTACCTAGTCAACCACCTTTGCTGAATAATCAGTATTCAATCTAAATCACTATTCATGATATATTTATTCGATACTTGTGTATTTTTACTATCTAAATTAATTAAATAACACTTTATCTCTAACTTTGTACTCAAAACACCACGCATTTCAACAGCAGGTAAAGATCCCTTCGAGCCGTTGGCTGATTTTTTGTTACAAACTCCAACATGTGCATTCAATATGACCCTTCTGTGTAATTCTATTGTTTTAAACGGTTCTTTGTTTATACGACCGATGACTTCAAATCCAACTTTCTAAATTTTATGACTTCAACATGTTTTTATGACAGTGAATATTGATATTTACTTAAATCCAAGTTTAAAATATTTTAAATGATTTTATTACAATTAATTTGATTGCTAGCAACATCAGTGAATACTATAAGTACTTCCCTTACTTTGTCTATGGCGTACACAGTGGCGCCCCCTGGCATACACCATAGTTTACAAATTGTCAACTCGTTATACGCAACGAAAAACCCTCATTTGAAGTACTAGCTTGTGTTTGTGAAGTGTACACTATTCAAAAATGCGACTTAAAGAAATTGACTACAAAATATTGCAATTCCCAATAATTTGGGACATCAATAATTTATATCATGGTGATGAATTTCTAACCAAACTTGCCCGTCTAGATCTTTTAATACTGTGTATGAAAGACCAACCTCACTATAATTTTAAAATGCTTAACAAGAAAATCAGGAATTTCAAGGACCGTCTCCGCAGATTAAGGGTATATAATTTTGTTTGTATACATTTATTTAATTATATTTATATTAAATAATTATATAACTATTTACATCATTATTATATTATATGTATATTTTGAGAAATATTTTATTATAATAATTTGTTAATTTTTATTACAATACTGTTTAACGCTAAAACAAAAACATTTTTTTTTTGTTATAGGAAAAACTAGTCGCCAACGGACAACGATTCAGATACGTTATACAAATAATTCAAACAGCTCCGGGGTCTCCACACCACGCTGTTATTGCTATTGAAGTAAGTATGATTAACAAATCAATAATGTTATTGCTGTATAAACATGCTTATTGCATTTAACTATGTTTATTTATTTTACAGCCTTCACCAAGTTTGCAAAATATACTTTTTGATATCCCGGAGCAAGTAGTTGAAAACGAAGAACCTCCGCTGGATTTCAACGTAAGTTGTTTTAATTTGAAGTACATTTATTTTACTTACAGATTCCATAGAAACTTAATAATGTTTATTTGATTATTATTTTTCAGGCCCTCATAAATGAGTCCGGACTGTTAGACGACGTGGGTGATCCTATTTGATTCAACATTTTATGTAAGTAATACTCGGTTCTTTCTACTATCATAAATTTTTGTTTTAATCTAAAGAACAATGTTTTTCTAGTAATGTCAACTTGGTAGAACATAATTGGTGGTACGTAATGCTAATTTATGCTTAACATTTAATCTGTTATATTATTCTATTGCCATTTTATTTACTCATAACGTATAAATATGATTGGTAAATTGAACTCTTTAGTTTACACCATATTATTTATCTCGTTTAAAAACTTTGTTTACACTAACACGATAAGAAAGCGTCATCACACACAGTTAAAGGAGTACCTGCTAACCTTTTTTTTCCCGATCTTTTATAAGTGGCTGAATGCGTCTCACGATGTCTTTCAGCTATTTTTAGAACTATTGTTTTGATTTTAAGATTTTTAAATTTTTACATAATATGATTTCAGGATACGTAAGGCGTTCGTGTAAGATGATTATATGTAATTAGTCTTCCTAATTATGAGACAACATTTTCTAAGTAAGTTTGCTTTACCTAACCTAACATTTTTCAATTTTATTTAAATAAAATAATTATAATGAACTATATCGCAATATTCAAACATTTACTGTAATTATTTTCTAATGATTTTTTTTTTACGCCAACTTTTTTTTTTATTAAAAGTAATATAAATGTATGTCTTATTTAATATGTTATTGATAATTTTCATCTACTGAAATTTATGTCTACCAAAATAATTACAAAACATCTATGTTCTCTGTCTAAACTGAATACTTCCCGTTTTCCAGATGTTCCACATGACAAAAGACCGAGTGTCGCTGAATGCTGTTCCTTCATTTTATTTTAAGGTAATTAAAATGCTTACTTATTATTAACATACCAAAAACGATACTATTTATAATTAATATATTTTTCAAAATGATTTAATGAATTCAAGATATTTACTTTTCATCTCTCTTTTATTTAAAAGATATTTTGATTATATATTTTAATTAATTTTTTTTTTATAATAATAATGAAAAATATATTTTTTTTTTTGTGAAAATCCACTACCGCTATTTGTGCCTTCGGGTAACATTAGGTAGCCCAACCCTTTAATATACATGCTTAAAGGGTTATTGTAAATTAACATATTTCTTTTTTATGATAATTACCATTACACAAAATCAAAGTTATTACAAAATCAAAACCAAAGTTAGTTGCCTATTCTACGTGTATATGAATGAAGCGACTTGTATATGTGAATAGTGTTACTTTCACACATACGGACTACTGTTATGCCGGATGTGGATGGAAGACCCTATTCTAACCTACCTACTTATTTTTACAATTTTTTTTCTTTATTTCTAAAAATTCTTTATTCTAATTTGACACTTTGTTTTTTTCTTAATAGCTATTAAAAATCTCTATAACAATATTACGTAGTTCCAAAAATTATTTATTCTAATTAGACATTTTTTTTATTAAAAACCTGTATAACAATAATGCTTATGTATACATTTTTTTTTCATTTAATAAAATAAAATTCTTAATGATTTCAGCTACAATACAACATTCAGCGCCTTCGCACTCGACTCGCCTTAATAGAACTTCCGTGCTACTATTCTAAACTTGGTAAGTACATTTAAACACGTCATTAATCTCTATGTTATATATTAGAAAAAATCAAAAATATTACTCAATGTCTAATACATCTATCCTTATAATATTTAACCTATTTTTTTTTTTAACTTTTTAATATTTTTTAACAGTTATTTTCTAGTCAAACCTTTTTATCAACATTAAAACATAACAATTAGTTCTGTTTATCTAATTAACATAACAATAAAAATACAGTCATTAACAAATGTCAGCTAAACATTACATTTTAATCAACGTTCACCGGATCAGCTATTTTTACTCAATTCGCCTTTATAATATCTTGACAAATGTATTGTATTGTATTTACCTCGGTATATATTTGTATATGGATCTACTAAAATATATACGTTTGGATAGGGAATTGCTGCAATTACATAAGGTCCCTCATAAATTGCTTCGAACTTTTTTGTTATCTTTTGCTGAGCATTTGATTTATTTAACTTTTTTATTTTAACCCAATCCCCTATTTGAAATTGAATCAGTCTATAATTTTGATTAAACTTTGCCTGCCTTGTCTCAGCTGCTTTCTTTAAATTTTCTCTAACCTTTTGCCTAATGTCCGCTATGTTTTTCTTTATATGACTAATAATTTCCTTATCAAATGTTAATTGCGTAGGCTGACCATACATTATTTCACATGGAGTGAACCCTGTACTATCATGAAACGTATTGTTATATAGAGTTTCTATCTTTGGTAATATTTTCACCCAACTTTGATGTCGTTTTTCACAGTAAGTCCTGAATAATACTCCAAGTTGTCTATTCACGCGTTCTGTAGTATTTGGACGAGGATTTCTAACTGTTGTATATATAGTTTTGACCCCCTTTTCTTTCATAAAACGCCTCCATTGATCACTAATAAACTGCGAGCCATTATCTGTTAAAATTGCTTTTGGTTGAATGATTTTAAAGAATTTTTTCATACTAACTACCACAGATAACGCTGTAGCTTTCCGTAACGCAAATAGTTTGATGAATTTACTAAATGAATCTTGAACTACCAAAATATAGCTCATTCCGAACTGTCCTGACGGTAAAGGCCCATAAAGATCCGCCATGACTAAATCTCCGATATCATTACTCACTATTGACTTACACGGTCCTACGTGTTTGATATTATCATTTTTCACCATTTGACAAGTATGACAAGTTCTTATTAGTTTTTTAACATCTTGCGTAATACCCCTCCAATAAAATCTATCTTTTATGTGTTTTATGACCTTGTAAGCCCCTTGATGACCCATTTCTAAGTGTATTTGTTTTATTATATCCGATACTAACATTCTTGGCAAAAATATAACTTTATTTGGACTATTATCGGGTGTGAAGTACAATACACCATCCTGTAATGAGCATCTTTGAATTATTCGACCGATTCTATCACTAATATCACCATTTTCTAGACCTTGAATTATTTCGTCAATTTCGGGATCTTGTTTTTGTAATTCTTTAACCTTTTTTAATTTACTTATCAATTCTTTATTTATTTCTGTTTCAGTATAAAGAATCTCGGGCAGCCGTACTTTATCTTCCTGCAAAAGATCGGTTTGAGGTGGGTATCTAGATAACACATCCGCTCCTATATTATCTTTGCCTTTTATGTGTTCAATTTCATATTTAAACTGCTCTAAGTAATTGATCCAACGTATTACTCGCGCATTATATAATTTCCAATTTTTGACAAATAGTAAAGCCTTATGATCCGTTTGAATAATAACCTTTGAACCTCTCAAATAAGTTTCGAACTTTTCTAAACAGTTAATAACGGCATAAAATTCTTTTTCAGTCGTCGAATAATTTAATTGAGCCCCTCTTAGAGATTTACTATGAAACCCAAGAACTCTCATTTCCCCATTATCATCAAGTTGATAAAGTATGCCTGATAAGCCGATACCTGAGGAGTCTGTTTGCAAATAATAAGGTTTGCTAAAATCAGGATGTTGTAATTGAATAACATCTACGAAAGTCCTTTTTATTGTCTCAAAAGCTTTTTGTTCATTGACACCCCACTGCCACGTCACTCCTTTTTTCAATAAATGACACAATGATTGTACATTTTCGCTATAATTAGGGATAAATCTTCTATAAAAGTTACACAGTCCCAAGAAAGCTCTTAATTGTTTTATTTTTCTTGGAGCTGGAAATTCCTGTATCGCTTTAATTTTATCCGGATCGGTTTTTATTCCATCTACTGATACTATATATCCTAGCATGTGCACCTCTTTACATAGAAATTTATTTTTCTAAATTGCAAGTTAGGCCCGCTTTTCCTAATTTTCCCAACACTATGTCTAAGTGTTCCAAATGTTGTTGCAAGGTACTGGTAGTAATTATGGCTAAATCGTCCAAGTAATTGACACAAAATTCGCGAACGTCATGACCAAGTATGCAATCCATAGCACGACTAAAACTTCCCACAGATGTTTTGAGTCCTTGCGGCAACACGTTATACACGTAAGATTTCCCATTAAAACTGAAACCTGTATATTTTTTACTTTCTTCCGATAGTGGTATTTGAAAGTACGCATTATTCAAATCAATTACGCTTATAAATTTCGCTCCGTGAAATGAGTTTAATACGTCCAATTGTAAAGTTGGTTTTTCGGTTTCAGATATCATGTTCTTATTGATTTCACGCGCATCTAATAAGACTCTTATTGTTCCGTCTTTCTTTAATGTAAATGTTAACGGACTACAGTATTCAGTTTGTGAACGACTAATAATTCCCTGTTCTTCTAATTCGCGTAATTTTAATTCTATTTTCTCGCGATACGCATATGGCACGGGGTACGTTCTCTTTACTACAGGTGCGCGTGATTCCATTTTTATCACATGTTGATAGCAATTAGCCCTGCCTAATTTTGAATCAAATAATGTTTTATGTTTTGTCAATACCGAATGTAAAGCTTTTTTCTCACTTTCTACTAACGGTATTCCGACTTTACATGTCACTTGCGTTTGAGATTGATTTGACGACTCTATACTGCATTGATCTTGCCATCCATTATATCGATCATGAAACGGTATCCAAGTAGTTTCACCTTTATATTCGACATTGACTCCACATTTCTCTTTTCTTAGGTCAATCGATACTACATTTTCCTTAATCCAGTCAAATCCTAATATCACTGGAAAACTTAGATTAGGTATTACTACAAACCCGATTTCCATCTGTAAATCATTTATACCGATAGGTAGTAATGCTGTAATTTTAATGTCTTTACTTTTGTGCCCTGACGCTGATTTGATATTAAAAGGCTTGATCGGCATTACTGGAATTTCAGGATATTTATTTTTTACAACCTCCCAAAATTCCTCAGACATAGCCGTCACATCGCTACCTGTATCTAGCAAAGCTCTTATAAGAAAGTCTCGCATACGTATAATTATTTCACTCTTAAACGAACTTGATTCCGGAATTTCTTTTTCTTCCTCAAACACGGACGCGATAAATTCGTCATCTACATCAAATTCTACCAATTCACTTTTTAATTTTAAAACGTTAATTAAATCATGTAACCCTATTAACTGGATCTTTTCTAAATTACTGTAACCTAATCCCACTCCTTGTTCACCATTGACTATTTCTAGTTCTATCGGCGCTCGCAACCCATTATTATTTTTTCCTAACAATTGGCCTGGCAACCAATTCATTCTATACATCATTTTTAGAATTTTGACCCTATCATCTGTTTCTGTAGCTGACCCGGGGACGTTTTTATCAGCAGATATTAGTTTTCCGAATCGTCGATAACTATTTCTTGCTCTAAAACAGCTGTCGTTGCTTCTGGTTTCCGCCAATTTTGATATTGTGTCTGGTTTTTTCTCATAGTCTGATTGGATGGTTTCGAGGCCCCGGACGTTGATGGTACTGCTCGCGGCTCTTGTTTGTTTACGTCGTCCATCGCGCGTAGAAACTCGGCAGCTTCAAAGATAGTAATAATTTTTGATGACGCAAACGCTTGTTGTATATAACGAGGAAAGTGCCTCATTATATCAGTAACTAATTGATTCTCCGAGATAACATATGTCAACATTTTTGCTTGTCCAACCATTTGCACAAAATAATCATGCATACTATTTACTTTTGTTTTATCCCAAACTCCGTGAACAATATTCCTGCGTAATTCATTTTGTTCATGTGTCCCCCAGTAGGATTTGAGAAAGTCGGCTTTGAATTCTGCTACACTGGTCCACCTGTCTTTATACAATCTGGCCCAATCACGAACTGTTCCCTCTAAACATTCGAGAACCGATTCTATTTCATTTCCATCAGATACGACCCTTTTAAGATACATTTCTAGGTCTTCTAGAAATGTCACTGGATGCGATTTAGTTTTGCCGAACTTGGGACGTTCCATATTAGTGTTTTTAATATTGTATATGATTGTTTTCTTCTCTTCAGTAGAGAGCTCCTTTTCACTGCCTGAAACTGGTTCAATATGCTCTGTCTCTTCCATGAGTTGCTCCGATGTTGTATCTGCAGTCTCTATAGTTTCCACTTGTACAGGACTAATTGCCATTGCAAGCTCGTTTCGTAGTTGACTAAGCCCTGCTGTCATTTTCTGTTCGGTCTGTTTTAGCAAATGATAGAACAATCCACGTCTAACATCTGGTTTCTTCTTTATGCTTCTACGAGGTACTCGTGCTTTTTGATTTACCCGCTCAACAGTACTTCTCTTCAATGACGGCGTAGTTTGTTGTATGCTTTGACGTGTAGATTTAGACTTAGCTGCGGCCTTTCGCTGTCTTGTAGACCTCTCCATTTTAATAGATTTTTAATTAATTAACTCACTTTTTGACACTGTTTTAACACTATTTTCACTTATTTAAAACACTTAATAAACAAACTTATTTAACACTTATTTTTATTTTTATAAAATAACACTTATTTAAACACTTAACTTTCACTGGTTTTCTACACTGTGTTGATAGTTTAGTTTTAATACATATATGTATATGTCCGTACATATACAAATATGCCTATATTTGATTGTTAAAATTTAACTATCGCCCCCTATTTTCTTTTGGACTCGTATAACGCATTGTATTTTTAGCTAGTTTTATTTGTCTATTTATACTAATGTATTTTTATGTTTGTTTCAGGTGACGTAAATCCCTAACACGCAAGCTACGTCAATACAATGAAGCCACGAGGAGGAGAAATTGATATTGTAGTTAGATACTAGTATATAGAAATATTTTATTTTATATTTAATTAAATCCAAATCAAATCAACTCACATTCCAGTTTTCTTACGGCAGCAAAAATGTAGCCAAAGAGGCTACTTTATGAAACAAACTATTTATATATAATCCTGGTCACTACGGCACCAAAAATGTACCTTAACCCTCTACTAACTAATCTACTTTAATAGAACTCAACCAGAATTGATTATAAATTAAGAAAAATAGATTAATTTGGCCATGTGATCGTCTAGTGAAATTAATACATTGTGAACCTTAGTACCCATCGTCTTTTATGTGCAGACTGATTAGATTTGGATTCAAAATATTACCCCTAAAATACCCTATGTAATTGTAAATATTGCTACTGTAATTTATATATTATAACACTATCGTATGAAAAACAAAATCATATGAAGAATAAATAATAAATTATATTTTTTAGATTTTATCTCCTACCGAGCCCTACCGTGTAATCGTCACATTAACCATAGCTATAATGTACCCATGTAACATGTTATGTTGAAATAAAGTGGCAATGTTATTGTGACGTAGGCCCGTGTCACTCTGGGAATAGAAGACCATGTTTTATTAGACCATGGAGTTACCGTGGTTACCTACCAATACAATTTGACACTGGGCTTAACCAGTTAACCCCGGGTTAGTGGGTTAGTGGGATGGTGCAAGTGCACCTTTAGTTAGTTGTAAGTAATTATTTGATCTGAAGTTCCCTTTTACGACGACAGTGAACGACTGTTTCTCCATATAAACGATGTCACTATTTCCCTCTCTGGCTATTTTTAACATTAGTTTAGTAGATTACGATTAGTAATCGTCGTGTTGTTAAAAATACCAGCAATTTTGTTTTTATCAATTTCGTTTAATAAGTACCTACATATTCTATTTTTTACCTAACCCAACCTCCGCTTTAGAAAATTTCCATCAAACATGGATTAATGACAACTAACCCATGCAGGCAGATAATTCATGCCTCGCGACAATAATTACTGCCTTTTGTGTGTCCACTAACTCTACCAACTATACTGTATGAATGACTAAGGCCCACCTGCACCATTCCACTAACCCGGGGTTAACCGGTTAAACCTGGAGTTTCCATGGTTGCCAGTATAATTTCACACTGGGTTAACGGTTTAACCTGTTAACCCCGGGTTAGTGGGATGGTGCAAGCGGGCCTAAGTAATTTAAAAAGGATTTTAATTCCTTACCATATTTTTGGGAAACATGGCATCAAGCATAGTAGTACACAACCATCAAGCACGTTTCTTAAGTAGGTTCATATAAATTACGCTATTATTTCGTAATAGCTTTTGCCCGCGACTTCGTCCGCGTGATGGATTTAAATCCGCCAGCAGTTAGTAAGTATAGTGCCTGGATAAAATCTAATGGCAATAATTTTAAGCATAATATAAATGCTTAATTGCTTACACCAGTTAACATTTTCCCATTTCCACCCTCCTTGTCACCCTCTTTAGGGATGACTACCGACATAAAAACTGCCCTTCCCCTGGAATTAAACTATCTCTATGCCAAATTTAAACTAAATCCATTCCACCGTTTAAGCATGAAGAGGTAACAGACAGACAGACAGACAGACACACATTCGCATAATATTAGTATATGGATACTTATATGTTCCGAAGCCTCTTAGATGTGCTATTGATCGCTGTAGAATGTAGATAAAGTTCTAAGTAGATAAGTTCGCTAAGGGCTCGGTTACATGTACCGAGTAGAGTGGCGAGACAGTAAAACGAAGTATGGAATTTTTACTCGGCCGAGTATCAATTTCATACTACGTTTTACTGTCTCGCCACTCTACTCGGTACGTGCGATCCTGGCATAAATCTCAAATGGAACTTGCCTAACTCGATATTCACGCTATGAATAAAAATTGAAGACAATACGAATACGTCACCTTTTACAGAATTGGAGCTTGATTCCCCAAAGGCTTCGGAGACGCAGCTCCTACTTACTGGCGTCATAAAAGGGCGCGGGAGCTTCCGTTCCTTGTGCATATGCGTGCTGTCGGGTCCTATATAGATATATAGGTAGTCAAAACACTGAGATTTATTGAATTCCGACAACTTCGGGGCATGGCTAAGTATTATCAAAGACATATGTAACTTCGTATAAGACGAATAAAGTCTAAGGAAAAAACGTGCCTCGGAATTCAAGTAAAAGTCATTCTCGAATAGATGCCGCACACACCTTTAGCCTATCCTCGGCTAGATGGCGTGACGACACCGTTTCATATTTAACAATTTTAACACATAGATATCAGTGAATGAACATGGATCAAAATGATATAAAAATAATAAAATCATTTATCCATATAAGTATATACATTTTTTGATAACTTTATACGTTTTCATTTTGAGTTTTAGTCGTGTGTCGATAGATGGCAGTAAATTTACAGTGACTACAAAATTTACAATGACAGGACCCCTCTATACTATCTATTCTTTTTGGTATTATGTACCTTTTAAGGAGAATATTTAAATGGCATAGTTTTGTTAAGTGTTGAAGCCTTACAATGATAATTGAAACGCCGGTGACCAATATATAAACTACACTAAATGCTATATTTAATTCTTAAATCTAAGTTGAAACTATGTAAGTGTTGGACGCCCAGTTGAGTTAACCCGCGTCGGGTTTGGATTCTTGCTAATCTGAAAGTACGCTGGCTGGGGCAAATGCTGATATGCTAACTTTCTAGGTTCGAGACGGTGTATAAGACTGACCTTCAAGGGCATGTCCATAGGCTAAAAAAAAAATAAGTTCAAAAACTAAAACCCGGCTACTGCAAATCGCGCTTTTAAAAGGTGTGAAACAAGATAGAATTCTTATCTGAAATTATTAATCAGGAAATATTAAAAATGTTATCATTTTTTTTTATAAAAAAATACAACGTAATATAATTTACTACATTTTTTATATATTGCTGAGGCGAGTGCGACAGAGTCCCAATAGCATTCTGAATGTGATTGCAGACAAGTTTGATTGCCCGATCATTGTATACTGGCTAGGGCAAGTTAAAAGTGTGGCAGTACATTTTGTTGATTAATTATAGTTTTAACATACCTATGTGTTCTTAGTTTTTTTTTAGTTTTTAGTTGTAGTTTTAATTTTAATCTATCTTAGTCTTTTTTTTTTTTTTTGGAAAAAGGTAAACATTTGACCACAATCTCACCTGATGGTAAGTGCCGATGCAGTCTAGGATGGAACATGCTTACCTAAAAAAAGTCTAGGCACTAACATAGTTTTAATTATTTTAATTATTGTAATTTAATTTAATAACTGTATACTAATACCCTATGGAGTCATGTGCTTCGAAATAAAGATTTTATTATTATTATTAACTATGCCGATGCCGGTCACCTTTTAGATATTATTTTATTAAAAATGTAAGTACTTTATCTGAGTGTTTACTTAGCCTCTAGCACTTACCCTTTCGCTGTAATGTCATTCACAAACAAAACAGTAAATAATGTTCATAATTTCCTTATAAACTCATAAATAACTGTCTCAACTGTGATTGCATTTTGCATCTAATTTGACATTTACAATTTCAATTACTGGCGGGTACTTACATTATTCGGATAACAACCGTATCTATCTTTCGAAGACATCAGCTGGAATGACTTGTCGAACGTAATGAATCAATATGTTGATACTGTTGATAGGTATTAGTAAGGTAAATTTCCTTAACAATATAGAAAAAGATGATGCGCCACTAGGATTGGAATCCTCCTCCATCCGATCGCAAGTCTAATGTTGTACCGCTGCGCTGAGCCGTCGTCGGCCTAAGCTACCTACGTAACCTATGCAAAAATAAACCCTGTTACTTGCTAAATAATATACAATTTTCTATGACCCAGTTAAATACGACTTACGATAACAATATAACAGTTTATTTAAAAGTTTTTTTTTATACGAGTAACAGTGTATAGAAAATAACACGGGTCTCTATTGTTTCCCGTAAAGTTTTAAGTCATAATGTATTGTTTGTCCGCCGGATGGATGGATATTGTGTAAAGCGGAATTGAAAATGTAAAACCAATAAAACAAGGAAA
The DNA here is from genome assembly GCF_910591565.1 of Cydia splendana. Lineage (NCBI taxonomy): Eukaryota > Metazoa > Arthropoda > Insecta > Lepidoptera > Tortricidae > Cydia > Cydia splendana. The sequence goes on from NW_026946891.1 coordinate 1,286,569, forward strand.
CTAAAGGAAGTATTTAATTGGAACCCGAGCTTTCCCTTTTACCGACTGAGCGAAAGCGAGCGAAGCGTCTCCGTTTCAGCTTAGGCAAATTATATGGCCTTCCATACAGCATGGTTAATGCTTTAAGGTCCTTTTTAGGGTTCCGTAGCCAAATGGCAAAAAACGGAACCCTTATGGATTCGTCATGTCTGTCCGTCTGTATGTCTGTCTGTCCGTGTATGTCACAGCCACATTTTTCGGAAACTATAATAACTATACTGTTGAAATTTGGTAAGTAGATGTATTATGTGAACCGCATTAAGATTTTCATACAAAAATACAAAAAAAACAATACATTTTGGGAATTCCCCATACTTAGAACTGAAACTCAATTTTTTTTTTCATCAGACCCATACATGTGGGTTGTCTATATATAGGTCTTCAAAACTGATATTGAGGTTTCTAATATCATTTTCTTCTAAACTGAATAGTTTGCGCGAGAGACACTTCCAAAGTGGTAAAATGTGTCTCCACCCCCCCCCCCCCCCCCCGTAACTTCTAAAATAAGGTAATGATAAAACTAAAAAATATATATGATGTAAGTACATTACCATGCATACTTCCACCGAAAATTGGTTTGAACGAGATCTAGTAGAAGTATTTTTTTTTAATAGGTACGTCATAAATCGTAAACCGCCATTTTATTATGCTACTTGTTGCTACGGAACCCTTCATGGGCGAGTGCGACTCGCACTTGGCCGCTTTTATGATATTTTATTTATCTGAAATTCTGACAGAAAGGTTCTTATTGCACATGAAGCATAATGAGGACCCTGCTCTAATGGAAAGCCACATAGGCTCTCGTTTGTAGGTACCTACCTACGCCGGTTGTCCGGGTGCTTGGCGGGTTGGATTGCTCTATCGATTCTCATGAAATTTTTGAGCAGCTATGATAATTATAATTATATTAAATAAATAAATAATATAGGTAGGACATTCTTTCTTACACAGATTGACTAAGTCCCACAGTATACTGCTTATAAGCTTGCTTATAGCTTATAAGCTCAAGAAGGCTTGTGTTGTGAGTACTCAGACAATGATATATATAATATATAAATATGTACTTAAATACATAGAAAACAATCATGACTCAGGAACAAATATCTGTGTCATCACACAAATAAATGCCTGTACTGGGATTTGAACCCAGGACCATCGACGTCACATGCAGGGTCACTACCCACTAGGCCAGACTGGTCGTCAACATGTAGGTATAGGTTCTTAGACTTTTTTATTAAATTAGGTATTACACCTTTTTTTTAGGGTTCCGTATTTCAAAATGGCGTGACGTGATCATGTGACCAAGGGGATCGCAAGGCAGCTCGCTAAGGCTCTAGAAAATAATGTTGAAGTTTGAAGTTTAAATATTATTATTGTTTCTAAGTTTTTCTGGTTTACCAACTTTTCAATTTATATTATAATATTCTGTTATTTATATACATTAAATAGAGTATGGTTACTGAATTACTACACAAATATTTGGCGGGAAATTCAAAAAATCTTGGGCTGGTCACACTTTGTGTGTAGTAGAAATTATAGTTTTAATACTAGAAAATATTTTAGATTTTCCGTCCCACGTAAGGTACCTAAGGATATAAGTTAAATATACGTTGACGTGCACTCAAAGTCGGCTCACATAATGTCTACCACTATGTAAAGTACAGTCAAGGATAGACACATTATGTTAACACTTTCTCACCATACCTATACCACTGTAACAAGACGAAAAATGAAATGTAGTGTAAATAAGACCTAGCTCGATAATACCGTAATATTACTCCATCACCAAATCAAAACATAATTACTATGCCAAATATGCTTATTGCTAAGTATCAAAATATTTATAGACCACCAACCTCCTAATTCGTTTACATTTGTTTAGGAGTTGTAAACATTGCAGTTTTTCGTTATACAGCGCTACACGTCGACATCGCACATTGTCGTAATTATTTACTAGCTTAAATAATACTTTGCGAACCTCACTCAGATTATTCATTGTTAATATTATTTGAAATAAACACCTTATAAACCGCAACCAATTTGAATGAATGACAACTGACTTTTAGCTTTTTTTTTAATCATAGACAATTGGTGATACAACAACGAAATATTTGGCTAGCCAGACTCTATTTAATATACCTATAGGACCATGCGTCAGAATGATCATGAATGAATGGTTGAAAAAAGTTTTATTTACTTAATTACGCATCTATATTAAAAAGTAATCCAGACACACAAAAGTATCATAACTAGTTACTAATTATTCCTAATAATAACTAAGGGACCGAGCTTTGCCCGGAAAACATGTAAAAACTCAAAAATGCGCGTTTCTCCAGAGAAAAGACCAAGAAGATAAACTAGATCGATTTTTTCGCCTAGACAAGATAATTAAAAACATACCTACTTTGTCGCTCTTTTGCGAATTTGTATTCATAAGGATAAAATTTCATGACTTTTTTTATTAATCGGTGCAGATTATATTTCGTCAACGTAAGGGTGTCATGAAAGCGTTAGAGATGGGGATACTCGATTTATCACTGTTATCATGCAACTTATGCAGGCCCACTAATATCAGGTAGGCGTTGACTGGTAGCATCGGCCAATAACGGTCGCGGCTAACCCTCATTGGTTAAACGACCCAGGATCGGTAGAACCGACTCTGCCTGTGTTCATTACTATACATAGTTCCGACCAGTCTTCGTGTGGAGTTGCACTTGATTGCACGCGTCCACGTCATCTCTTCGTCGACTCGCGGTAAAGTGACACCGAGAGAAAAGGTAAGTTCTGCTGTGGCGTCATTTGGATGGTGTTTAGCAAAAATGTGTCAACCCACATTAGGGTGGTTCAAAAAACATTTTTTTTTATTTTCCAACGGGGCTCCCCCTTATTTTGTAACACTTATTATGCTGATAAAATACACCAAGTTTCGTAATTTTATCTCAACTACAAGGGGGTGCTCAACCACTTTGAAAATTTTGTATGTTGTATTAAAACCAAAAAAAACAAGTTTTATTCAGAAATTTATTTACTTAAGTATCTGTTTTCACATTATTTGCACATGTGATTTATAAGTTTTTAAGTAGAAAAACATTTTTATTTCTATTTTTTATAATTTTTCAAAAGTAAGATTTTTAGAATTTCACCTAAAAAATCATAATTTACTGGTGAGAACCTGTAATTGGCTTCTTGTATCACATTTATAAAACCTATTAACATGTTAACAGCTGTTGGATCTCCGAATAGTAATAAGTAGTAATAAATAAATAAATAAATAACAAATAAATAAAAATGGTTTTTCACCAAATAACTTTTAAATCACACTTTCACATAATGTGAAAACTACTACTTACTTAAAACTCAAAAAAATAATAACTTGATTTTTTTGGACTTCATACAACTTTGAAAAAGTGTTTGAGCACCCCCTTGTAGTTGAGATAAGATTACAAATCTTGGCATGTTTAGTCAACATAACAAGTGTAACAAAATGAGAGGGTGCCGCTTCTTCCAGCTAGAGTTTGAATTTTTCCCATACAAATGTGAACCACCCTAACCCACATTAATTTTTCAATAAAATGTCAAATGTAAGCGTATGTTTTTTTTGAGTTGATATCTAATTGCAAAATGAATGTGGGTTAACACATTATTGCGTATCAGCATCCATTTACGAAAAACTAAAAATAGGGACCTGGAAATTGATTATAATTAACTTACCCCCTTTAACCTCATTCAATATTGATAGTAGCGAAAAAGTGTACAGAACCTTTTCTTGTGGACAATTTATGTTAAATATTTGTGTATTAAGTATATTTTTTCACCACAAGCGACCAGACTTCTTGAAAATGTTAGAGTACAAAAAACAATGTTTGCTATAAAAATTCTCAAATAGGCCTACTAACCGATAGGCAATACAGTTTTTCCATAGCCAAGGTGTATTTTTAGAAGACCTTAATCCAAAAAATTACATTGTACTCTAACATTTTCAAGAAGTCTGGTCGCTTGTGATGAAAAAAAAAATGGATAGAGAACAGAGTGGCCAACTTTCTTAAAAATAGTTTATCTAATACTGATTCTAAAATGGTATCACACATGCCATTTACATTTCTACAGACAAAGATATGGCCTAGATGGTGATTAAAGTGAAGTATGGTGCTAACTAGTAAAAAAGACATAAAAGTGCGATTATCTCGAAAACCACGAAACTTTTACTGGACCTATAAGTGCATTTTCTGGACCAGCCTAAGGTGCCCTGTCGATGGTTAGAAGGTTGTCCATTAATTACTGGACTTGACATGAGTATAAAAAGTTATAAACAAAAAAGGGGGGAAAAGTAGATTTTTTTTCCCCAATATCTCAAAAGGTATTAATATTAAATATTAATTTAAGAAACCAAACTTAATATTATAGCAGAGGAGAATATTTCCAATCAAACATTCCATACTTGCGGAACTCTATCCATTATTTTATACTTTTTATTCAACTGAACACAGCCCTCCACCTCCGCGTCTCATTTTCGAGAAACGCGCGGCATGAAAAAACTATTACGTAACATAAAATATAATTTGAAAGATATTAAATATTGATTGAATTTTTTTTTAATAATGGTGTATTTAAAACATGTTAACAAATGTATTACTTGTATAAAGGGTCTAGCCGCAATCCTATAGTGAAACTGCCCCTGGCTGAAATGTATACCTTTCTTAGGCGCGTTTATTTGCCTTATTATAAGATATCGTTTTACCAAAGGCCATAGTCGGTTTTCCATAGTAAGTTGGCCCTTAAATCAATTCGATTCGGTTTTTTTTATGAGTACTTCTTATGGTGAAGGCTATTTTGGCTGAGTATCAACATCCTACTAGTGATAGTTTTTGACTTATGATTTTATGATTTTTTTTTAATGTATGGTTTTTCGGCCTACATTGGCCTACTACTTGCCTAAATATCTAAATTTTCCAAACGGTACTTCCTGTCAAAAATTAGCAATGTGTGTGGTCAAGTCCTGTACTCAATCGGTGTTTTTCAACGTTGTATATGGCCTTTCAAGCCTAGAATACCCTTGGTTTGGCAAAAAAATATTTTTTTTTTTTCAAAATCGTTTTTATTTTTTTGTAGCTAAACTAGCGGTTCTATTATTCTGAAATTTGAATGTTATATGCACCTAATAGTAGTTCATTTAAAAAAGAAACAAGATTGTAACTTGTTTATAAAGGCTTACAAATATATTTTTAATTTTTTAAACTTTTTTTTAATACTTGTGAGATAGTGACAATCTCAATTTTTTGTTATTTAATGCAGAATATTATTGCATAAAATATATTTTTTGTATAAAAATCCATTTGTTGCAACAAGGTAAAAGCATACAGGCCGTCCTTCTTACGTACTTTAGGGTGGTTCGCGTATGTATGGGAAAAATTCAAACTCTAGCTAGAAGAAGCGGCACCCCCATACTTGGTTACACTTATTATGCTGATAATGATCACCAATGTACACCAAGTTTTGTAACTTTATTTCAACTACAAGGGGAAGCTCAACCACTTAGAAAATTTTCAACGTTGTATGAAATCCAAAAATAATTAGAATAATAGAAATAATAATAATAGAATAGGAGAAAGTATTTGCATACTCAGCTCAACGCAGTCAAAACTCAATTTAGACGCAGCAATCGTTTTCAAAACCGACTACCGGTTTTGTAGCGTAATAAGTCTTATACGGTTCTAACCTAAAATTGCACTCATTTGATCGTTAGCTGCACAGTATTCTTAATTTAATTAAAGTTTTAGTTTACTTACGCGTTAGTTTTCCGTATTTGAACACACACGAGCACTGTTTGGTCACAGGTCACGTTCACACAGAGTTCCAGCAAACACCCGGCGACCGGCGTGGTGAACCGCGCGCGGCTAACTGAGTGAGCCTACGTTTCGGCCGGCAATCTCCCACTCACTTCGGATTCGGATTCCTGTAGACAAGATTTTGTTTTAGATTTTAATTACTTTAATTGCAATGAAATCCTCTTACAATTTCTATCTCTTTTTTTCTAGATCAACAGATTTTCTAGTTTAGATGTTATGATGGAGTTATGTTCGTAGTACGTAGGTATATTTCGTGTAATTTCTTCGTGTAGGTAGAGGGAGGGCTCCATAAACTATGCAACAAATCTCGTATGATTTTGTGATACACAATGCGTTATTTGCTCTATCGACAATTTGCTGCACGTAAAAACGCATGTGACTTGTAGCAGTTGTAGTCGAGGATCATATATAGAGCCCTTAAAAGCTGGAATCTATGGTATTTTTAAACGAAAACGTGAAATAATTTCGACTGAATGACCAATGCAGTAAATTAATTAATTACAACAGAAATAGACTAAAACTGTCCAACTCGCCCAAATGTCCAAATCCAAAGATAATAGATTTTTATATAAGTCTGGTGGCCGAGTGAATATGACGTTTGACTTCAATCCGGAGGTCGCGGGTTCAAATCCTGGCTCGTACCAATGAGTTTTTCGGAACTTATGTACGAAATATCATTTGATATTTACCACTAGCTTTTCGGTGAAGGAAAACATCGTGAGGAAACCTGCATACATCTGCGAAGAAATTCAAAGGTGTATGTGAAGTCCCCAATCCGCATTGGGCTAGCGTGGGGACTATAGCCCAAGCCCTCTCGCGCATGAGAGGAGGCCTGTGCTCAGCAGTGGGACGTATATAGGCTGAAATGATGATGATGATGATGAGTTGTTTTCACATTATTTGTAAATGTGATATAAATCTAGTAGTAGTATATATTACTTTTTCTCAAACATGCAATGAAATATTGATGTTATGTTCCTTATAATAGGCTGCGAAGTATGACGTTTCAGGTGCGGCTAGGACAAAAGGTCGTTAATGGAATTTCATGTTACACATCTTGCAGGCCTAGGCCGGCAAAGTCCTCTTTTTTAATTTTCATTTCACAGATATTTGTGACACAGCATCGTGGCATTCATCCATAAAAAAAAAACTAGAGGCAGTATTTGCTTTATGGTTCCTAATGACACTCTGCCACTACGCCTGTAAAAAAAAACAAAAAACAATGTTTGCTATAATTTGCAGTTTTATTTGTATAAAATCAACATGAACTTAATAAATAATACATTCAATAATTTTATAATTTTAAATTATAAATTTAACTACACAAATAAAAACATTTAAAATATTTCATCTAAACGTTAGCGGTAAAAAGGTCTACTCAAACACGCGTAGTTATATTTTTTAAATAGTTATGGAGGTAAAGTTGAAAAATATTCATTCTGTTTTATTGGATTTATGGTGCGTTGTTGATTTTTTGACTTTAATATGAGTTCCGACGTAATTAAATTAATATTAATTGTAATCGTAGGTGTTGGAATTGGAAGCGTAAGCAGAATTGATTTTAATAACTTGCTGCCTCTGCCGCCAAGTCAAAGACGAAGTATGTATATGGTTGCTTATGGCAATTTTATTATTTGAGAAACTAAGAAAAATGGCTTACAGTTTATTAGAAACAGTTTTGTGGCATATTTTAAATGAATGTAACTACGAACTCGTCAACACTGTGGAAATTATACTTATTTACTCCATGCATAAAGCAACGATGTATGTGAAACATGATATCAATATGAAAGACTATGTAAACTTATGTGACGAAAACGACAGTCAGGCGGATACAAGGCGAAAAAATCAAAGATACATGAAAATGTACGGGTAGTAAAAATACACGACTCGTGTAAAACATACGCGTGATAATGATATAGGTACGTGTTGGTTATATTTTGGGTGTAGTTTATTTTTAGTTATTTCTATAAATAAAACTTGGGTTTCGTGGATTTTTTATTTTATTTATTATATTTCATTGCATGTTTGAGAAAAGCACTATACATACCTCGGCGGGAAATGGGGTTGCCCGCGCTCAGACCTATCCGGTCTCGCTTCGCTCGGCCGTCTATATGTCTTCGGCCGGCAACCCCTTTCGTCCCGGCCTCTGTAGTAATGTACTATTTTAAGATTTTTTTCAGGTGAAATAAAAAAAAAAACTTTAAAAATTATAAAAATGATAAATATTTATTTTTACTTCATCAAGTTATTTTTCAACAAGTTATTAAATTGTTAATCAACAAAATTTTCTAGAACATCCTTCTTTATTGAAAACGAAAAAAAAAGTATATATAACTATGGTGAAATTGTGCCGCTTTCTAGAGCCCTTCTCATACAAGTACATGCTTAATAAGATAACATTATAAAAGTTTTAATAAAGTTAATACTTTGCTTAAAATAAGTTTTATATGACATAGAAAATTGACGAAAAACGAAAAATTAAGGTAAAATTGTAAAATAGAAAACAATATTATAACCAAACTATTAATTTTTTCTGTGCTTTTATAACGTGATCTTATTAACCCTTCAAGTGGCGCCCCCGAAAACGCGAAAAGTAGTCAAGTGGCGGGGCGGGGTGGTCAGCGCAGATAAGAAAATTTTACAAAATCGTCGATTTATGCTTTTCTAAGTTTGAAAGTATATTAAATCACATATTGTTAGAATCAGCGTTATATAGGCTATTTGAATATATCAATTAAATTATTCTAATGTTTATACATTTGGCCAGACGTAATCAAACTCCGGAAGAATGACAGTTTTCCAGCTTCCTTATATAGCCTAAGCAAATTAGAAAAATCTGCGGAAATAATTCGTGTAGTTTTGAAAATTGGTACAGGTATAACTTGTGGTGTCCAGATAAACATACTAAAAGTCCTCCAGGGTAGGAGGTGTGCTGGGGGTGTAGAGGGGGGTTGAAAGTACCTTTTTTCATATTTTTGCTCATATCTAGAATATCTGTACGAATAGCATTATAATTACTTCGGACAAAAGTTTTAACATAAAATTTACTACAAATTTGGTTATGTTTATTTTTACTCTGCGATCAATACTTTAGGAGCTACAGGCTGTTTAAGTTAAATAAGTGATAAAAAATAGACGGTGTAAGAAAACGTCGTTTTATTGTAATTGTTCATCACAAATAAAAAATTTAGCTTAGAGTAAGCAAGCTAAGCGACCTGCTGATAAAATATAAAAAATTGGCCTTGAGCATGTCGGGCCATGCTCAGTGTAGGGTTCCGTAGTTACCCGTCTGTCAAAATAGACTATTTGCCATAACTCAAAAACAGCTATACCGATTAGATTCGCTATATTTTTCCTTGAGGGGATGTAATTTTTTTTCGCTCCCACCCTATAGTGTGAGGTGAACCAGAAACCGTAGAAATGCCTTAATCTTGGGGAGGTCACATAACTCTGACGCTGACTGTACAAGGATGCATCATGCAATTAATTTTATTTATTTATTCATATGTTTGGTTGTAGTAAAATCTTTTTGGTTATAGTTTATCAAAATATATAACAGTAACAGACAGACTATTCATGTTACAATTTGCTATCAAGTATCAAGTGAGTCGCTAAGGAACTATTAAAACAAATTTAATTATTTTCAGTAAATATTCCGTCGCTTAACTTCAAACTCGGGTAAACCCATGTGTCAGATTATGCGATTTTAGTATTAAGGAAAGGTAATAGGGTCGATTATTTGCTGAGAGGGTCGAATGGATTAACCCGAGTTTGAAGTTAACAACACAAGTATGCATAGCGAGATATGTGTTAGTTTAAAGCCAATAGAATTAATGTTTCCTCGACAATTACCTACCTTTTTTTAAAAACATATATTTATGCTGAATCAATTAAAAATATTACACAAAAGTGTGTGAGTATCGATGTATACCTACACTGTTGCCCGCGACTTCGTCCGCGTGGACTCTTATCTTGAACATTTTACATCTTGAGTACCTATAATTTTCATCGATGCAAACATTATAATACAAACTTATAATATAATGTTAATGCTCTTTTACCAAGTTTGAAGTTCCTATGGGTAGATTGAAAGCTTGAAAAATCTGTTTGATATTCATACAAATTTTCAACTCCTTTTTCACCACGTTAGGGGATGAATTTTCAAAAACGCTGAAATTATTTTTCTTGTAATTTAATTTAATAGAACCGTTTTTCCCCCGAAGGGTAAAAAACGGATATTTAGGTTCCTGCCGAAGCTTGAACCACATTATGAGATAACACCCTTGTAACTCAGCCCTAATCAAGCGAATTCATCAACTAGTAGCGCCATCTATCGCGCTACCCAAGTACTAATGTCGCCCGGTTGCCAGCGCTCGGCTGCTTTCTCTTCAGTACCACATAAGCCGGCAAGGCCCTTAGGTGTGGTTCAAGCTTCGGCAGGAACCTAAATATCCGTTTTTTACCCTTCGGGGGAAAAACGGTTCTATTTAGGTGTCCATGCCTTCGCTTGAACCACATTATGAGACGTGTTTAAACCTCTGCCGGCGCTGGCCCGGGCGTACTGTGACTGATAATATTTAAATTTATGCAAAAATCACATGATAAGAATATGGGCTTGAAATTTATTCCGTATTGATATACTAAAGGATTGTTTACGTCAAACCTTACTAGATTTTCCTTATTTGTGATTACCGATAGATGAGACAATTGTTAGCACGGACTGGCAACATAAGTTATCCATTGTGACTATAAAACTTTTTATATAAAACAAAACTGTGTGACTATTATTTGAAAGACTGTCCCTAATATCATAATTAAAGACATAAGTAGGTACTTGTAGGTCGTACAAATTTAAGTGTAACCACTATCTGAAGTAGTAGCTCTGATGCGTGTAACGTGAACCTCATCGAGTGAGTTTTACATTTAACCCGTCCAAACTACCTGATGCTTTCCTTACAAAAGCCACTAGGTGATAAAAAGGTTTTGTTGTATGATGTAATGATATTACTACTACTTATCTACTGCTTAACACAAATATAGCACTGCCAGCCCATCCACTGTTTAAAATTTTGTAACTAATTGGAAAAGCTTGGGTCCTCTCTGATTTATTGTATTTTCCAACAATTTAATGTAAATTGGTAAGTTGCATCATAGACCAGATGTAATGTAATATGACTTTTAATGTGGACAAATAACCAAATGTTTGTATATGTACCCACTAGAATACGATATTAACATTATTTAGATATTAATACATAGTTATTGACTACTAGGTATACCAGGTTTATTTGTTAATGGGCTATCATTACATAAGGACAACATATTCCGTAAATGTGTTAGAAATTATAAACATGATGTTCTTATTTCTTATTTGTGGAAGTAATTGAGATTTATTTCGAATCAAGTACTCCTCTGCCTGAAAGTAGCGTCAGAAAGTGAAGAAGAAAATACAACACTTCATGATTTAATGTATGCGTTACTAGTAACAACTCTCAACAACCTAGCAGTAGTTTCAACTGAGGCGATAATACATTCTTCCTTACTGATTAGTTTTAGGTGAGGGTTGCTTTAAAAACTACCATATTAATAGTAAGCCATGAAAAGATATTAATTCTTATATATTTTTTTTTTTTTTTTTTTTTTTATTGAAAATTTAACAGAAAAAATACAATATTTAGTACCTTAATCTAATGTTTCGCCAAACTGTGAGACAGTTTGTTGGCGGTGCGCTCTAAACTAATCTTAAGCTAAATAGGTACACGAATTATTAAGTGACAAGTTAAGTTATCATTAAGAACATATAAATTTACCTATATGTATGTATCCTAAATCTATCTTGCGATAATCTAACATAGTACTAATAGTGACATTTCATAACACGAACATAACAGGAAGAATTCTTATAATATTATAGCGGCACAAACGCTTTGTTAACACAAGAAAGTAGGTAGCTAGGTTAAATTTTCATATTTGTGTAGTAAAATTTGTTTAAATTTCGACTTCAATCTACCTATGTTCAATTTAGGTGTTTCAAGTAAAAGAGGGTACTCGTTATAAATTTTGGGGATCAAGTATTCTTTTGTTCTTCGACCATAATAGTTTTTTGCTGACGGTTGTGTCAATCTTATTCTCTTAGCAGACCTAGTGTCACGCTTACTTATTCTTGGTATTTTACAATCATCAGTGTAGTAACTATGTAACACATTTAAATATACAACCTTACAATGCACAGGAAGTATCTTACAAGTTGAGAAAAGTGTATCATAATTATGTCTGTGCTTTTTCCTAGTTTTATAACCGACCAAATATTTAATTAATCTTATCTGGAGTAGCTTTATTTTATCTAAATAAGTTTTAAAGGTAAGTCCGTAACAGCTGAGTCCATAGCTTAATAATGCGTCAGCAAGTGCATGGTAAACAATGTGCAAGGTGCGTTTATTAACAATTCGATTTAGGTGGTAAAATTGACCCAAAATAGACCTAAGCCTATTGCATATTTGATTTATATGAAGTTTGAAATTGAAATGTTTATCTATTAGTAATCCCAGATACTTAAATTCCTCAACTACTTCTAATTTATTACAAGTGCAATTATTTTTATTTTTATGTAAACATTCATATGAATGTCCTACGACATTAATTTCACATGCCTTTACATTTTTGGCTATCTTGTTGTACGGAGAAAATATATGCATACATTTAGTTTTATTTAAATTCAAAATTATTCCATTGTCATGGGCCCATTTAGTAACATTCTCAAAATCCACCTGCACCTTACTCACCATGTCTGCGACGTCCTTGCCGGCGAACAACAGGCACATGTCATCCGCGTACATGTAGACTGTGCAGTTTTGGACTACATTCGACACGCTGTTCACATGCATGATGTACCCGACCGGCCCATATACAGAACCGGTCGGCACACCGAGAGCGACGGGCGCGTCGGTACCCGACTCCCCGTTGATGGCCGTGCGCAGGGTCCTGTTGTTTAGGTATTCGCGGAACCATTGTTTCGTGGGTCCTCTGATGCCACATTCATCCATTGCCTGCAACAGCTGCTCGTGGTCCAGCGTGTCGAATGCTTTTTTATAATCAATAAACAAAGCAAATACCTGTTGTCCGCCGTCAAGGCTCTTGTTTACATAATTAGAGAACTGGGTCAAGGCTGTAGCGGTACTACGTCCCTTCCTGAAACCATGCTGCGCTTGCGATATTATATTGAAATTTTCTAAAAAAGTGCTCACTTGTCCTACCACAACTTTTTCCACTATTTTATTTATTACAGGCAAAATAGCAATTGGCCTATAATTTGTATAGTCTAAATGGGAGCCTTGCTTGTAAATTGGCCTAATTATAGATTTTTTTAATTGATCGGGGTATAGGCCTTTTGACAAACACAGATTAATAAACTTAGCCAAAATTATACTTAAGTCCTTTTTAACACTTTTTATGAAATGGTAGGCTCCTACTTATTTTAAGTGTCATTTATGCTGCTAAATTTACTACTCCCCACAGATAACTGAAAACTTGCCAATTAGGCTGGTGCCGGGTCAACCAATCTTTAAATGATGTGCTTGTCAGTCATGCAAGCGAATAAACGAATGAACAGAATCACTGACACGCAGGTGACAACCGTATGGAGGCGATGATTATGAATTTAAAGTGATGCTGACAACTCTAGTTGTTGTGGATGGCATCTCACCATGATGTTGTGCGTAGACTGAAGATCCGTCTACCAGGTAGGATATTTTAGAAGATTTTTTAATCTTTGAATAATTCCAGTGCCTTCACCTATAATTTTTAGGCTAATTATAATAAAGGCTTGTAATTGTAGGTTGTTTAATGTTCACTCTTTCTGGTGGCAAGCTGATTCCCAAACTGAAGATTATATGGTTCGCGCGCTGGTAATGGATTGTGCTTTATTGTTAGACTTAGCACGATTTGTGAGTTTTTAATGCTTTCGTATACATACGATCTTCTAATAAGAGTGTAAAAACCTCTTGACTGACGATGAAAGACTCTTTGAGTAAGAGTAGGGGAGGTGGACCTATCCACTTTAAATTGTAGTGCAACCTTTTCAAACCAATTGCGGAACTTTCTTAACACCCAGACAAATTAAAACATTATTATTATTTATATATGGTCCGAACCAGTAAGTTCTTGGCATTATACCATTGCAGTGGCATAAACCACGGGTGTCTCATGATGTCATGATGTCATCTAATCTCAAGTGCTGCCAGCACCGGCGCGCGCGGGTGATGCTGTGGCACAATTCCTGTTAAACCTTAACACGTGTAGACGCGTTCATTACCAAATATTAATTTGATTACTTAATTTGTACTTTGAAGCCCCAATCCGCATTAGGCCAGCGTGGGGGCTATAGCCCAAGCCCTCTCGCGAGTGAGAAGAGGCCTGTGCCCAGTAGTGGGACGTATATAGGCTGAATTATTATTATTATTAATTTGTAGGTACTTTTGATTAGAAATTTAGCAATACAAGGACGTTGTATGTTGTTTATTGGCTTTCGTGCAATTAAGTTGTGTATCATTTGATTATCTTGAGGGAACCCTAGGGTTAATTAGGCATCATGATGCCCACAAATAAACAATTATTTGATGATCTAGGCCTTTCTGCGACATATTATATTTATGTCACTACCTTGACGTAATCATAGTATAAATAATAGTATGTACTATTACGACAGATTTTGACCACAAGGTGGTGCAAGCGCGAGCAGGCGTCCATTCTATAGCGGTGCGCGGCAACTACTAGTGCTAGACACCAAAATTGGTGTGGGCCGCATGTACTTGTAGCGACGCGACGAAATCGCGGAGTGAGCTACGCCTGACGTAACGTTGATATATGTCTACTGACATCTCATATATACTGTATTTAATGATATAAGCATATTATCATGAATATATAAATATATGAATTGTAGTTGTCTTCACAACTAATGCTGTAATTCGATTAGCGGCGCATCTGCCCTATAACCAAGACACGATGATTTTGTAGGGTACTACACCTGGAATTGATTGCATTGAAGATGACGTTTCCAATTACATGCTCTACGAGACCTGTTACAACAGTATGCTGTAAACCCTGGACTACAACCTTTCAGCTAAGCTTATAATACTTAGATCTGGCAATGACTGCAGAACTAGTGTTGATTTTCAGAGTAAATTGCAGGGTCTATTTAACCGGCGAACATATTTGTAGTCATATTTCGCTTAGATCGTGCATTTTGCCTGAACCACCGTATGTTGTTATTCTTCTATAAAATCACGCGAGTACTTCCTTATCTGCAAAGGGAACCTCTCATCTGGAAATCGAAAGAAGGATATTTCTGATCCGTGTTCTTTCAGAATCCGGTATCTGCTATCGGTGACTGCCTGCAAATATTTTCTACATATTACGCATGTGTGTACGTTTACGTACGTTATACGTTTTTCTGTACGTTGGCTTGCCCCGCAGTCCACATGGTTTCAAAGTTTCTGAAGTGACTTCATTTTAATTTGTCTATTTGGAAAAATTAAACAATCATCGTTTAGATTTAAAGCCGTGGACCGTGGCTGTTGGTTCAATTCGCGATTTTTCGAAACAGAATCAGTAACACCACTCTAACTACCGAAAAATCTTTTCATAAATTATTTATTTATTTACATAACTTGAAGGAGCGCTTCATCTTCTACATAGGCATAACATTTACCACTAAAGAAACCGATGTTTCACCTATTGAACAATCATGGGTAACTATGCGGATTGCCATACTAAATTAATATTTTACTAGTTGGTCCTTTTAGACATATACCGCCTGTTTCCGATAGTTATATTACCAGTAAGAGTTCATTCATTTCCTTTGAAATTTAACTATGTAACGTTTATGGTCAACGTTTTATGATGCATGATTGTTATACCAACGGCAGGTCGATAACACAACCGGCTGCTTAGATAATCTTCCGAAGTGGAGCTTGTTACTTACAGCATTTGAACCTAATTTCACAAGTTTCTACCTGACGGATGTGAATGGAGCACTAATTACATTATAAATGCCTTTGTCAGTTCGGTCTATTGGACGGAATGCGATGGAAGGTACTTGCTGTTTTCTACGTGTTTCTCTTAGTTCAGTGGTCTCTGTTTCACAGCTACATAGTAGACGATTTAAAGTAAGTAAAAGATTTCTCTTTGTAACAGGCCGCAATTTTTTAGCTAATGGTCAATATTTAGAGAGTATACGGGAGATGCTTCAGTATTCCCAAAGACACTATCAACCTGACTAGTCATTCATCATTCAAAAGAGGGATTTAGTGCGATGATTTTTCACTAATATATACGAGTATCATAAACTCTATTCTTTTCAGGTTTAGAGCCGCAATAAAGAGATATCTCTTGTTAGCCTATGACAGAGCCGTAAATGAATTGGCATTATACTTGTATTGGTATTCCTATTCAGAAGAGGGAGTTTTAGTTTTCTTTCCTTCTTTAAGGCTAACTTCAATTTTCTTGCCTCCCCCTCTCTCTTTATGGTATAGGATCTAGTTGGGCAAAGTATAACACAAGGTTTTTCACTTTGTACTTTTCCCTTTTCACAGTTTCTTAACTGCTATTTTTCATGGCCAGTTAGTCATACAGTTTAGGATCCTCAGAATGTATATTTTTGGTTTGTTTGGTATCTCACGGCAACTGCTTGTTATCGACCTAGACCAACATTTGTACACGACCAAGACGGAAACCTTCCTTTTTCCTGGCAGGTTGAGACAATTACTGTAACTGCATTTCGTTATCAATATCGCGCCAAACCCGCTAATAGCAATTCTGCTGCTCGTCGTTCTAAAATAAGGTGACACACCATTTGGTCGGCTACAATGATGATAACGCCCACTAAGTCGTGCATTGGTTCATGACCATGCAGATCTTAAATGCGAGGCCGACTGTGCAGACATCGAACGATAAAGCGACCAATAAGACGTCCGCTACCGTATTAATGGTAGACCATGAGACAACGGTTTTTGTTTAACAAGACAACATCATTTCAATGTCATTTCAGAGGACGATGCGATATCATCTCATAGGACGACGTATTAATGTCTCACGATACGACAAAATGTAGTCTTATGGAACAATGCAATGTAGTCCTATGGGACGCAATATCCTCTCACGGGACGATACCACAGGATGGCGCAATGTCTTCTCACATGATGACGTAACTCATCGCGATGCCTGTCGTATCACAGGATGACGCCTTATTGTTTTACAGGACGACGCTTGATGTCCCACAGGACGATGTCATGTCATCTCACGGGACTGAGTGAGACGCGCAACGATGCTTGTCGTCCAACGGGACGACGCTGTGTGCCATTTATACCCGTACGTATACTTTTTATGATGATGGCTATAAGAGCTCACTTAGTCTCATCGCTGGGCCACGGGCACTGAGCGGAATGTCACAAGGTCTTTTAACGAGACGATGCTCGTCGTCTTACAAGACGCTGCCATGTCGTCTGTCAGGACAATACCATGTCGTGTGTCAGGACGATACCACGGGACGACGCCTTGTCGTCTCACAGGACGACGTCTTGTCGTCTCACGGTACGACGCCTTGTCGTCTCACGGGACGACGCCTTGTCGTCTCACGGGACGACGCCTTGTCGTCTCACGGGACGACGCCTTGTCGTCTCACGGGTTGACGCCATGTTGTCCCACAGGACGAGGCCATGAGGCGTAAATACCCGTATACTTTTTATGACGGTGCCTGTAGGAAGGTCACTGCGTCTCGTCGCTGGGCCATGGGCACCGAGCGGAATGTCACGAAGTCGGAGGTTTTCAAAATATTTTTACGATTGAAATTTCTTGATCTTTTTAAACTTGCTTTGTAAACGTGTTGCTCGGCTGAGTTACAAAAGCGTACTGAAGAGAAAGCAGCCGAGCGCTGGCAACCGGGCGACATTAGTACTTGGGTAGCGCGATAGATGGCGCTACTAGTTGATGAATTCGCTTGATTAGGGCTGAGTTACAAGGGTGTTATCTCATAATGTGGTTCAAGCGAAGGCATGGACACCTAAATACCTTTTTGCTAAGTTTCAAGTTCCTAGCTTAAAATAAAATTTGCACCCCAAGACGAATTTCCATCCCCTTTTTAACCCCCTTAGGGGTTGAATTTCAAAAAACGTTGCAATTTTTTTTTGTAATGAGCTATTACGTCTTTCTAAGAAGTTTCAAAGCATTTGCAATGGATGTGAACTTTCAACCCATTTTTAACCCTGTTAGGGGATGAATTTTACAAAACGCTGAAATGACACTTTTCCTATCTTTTAATAATATCCCCAAATACAAAGATTCAAGTCCCGCGTTCGAAAAAAAAATTAATATCCATACAAACTTTCAACCCCTTTTTAATTTACTACCCTTTTGCAGAGTTTCAAATTCCTAGCTTACAATAAAATTTGCACCCCAAGACGAACTTTCATCCCTATTAGGGGTTAAATTTCCAAACACGTTGCAATCACTTTTTTGTAATCAGCTATTATGCGTTTCTAAGAAGTTTCAAAGCATTTGTAATGGATTCAAACTTTCAACCCCTTTTTCACATCTTAGGGGATGAATTTTATATTTGGGAAAATTCTTGGGATGCAATTGGCATATTTTGTGATTTTTCTAAAGCATTTGATTGTGTGGATCATGGAACGCTCATTTTGAAATTAGAACACTATGGTCTGTCAGTAAATGCCCTAAACTTGATGTCTTCTTACCTTAGCAACAGAAAACAAACAGTTGTTGTAAACAAAACCCGGTGTAGCGGTACTGTAGTCCAATTAGGAGTGCCACAAGGTTCTATTTTGGGTCCATTCCTGTTTTTGATTTATATAAATGATTTGCCATGTGTAGTAGAAAATCTTTGTGAAATTGTTCTTCTTGCTGATGACACATCATTACTTTTTAAGGTTGATCGGAAATCTACCGATTACAGTGTAATTAACAGCACACTCGTTAATGTACTTAACTCTTCTTAATGCTAAGAAAACCAAATGCATTAGATTTTCTTTGCCGAATGTTAAACCAGTCGATACTAAGATACTTTTAAATAATGAATGCTTAGAGATGGTAGATAAAGCACTGTTTCTTGGTTTAACATTGGACGAAAATCTACAATGGAGCCCTCATATAAGAACACTAGCAAACAAATTAAGTTCGGCCGCTTACGCTGTGAGGAGAATTAGACAATTGACTAATGTTGAAACAGCTCGCCTTGTTTATTATAGTTATTTACATAGTGTAATGTCATATGGTATTCTGGTTTGGAGCTAAGCAGCTGACATACAGACTACCTAGTCGGCTCACTCATAAGTTCTGTCATAAACATAGTATCAAATAAAAACAAAAGTTTCAGTTTATTCCGTATAATTTGTACAGAGTTTGAAAGCTTATAAACTAGAGAATCTAAATGTATAACATTTATTCGAAATGACCGCCATCATTATCTACACAGGCTTGAAGTCTTCGTGGCCAGTCGTCAATGGATTCACGCACCACTTTCATGTCGATATTGGTCACTGCCGTAGCAAAGGATTTTTTCAACAAGTCTAGATTTGCATGAGGCTTTGAGCACACCTTTTCCTCTAAATACTGCCATAATTTATAGTTTAATGGATTAAGATCTGGGCTAGAGGAGGGCCAATCTTCATGCAGTATTAAGTCGATTTTATTGGAGGCAAGCCAGGCTTGTGTAGACTTTGCCTTGTGGGCTGGAGCAGAGTCCTGCTGGAAAACCCAATGCTGGTTTAGAAACATTGTTTGGGATAGTGGTTTCACAATATTAGTTAACACCGTATCTTGGTATACTTTGGCACTAGTTTTTACTCCTTTCTCACAAAAATGCAAACTAGTGACGCCCGCATAAGAAACTCCCAGCCAAACCATCACAGATGAAGGATGATGACCTCTTTGAATACGGGGAATGCTATTAGACGCTTCTTTGCTATTGCGAGCGTACACTCTATCATTTTTTTTATTACAATATTCTTCTATGTCAAAAATTTTCTCGTCCGAAAACAGTATACAACGGTGCTTGTTTTTAGCTAGTTAACTGCTAGTTAACTGTAGCTTCCCAATACATATATGATAGTATTATTTACGTTGTTAAGAATCTAGACTCCTTCACTAAGAATTCTGATGTCCACAACTATAATACTAGAAATAAAAATAAGCTTGCTATCAATAAGTTTCGTGTTCGTAAAGTACAAAAGTCATTCGTTGGGTAATGCATTCATTTTTATAACAAGTTACCTGAGGATGCTTTAAGATTACCCTTTCCAGCTCTTAAGAATTACCTAAAAAAGTAATTGATGTTGAAGGCTTATTACAGAGTCGAGGACTACTTGACAGACAAACATGCATGGTCCAAACCAGAAACTGTAATAAAAACAAGTAGCAATTAAAAGCATTGTATTATGTGTAGAGTTATAGGTGACTCAGCTCAGATAAGAAAGCACATCAAATTTTACGAAAGCATCTCATGACAATCAGTCAGATTCATATAATATGTATTCTCATTTCTTTTATTGACTTTATTTTCTTTTCCTTTTGTAAGAATTTGATATGTTATCTGAAAGAGCTACGTATTTGTATGATTTCATCTACATATATGTTTTGTTTTTTATCATATTTCTATAAAGTTATATACTTACTGAATATAATTGCATGAATTCTATAGTAATTTAAATTGTATTTTTCTTATTTACTCGTAATGCATGTTAATTATAAAATGTAATAATGTTTTGAAAAGATGTGTCCCGCCGAGTTTGTTGCCGGTCCCGTATTGATGGG
This sequence comes from Cydia splendana, assembly GCF_910591565.1. NCBI lineage: Eukaryota > Metazoa > Arthropoda > Insecta > Lepidoptera > Tortricidae > Cydia > Cydia splendana. Next base: position 1,307,280 of record NW_026946891.1, read on the forward strand.
ATACCCTCCTCCAATTGAGGGGGGATTTAAATCTTCTCGAGGCAGAGGTGTACGGTTGGAGCCGGTATAGCTTTATTTGACGTTCATAAGCGCATTGTAATATGCCTACTTGAATAAACTATTTTTTATCTTTATCTTTATCTTTATCTAGCGTACTTCTTCAATAAAGCTTTTGATCTTTTAAGTCTTAAAGCTTTAAGCCGAGCATTAAGAAGATGGCCAGTTTTTCGTTTATAAGCACGAAGTCTCAGGTCTTGATTAAGCACTCTTTTCACCGTGTTTCTGCTCAAACCCATCTGGAGGGCCATAACTTTTTGTTTCCTAGCGGGATTTCTTGCAATGCGTGCCCTAATTGCTTGTATAACCGCTGGAGTCCTAGCTGTACGCGGACGACCGCTCCTTTTCTTGTCATTTAAACTAGAGACCTCACTGTATCTTTCTATGGTACGATACACAAATCTTAGAGAGAATTTTAAATTTTCAAGTAGTTTAAAAATTTTAGTCGGCGAGTGACCACAACGATGTAGTGCAATTATTGCGGTACGGCTGTCTTTAAGCGTCCACTCCATGTTAAAGAAAACAGAAAATTGCAAAATTATACTACTCAAATATTTAATATATAATTTAAGATTGCGTGAATCATTAAGAAAACTTTTTAAAGAAATTAATATTTTAACTGTAGCTTCCCAATACATATATGATAGTATTATTTATGTTGTTAAGAATCTAGACTCCTTCACTAATTCTGACTAACACTGAATTCTGATGTCCATAACTATAATACTAGAAATAAAAATAAGCTTTCTATCAGAAAGTTTCGTGTTCGTAAAGTACAGAAGTCATTCGTTGGGCAATGTATTCATTTTTATAACAAGTTACCTGAGGATGCTTTAAGATTACCCTTTCCAGCTCTTAAGAATTACTTAAAAAAGTCATTGATGTTGAAGGCTTATTACAGAGTCGAGGACTACTTGACAGACAAACATGCATGGTCCAAACCAGAAACTGTAATAACGACAAGTAGCAATTAAAAGCATTGTATTATGTGTAGAGTTAAAGGTGACTCAGCTCAGGTAAGAAAGCACATCAAATTGTATGAAAACATCTCATAACAATCAGTCAGATTCATATAACCGGTTGCTACACCGAGTAAGGTATGTGTCGCGCCTGCACTACACCGCCACGGCTGCTGATGTGGTGGAGTACGTACACCAGAAGACCGGTTACTCGCTGTGTTCCAGCTTCGATCGCGCCACTACGTGCACTTCAACTCTTTTGTGGTGCGCGTGCCGCGACCGCTGCAAGAGACCATCGAGTGCGCTGACTTCTGGCCGAAAGGTGTCGTGTTTCGGAGGTTCCGGGGCAAACTGCCGAATCCGACACAAGAACAGCCGATTCAACTGAGCCACGCCGTTTTGTCGTATAAATAGTGTTTAGTTTTTAAGTTTATAATATATATGTCGCAGTAAGATAGATAAAGCCGTTATATAGTTATAACCCTAGGGATATAATTATATGACGTAACATAGTTATACGAAAAAGATTCATTACTATCTTACTAGGTATATAACTATAATACGTCTTTAGTTTAGTGATATAGTTATATTACTGGATTAAGTTTAGTGAAATAATTGTAGGTAGGAGTGCAGCGGTGCGGCGGAGGTATAGTTATATCCCTAGGGATATAGTTATATGCCGTATAGTAGGTATTATAATCATGTTCCTAAGTAAGATAGTAATTGTAGGCATTAGGAGTGCGGCAGTGCGGCGGAGGTTTAGTTATATCCCTAGGGATATAGTTATATGCCGTATTATAATCATATTCTGAAAGATTGGTTACCCAGAAATGCAATACAGCTAACAAACATTACTTTGAATGATCCTATACCAAATGAAGAGTTGTCGCTGAGAGAAATATGTCAAAGATTATCGCCATTTGGTGGCCAAGGTTATTTCAAATGTTCCTATAAAAAATCAAATACACAGTGTTCTACTAAAAGATGCGCCTGCGAGAAGCATTCAGTACTATGTAATTAGAGATGCCATAATTCCGCGTCATGTAAGAACAAAAATTAAAAATATGGTGAAATACTATTCATTTTTTCAATAGATTTTATGTATCTTGGATTGGATTTGATGTATCTTAATATTATATTTTCATGCTGCCATTTTTAAGGGTTTATGAGTCATTGCGATCGATTCACGAAAGCTGGCGCGAGAATTGACAGAATTTCAATGAAAATAGCTGTCACGTGAATCGACCTGTACTTTTACGTAATATTGCTAAAAAGTATTACAACTAATTGCAATATTACTATCTTACTAGGAATATGATTATAATACGTATTATACGGCATATAAATATATCCCTAGGGATATAACTATACCTCCGCCGCACCGCTGCACTCCTAGTACCTACAATTATTTCACTAAACATAATCCAGTAATATAACTATATCACTAAACTTAATCCAGTAATATAACTATATCACTAAACTTAATCCAGTAATATAACTATATCACTAAACATAATCCAGTAATATAACTATATCACTAAACTTAATCCAGTAATATAACTATATCACTAAACTTAATCCAGTAATATAACTATATCACTAAACTAAAGCCGTATTATAGTTATATACCTAGTAAGATAGTAATGAATCGCTTTCATATAACTATGTTACGTCATATAATTATATCCCTAGGGTTATAGCTATATAACGGCTTTATCTATCTTACTGCGACATATATATATGTATGTTAGTCTGTAAGGTATTTGTAATATGGGCCTTGTTGCCTGATTTAAATTTTAAATAAATAAATAAATAATAAATATAATAATGTACTCTCATTTCTTTTATTGATTTTATTTTCTATTCCTTTTGTAAGAATTTGATATGTTTTCTGAAAGAGCTACGTATTTGTATGATTTCATGTACATATATGTTTATTTTTTATATCAAATTTTATAAAGTTACGTACTCACTGAGTATAATTGCATGAATTCTATAGTAATGTAAATTGTATTTTTCTTAATGCATGTTAATTATAAGATGTAATAATGTTTTGAAAAGATGTGTCCCGCCGAGTTTGTTGCCGGTCCCATATTGGGATACCCTCCTCCAATTGAGGGGGGATTTAAATCTTCTCGGGGCAGAGATGTACGGTTGGAGCCGGTAAAGGTTTATTTGACGTTCATAAGCGCATTGTAATATGCCTACTTGAATAAACTATTTTTTATCTTTTTTATCTTATCTTATCTCGCGGGCCGCATGCGGCCCGCGGGCCGCTAGTTGCCGACCGCTGCCTTAGGGTATGAATTTTCAATAACGCTGAAATTAGTTTTCTTGTATTTTAATTTATTATGTCTAGAATACGCAAACTCATTTGGGTTTTTAAAAACTTGAGACAAGTTGCAAGTAAAACCCTCCTCAATCAAATATATGTTACGCTAGCACTATATATAAAACTTGAACCCCATACAAACTTTCATCCACTTTTTAACCCCTTAAGGGTTGAATTTCTCAAAATCGCTTCTTATAGTTCTTATCTCTTGTACACTTTATAAATGTAATCTAGCCTGCAAATTACAACTTTCTATCTTTTGTAGTTTCGGCTCTGCGTTGATGAATCAGTCAGTCAGCCAGTCAGTCAGTCAGTCAGGACAAAAATATTCTAAATATTCTTCACCATAAGAGGTATAAAAAAAACCCGAATCAAATTGACTTCAGGGCCAACTTACTATGGAAAACCGACTATGGCCTTTTTATAAATACAAGGAACTTCAAGTTACGTATTTAATTCAGAATTTTAATGTCATTTGAAAATAATTAGATTCATTCCACTGGCCTTTGTTGCCTGACAAAGCTTTAGATTTGTATATTTTGAATTATTGTATATTTAGATTTGTACTTACGTAAAAAAATTTTTCGCAAGTGTCGGAGGACATTGAAAATGAACCTCAAAATGGCGATAAATTAAAACACGACCGAAGGGACTCCCTTCGGTCGTGTTTTAAATCCACACACGAGTGCACACACGAGACACACGTGAGACACGAGTTATAAATAATACATTAATACGATCGCACAACAGAACTAAACTCGACGCAATTACAGTAAACTGCGATTGATAATATGTGTAGGTATGTGTGCGACGATTTTCGAAAATCAGTACGGTAATTACGAATGATTAAATAGCACCTGCCCAGCCCACGGTTTTCAACTGATTCAAACATTTCTTGTTCTAAGCGATATCTATCTATCTATCTATATATATAAATGCAAGTGTCCTGACTGACTGACTGACTGATTCATCAACGCAGAGCCGAAACTACAAAAGATAGAAAGTTGAAATTTGCACAATAGATTACATTTATAAAGTGTACAAGAGATAAGAAGCCATTTTGAGAAATTCAACCCCTAAGGGGGTTAAAAAGGGGATGAAAGTTTGTATGGGGTTAAAGTTTTATTTTAAGCTAGGAATTTGAAACTTTGTAAAAAGGTATTAAATTAAAATACAAGTAAACGAATTTCAGCGTTTTAGAAAATTCATCCCCTAAGGTGGTGAAAAAGGGGTTGAAAATTTGTATAGATATCAAACATTTTTTCTAGCGCGAGACTTGAATCTTTGTATTTGGGGATATTATTAGAAGACAAGAAAAGTAATTTCAGCGTTTTGTAAAATTCATCCCTTAACAGGGTTAAAAAGGGGTTGAAAGTTTGAATCCATTACAAATGCTTTGAAACTTCTTAGAAAGGCATAATAGCCGATTACAAAAAAGTAATTGCAACATTTTTGGAAATTCAACCCCTAAGGGGGTTAAAAAGGGGATGAAAGTTCGTCTTGGGGTGCAAATTTAATTTTAAGCTAGGAATTTGAAACTTTGCAAAAAGGTATTAAATTAAAATACAAAAAAAACTACTTTCAGCGTTTTTGAAAATTCATCCTCTAGGTGGTGAAAAAGGGGTTGAAAGTTTGTATGTACATATATCAAAATTTTTTTCGAACGCGGGACTTGAATCTTTGTATTTGGGGATATTATTAAAAGACAGGAAAAGTTATTTCAGCGTTTTGTAAAATTCATCCCCTAACAGGGTTAAAAAGGGGTTGAAAGTTTGAATCCATTACAAATGCTTAGAAACTTCTTAGAAAGGCGTAATAGCTGATTACAAAAAAAAGTAATTGCAAAGTTTTTGGACATTCAACCCCTAAGGGGGTTAAAAAAGGAGATGAAAGTTCGTCTTGGGATGCAAATTTTATTTTTAGCTAGGATTCTGAAACTTTGCAAAAAGGTATTAAATTAAATTACAAGAAAACTAATTTCAGCGTTTTTGAAAATTCATCCCCCAACGTGGTGAAAAAGGAGTTGAAAGTTTGTATGAATATCAAACATTTTTTTTCAAGCTTTCAAGCTAGGAACTTCAAACTTGGTAAAAGGACATTAACATTCTATTAAACGTTTGTATTATAAAGTTTGCACGAAGTCGCGGGCAACAGCTAGTACGCGCCTGCGCGCGTCGAGTGCGGCGTGCCGACCGGCTCCGTGTTCGGTCCCGTCGGCTATATTATGCATGTCAATAGTATGTGTAATGTGGTCCAAAACTGTCACATATATATGTACGCGGACGACACTTGTCTACTGTATGCGGATAAGGACTTGTCGGTGATAGAAAATAAAATACAAGAGGATTTTACCAACATCATTAAATGGGCACACGACAATGGAATTGTTATCAACATAAATAAAACCAAATGTATGCACGTGCGATCCCCGTACAGTAGACAAGTTAACCGACCGCCACGCATAGTTGGCCACACGTATGAGTGCCTGCACAGTGGGCCGCAGAATTGTGAGTGTGACAGCATCGAGGTTGTGTCAGAGTACAGGTATTTGGGACTATTAATAGATTACAATTTTTCTTGGAAAAATCATATCAATAAATTATGTGACAAATTAAGAATTGTACTAGTAAAACTTCACCAGTTAAAATATGTATTGGATAGGGCCACGATGTTTACATTATATTACGCGCTGGCAGACTCTCTGTTTTCTTATGGACTGGCATGCTATGGTAGGACATTTAAAACTTATTTAGACAGGATTAAATCATTACAGATACGATTTATGAAACTATTAGTGGACAAAAAAACTAAAAATCGCTGTAAAAAAAGTGAATATGAGGAATTATTTGTAGAATGCCGTATGTTGCCAGTTCATGAGGAGGTAGGGATGTTGCTGGCATTAGAGCAGTTCAATAAAGATGACTTTAAAATCTATATAAATCACGCTAGATTCACGAGAACAATCAGTAAAAAAATGTTAGAAGTTCCGTCAGGTGGTAAAAATTATTATGGAAAAAGGAGTAGGAAGTACTTGATCCCAAAATTGTATAATGAAATACCGTATGATATAAGGGAATGTAAATCAGTTAGGATGTTTAAATTTAAAATGAAAATGTTTCTATTAAACAAAATTAAAAACAAAATTAAGATAAAGTTAGCAGCATAAGCAATAAGATGTATATAAGTTAACAATTAATTAGGCAATTAGCTAAGTCTACCCATCTATGTTTTAAGGGAGTTCCCTCTGCCAACAAACTGCCCTGCAGTTTGGCAGAAGAAAAAAAAAATCTGTATAATAGGGTTTATTTCATCTGAATAAATGATTTATTTATTTTATTTTATTTTTTTTTTTATATATCTGTCATTGAATTTTTTTTTATTTTTTCGACATCGGCTTTTGTTTTCAGAATAATCTACTTTCTAATTATTAAGTACTTAGTTCATATAGAATTGGCACATAATTAGCTATGGTTAGAATTTTTTTCATGACGGAAAAAAAATGACAATTGCAGTTTAACACACAACAAACAACACAAACATGAAACATGTCGCGCGAGTGGCTAAAAACAAGTGAGTCTAAACCGAAAAAAATTCATTCAATGTTAGTATGTTTCACAACAGTTTAAATTCGATTAATTCCAGTTTAATCACCAACCTCCAAAGTATTCATGGTGAAAATATAATTTAGCTAGCTTTATGTATTTTAAAGTTTTCGACGATGGGAATTGATAAAAGGAGATTGATCATGTAAATTCTTATCGATCCGGGGCGAAGGCAGCTAAGTCGCTTAAGATGCTAAAAACTAGTGTAAGGTCAAAATTCGAAGGTTAATTGCTTGTTGTTGGACGACGAGACGTATGGGAAACTCAATTTGAATCAACTACTCGGTTCGAAGTTTTATATGTATGGCCCATAGTAGAAGAAAAGTATCCGAAAAAAAAAAGTTTGTGAAACTTGACAAGTTCACAATAAAACATATGATATGGCAAGGAATTTGTAGTTGCGGCTTTAAGACAAAAAGTTTTATTACATCGTCAACAATGAAGTCGGACTTTTATATTAATTAAAAAGTGCTCAGAGAAATGAATTTTTCCATTTATTAGAATTCAACTATTATTTATATTACGTAGAATAAATTTAGCCAACTGCCACTAGGGCATTTCTATTTAAAGTTGTACCCCCAACTATTAGATTTTGGAATTTTTATATTTTTTCGACTCAGAATCACGAACTCTTTTGATCCCAATACAAAAAAAGTGTCCCCAAAATTTTATAGATTTTTTGTCCTGTTTGTTACGGTCATTGAAGGTTGTATTGAAAACCGTAACCAAACGGACCAAAAATTATGGGGACACTTTTTTCTCAGTAATAATGGAAAAAGCTCGTGATTCTGAGTAGAAATAATATGAAAATGCCCACTACTCAAAAACAGTTTTGGCATGGTATGCTAAATAATAATCAAGTTAATTACATACCCCGCGAGATGAACCCTACGTCGTCCCTAACTTCAAAAAAAATTAAACCAGACTAGTCAAATTATCCGGGATATCAATTCGTTGCGATACATATGGAAACAACACGCCAAAAATGTCGACAAAAGTGTTGTGCAGTAAAAAATTCGTAATTATTTAAATGATACATATGTAAAAGCTAAATACATTACATATTAAAATTCGTCATAACAATCTTACATTATTTGCTTTAACAAATATTTATTTTCTAGTGCCGATTCTATATGAACTATACTTTATCTAAAAAAAAAACAACCTAAAATATGGTATGCTCTTTAGTTTTTTACTTTTGGAAATATACCGGAATAACCTTTTTTTTTTCACCTATTACACCTCACTTTACCTATTACATTTTCACTTACCTTATTATATTTTCAATGTAATACAAGTACTTACGCGTGAATGTTAAATTATTTATTGAGATACTGTGTCACTTTTTGTTGCACTTTGAAACACCGAAAGACATACAAAACGGGAAAGTTTCATGAACTAAACTTTTCCGATCGGACGGGCGTCAAACGCGTTGCTCGTCCACGGTAAGACTGGAGCCAGAGACCGCGCGGCGCGCCCCTGGCAGGGCCTCTGTCAAACGACCCTTTAACTTCCGAATTTCCCTTCACTTTGATCTAGTTAATCATGTTCATGTGACTTCAATCCACGCCGGACGGGGAGCGACGGCAATTAAATCCTACTGGTGAATACTGTATAAAACTAAAAAAAATCGACACAATTGATTTTTAAGGTTCCGGTCCCAAAGGGCAAAAACGGGACCATTACTAAGACTCCATCTGTCCGTCTCTCACCAGGCTGTATCTCATGAACCGTGACAGCTAGATAGTTGAAATTTTAACAGGTGATGTATTTCTGTCGCCGCTATAATGACAAATACTAAAAACAAAACAAAATAAATATTAAAGTGGGACTCCCATACAAATAACGTGAATTATTTGCCATTTTTTGCGTAATGGACAATGCTACGGAACTCTTCGTGCGTGAGTCCGACTCGCTCTTGGCCGCTGTTTATTTTTAAAATTATAAGTGTTGTATGTAGGTTGGTGTGTTGGTTCGTAAGGTAGTTAAGCATAATAATATTATTATGCATGGGCCTTAGTTGCCTAAATACAAATTTAATACATATTAACTACCTATTTGATTTCAAATTATTAAGTTTAGCAGGTATTTAGGTATTTGTTATTATTCCTCACGGTGCTAGCCTTCGTCGCAATGCGACTGAAAAATAAAATGTACCTTCAAAAGATATTCAATTTCGTCCATAATTGGTACGAACCGGACTTTGAACCCGAAATTCGCTCGTCTCACCTTAATAACCAATTAGAATCAGGCCAAGCCAACTCTGAAGCGATTTTATAGCACAGACTGTGCTACTGTTAAAATAATACTTGCACGTCTATGCTATCAGAATTTCTGCAATATTATTAGCTTGGTCTGACTCTAATAGATTGTTATATCCGCAAAGAAGCTCAAACATGTCTGTGAACTTTCCAATCTGCAATTGGAAAAACGTTGGAATTATGTATATGAAACGCTCTTTTTTTCCATTTATTTGGGACAAAAAACAGTAACACACAGGGTTCAGACACAGAAATAAAGTACAAAGGATAATAAAGTGTGAGACCAACAACATCGTCCACAGATTACTAGATTACCTACTGATAAATCTACAATGTATATAGCGCAAGGTAACAATACAAATGATATATGTAAAAGTAAAATTAACAAAGCTACGATTACAAAATAGGTTTGTGTTTACAAAGTCATCTTAGCAGAAGTAGTCTTACCTATACAGTTTAATGAGCGAGTAAAAACAGTTAAAACAGCGCGGCCCATCGGAGCAACTTTTAATTATGTTTTGTTTGAAGCAACTCAATCAAATTCTTTTTATCCCTCTTGTGCAAAAAAACAATGGAACATAATAAAAACAGAAGGTTTTGTTTTCCTGTACCACGCTCTCACATCAGCCCTTATTATAAATAATAAAATTAGCACAATCGCATTACGACTAACTTCGAAATATGTAGAACAGTCCTGTTTGATATGTAAGTATATAAATTAAAGGCCCCTTTCTCATATATATATCTATACTTTTTTCATTTGGGGACCTCGAGGAATCGCAGCCTTATTGGAAAATGTGTACCATCCTGGATGTTGCGAACGCAACCTTTATTTGTATAAACCTAATGCAGTAGCTAAACGCAGCCGTCGGGCTCGGCTAGTATTTGGAAGCTTTTCTAAAGCACCAATAGGAGCGCTACACATACCTACTAAGTATGTATCGCGGCCAATTAGAGGCACCTAAATCTAAACCACCATTTTGTACTTTCTAATTAGCTAAATCACTCTTTCATCAGCCTCCATACAATTAGCACACCATTTCTACATCTAACCGTTTAGTCAAGGAACCCTTGTAAATCAGATACCTTTGGAAAATTATAATAGTTTACTTCAAATCGAAGCTTTTTATTTGAGTCGTCGACATCCTGACCTGCACGGCGGCTACTCTGGATGAATTCGCGTTTTACTCTAAATCTACGTTCTCTATGAAAATATATAGTGTAAGATCGCCAACCTCCGGGATGGAGAAGGCACTTAAAGAAGAAGAAGAAGAGTGTAAGGCAACATTAAAGCTTATTAAATGCTACATAAAAGTCCTAGAATACTTTGCGAAAAAAATACATGTTGTTATACAAAATACTTGCTGAATCCAGATTTAGCGTTTATGCCCTTCCAGTGGATATTCTCTGAATAGGAAACTTAGAGGAATATGAATTCCACTTTTGTCTACTAAAAAATATTTTATTCAGAGACCAAACCTTTATATCCGCAACGCAGGCTTCGTCAGGTAAACACAAATTTACAATCAGCTACAGGCATCGTCACAAAAAACTACAGCGAGAAAATCCGCAACCTAAATGTAAATCTAATCTAATCTTTACTATTTTTTTTTCTAATCTTTCGTCTATGATGGTGGACATTTTCCAAGATGGCTGCGATTCCTCGAGGTCCCCAAATGTCAAATAGTGTGGAAATGAAAAAGGGACCTTTAATTTATACACATACCAAATTTCAGGACTGTTCTAGAGATTTCGAAGTTAGTCCTAATCCGATTGAGCTATATGCTACGCATGTCTTATTGTAGAATAGGTACTTCTTTGCTGGTTTAATATAATAAAACACTGACCTGCCTAATTGTGTAAAAATGAATGTATTCGTCCATGACATTGTTAAGCACTGATCACCAAGGGCAAGTGTTTTGACCGAGCAATTTTTCGGGGAAGACTTGATACCTATTCGACGTCAAGACAAAGAAGCAATTTCCCCATCAATTCGTAACATTTGCATTTAAGTTTTCTTTTGGGGGCAAGTTGAAACAGTTTTAATAAAACCTCAAAAACCGGGCGTATTCCTAAAGTTCTTCAAGATAAATCATCTAAACATAACATACCTACATTTATTAGCGCCACTTGCGCCATCCCACTAACTAGGGGTTAACCGGTTAAACCTTGAGTTACCCATGGTATAATAATATACTCCGCCTGGTACTCTATTCCGAGATTCGCGTATGACCTAACTGACACGGGCCTACGTCATCATGCTGTTTACAGGTTCTCAAACTTTAAAATGTGGGAGAATTTTAACCAACGGTGAAAATTATTTTAACGGCATTAATTTTAAGTTATTCATGTAGAAACATAGTACAATAAAACAAATCTAATGTATTAAATTAAACTTTATTTATCTATACAAGACAAACGTTTAAAAAACTAATTCACAGTTACACATTAATTACCAAGCTTACGACGTGAAAAGTTTGGAAAACACTGCGACTGCTGACACTGAGCGAGAAGGAAATAACAATTAACACGCGTTCGACAAGGATGACGGCCAGGGCATGAAGTTATCTAGATCCGAATTGTCAAATGTGACAGCGCTATCCTGTGTTGCCAGTAATGTAAACAGAATTACCCGAACGTTTGAAATTTCTTTCGTGAATCGGAAGATATTGCTAACGAATAATTAAAAATGACGTGTTATTGTAAAATTTAATATAAAATACATTATAAATGAAAATTATAAAATTATAAAGAAATATTTTAACTTATTAACTGTGACGTCCAGTCTCCGTTGTGTACTGGGTGATCAAATGAAACAACTGTTATCACTCGTGCACTCCGCCAGCTACCCACTCGCCATGACACTTCTCCACGGAGTGAAGCTAGCGGGTAGTTGCGTCGTACTGTTTATTGTGTAATCGTCACATCTCTCCCTTTTTATAATGATTTATTTATTTTACTTTATATATTTATCATGCAACAATAGTTCAGTTTATCGTATTATCTTATACTCGCTAGGTTAATTTATTTTTCCAATCTAGGTATACTACCACCGGTTCGGAAAGGTTAACCTCAGACCCGAGAAGAACCGGCGTAAGAAACTCGGCGAGGTGTGGATGTATTTATTTTACAACAGTTAAATAATAAATATTTTCCAACACTAGCAAGCCTTTAAATCTGTAAAACTATTATTTTACTTTTACAATTTCTTCTTAGGTGTCAGTCCCTCTCCTTCTCCTATTTGCAGTTTTGAGTTTTTTATTCAATTGCTTATAACTCAAAGATTTACTTTTCATTTTGATGCTTACACATTTCCAGGTATTTTCATTAGCATACAATATAATATTTGCCTAATTAATACCTATTTCATGATTTAGGTACAATAACATTGTAAGCTTGCCAAGCGTCTTGGACATTAGTTACTTACTGGCAATAACTGATTGACTCTGTTTTACTAGTCTTGTATGATGTTAATATATATAATGCAATTTAAAATAGTTGAAGATAATCCAAGGTCAAATAAAGTAGGAATGTTACATTCGTTGTAGAGGTACCACGTCAAGTATGATTAGTTTTACTTATGAATAGGTTAAGCAAACAATAATCTATATAAATAGATTTATATATTATTAATTTGTTAGGTACCTACTAAGATTTACCTGCCTATTTGACCATTATTATTATTAATTGCATTGCATACATATCTAATTATCGTTCTTTAATTATAATACTTGAATAATATAATCTTGACATCAATTAATCCAAATATTTATTTTATTAATTTTATTGCTCAAAAAGTAACACAGCAAATATAATATCGAATGTAATATTATTCTAGCAACTTACTTATGCGAAGAATCATAATTACAATTTATGTTATGAAAATAACGTAACACTTTACTAATTGAAAGCTGATTTTTCAATTGAATTGTGACCAGTAAGTATTGTATTATTATTTCCACAATAATTACTGTCAGACTGTCACATAAATATTATTATTTGTACTTGTACACTTTTTCTTCGGTTTATTTCAATTACTTGCAACATATTTTATAAACCTGAAACATAGGTATACACCTTGTATGTCTGCTTCCTATATCCTGCCATTGGTAAGTATGTCATTTAATTTCAACAAACATCTTCCAACGAACCAATGGAATTCCATTATTCTAACCATGATCCCATGAAATACTGAGTACACCAGAGTACAGTTCGAATGTTTAGGTCCTTTACCATTTTATCGTTACGTTTAACGTTTCTAAATGATAAGACCTAGGTTTTTGGTCTTTTGAGTCTTAGTGCTCAATTAGTACAATAAATGTGTACTCTTGGGTAGATCAATGAAGTGGTTCAAGCTACAACTTTGATCTACTAGTTTTACTTAATTAGTTAGCCTCAACAAATTAAACATCAGGCAAACTGTCATTGAGAGCGATCAAAATCACGGTTAATTCGAATACTTATTGTTTTTATTTTATAATGTGTAGGTACCTACACACAGTATTTAGTTATTTGTTTCTGTTTTGATTTAATGTATCGGTGCTGAGACTATGTATAATTTCTAATGTATGTATTGTCTCAACCGCATACCTAAGCGTTTTGGCATCCTTAATTATTGTAAGTTTATGCATGTGACTGAAATAAGGAAATATATTTTCCGGTAAAGTGCCTTTTTAATTACACTTAATTATAATTAGTCATCACATCACACACATCACTCATCTTCATCTGAGTAGGTGTACCTACTACCTAGGTAGTTAAAAAGGAACTTCGTCATCTACACTGTTAACCGACAAAAGTCGTATGTCTATTTACAAGACATTAGGTTAACTGCTGGTCACTAGAGTTTTTTCTGTTAGTACCTTAGTCATGGTTGCCTTGGGTATAGTTTCGTAGTTTAGTTAAGTAAGCAGTGCTTCCTCACCGTGTAAGGCTCCCCGCATCGCCACTTCAGTTTTTACAGCATTGACTTTAGGTACTACATGACATGATGTATTATGACAGGCCCAGCGTCTATTTACGTACCTGTTGTACTTGGGTTTGTAATTGAGCTTTGCCCTGATTATTATTCTACAGAATCATGTATTCCGGCTCTAAAATAGATTGGAATTGGGATTTATTATATGAAATCTGGGTCATATACGATTTTGAAGAATTGTATATCCTCATCTATTTATAGGTTTTATTTGGGCAGTTTAGGCATGCCTCTGTGTTCCACAATTTCCACGGCTACTTACGCAGAATGCATTATTACTCTTATCCTGGTCACCTGCTTGTTTCTCTTAAACTATAATTTAACCCGTCTTCTAACTGTTCCAACAGGATTGCTACAACAATCTTTAACCGGAATACCGTCTAAGTCGTCGTATAATATATTTTTGTATATACTTTGTTCGTTTTTATTTAAGCTGATACATTAAGTTCTTACCCATACGAACATCTGCAAAATGCAGTAAATTTATGATACGGGTATAGGTTAGAAGAAGGTTAAATTGTAATACTTTACAGGAAATGTTTTCCAACTGGCGTATTTTTTTTTTTTTTGTATAATTGAAATCTATCCTGAATCTACATTAGTAGATATGCCTATTCCCGAGGCCATCCATCTATACCTACGCCTTAAGTTAACTGGAACAGTAGGCAGAGGCACTAAACTGCTTATTATATAATTTCGAATTCAATAAATACATTACATAATAGGAGGTCACTCTATACTAACATAATGTCAGTTTATGACTATTTTGCCTCCCTATTAAGTTTTGGTGGGCTAAAGAATCCATCTAATGGTGGTATCTAGGAC
The DNA here is from genome assembly GCF_910591565.1 of Cydia splendana. NCBI lineage: Eukaryota > Metazoa > Arthropoda > Insecta > Lepidoptera > Tortricidae > Cydia > Cydia splendana. The sequence goes on from NW_026946891.1 coordinate 1,322,291, forward strand.
ATTTTGGATGACCTAAAACAAGATACTATCGTTAGTACCAACCAACACTATATCGCGTCAGTTTACTTTTAAGTACTATGTTGTACTAATTTGGACGACCTATAACAAAAGGTCCTATCGTTAGTACCAACCACCACTATCGCGTCTACTAGACTAGTTACTAGCTACATTTGACTCTTTTGGTTTGTTAGTACCAGTCCAACATTCAACTTACTAATTATTCTCTGTTTGTATCGCAGGTAAGTGTTATGATTTCGCTTATCATTTCTTTTGTTTTGCTAGTACTAGTTGAACATTCAACCTACTACTTATTTATTTTGCTAGTACCAGTTGAAAGTTCCAACCTACTAATTATTTGTTTTGCTAGTACCAGTTGAAAATTCCAACCTACTAATTATTTGTTTTGCTAGTACCAGTTGAAAGTTCCAACCTACTAATTATTTGTTTTGCTAGCAACAGTTGAACAATCAACCTACTAATTATTTGTTTTGCTAGTACCAGTTGAACATTCAACCTACTACTTATTTATTTTGCTAGTACCAGTTGAACGTTTCAACCTACTAATTATTTGTTTTGCTAGTACCAGTTGAACGTTTCAACCTACTAATTATTAGTTTTGCTAGTACCGGTTGAAAGTTTCAACTTACTAACTATTTGTTTTGCTAGTACCAGTTGAAAGTGTCAACCTACTAATTATTTGTTTTGCTAGTACCAGTTGAACATTTCAACCTACTAATTATTTGTTTTGCTAGTACCGGTTGAAAGTTTCAACCTACTAATTATTTGTTTTGCTAGTACCGGTTGAAAGTTTCAACCTACTAATTATTTGTTTTGCTAGTAGCAGTTGAAAGTTTCAACCTACTAATTATTTGTTTTGCTAGTACCAGTTGAACGTTTCAACCTACTAATTATTTGTTTTGCTAGTACCAGTTGAACGTTTCAACCTACTAATTATTTGTTTTGCTAGTACCAGTTGAACGTTTCAACCTACTAATTATTTGTTTTGCTAGCAACAGTTGAACAATCAACCTACTAATTATTTGTTTTGCTAGTACCAGTTGAACAATCAACCTACTAATTATTTGTTTTGCTAGTACCAGTTGAACATTTCAACCTACTAATTATTTGTTTTGCTAGTACCGGTTTAACATTTCAACCTACTAATTATTTATTTTGCTAGTACCGGTTGAAAGTTTCAACCTACTAATTATTTGTTATGCTAGTACCGGTTGAAAGTTTCAACCCACTAACTATTTGTTTTGCTAGTACCAGTGGAAAGTTTCAACCTACTAATTATTTGTTTTGCTAGTACCAGTTGAACATTTCAACCCACTAATTATTTGTTTTGCTAGTACCGGTTGAAAGTTTCAACCTACCAATTATTTGTTTTGCTAGTACCGGTTGAAAGTTTCAACCTACTAATTATTTGCTTTGCTAGTACCGGTTGAACGTTTCAACCTACTAATTATTTGTTTTGCTAGTACCGGTTGAAAGTTTCAACTTACTAACTATTTGTTTTGCTAGTACCAGTTGAAAGTTTCAACCTACTAATTATTTGTTTTGCTAGTACCTGTTGAAAGTTTCAACCTACTAATTATTTGCTTTGCTAGTACCGGTTGAAAGTTTCAACCTACTAATTATTTGTTTTGCTAGTACCGGTTGAACGTTTCAACCTACTAATTATTACTTATACCAACTGCAGCATAGATGTGATGTACAGTTTACTTCTTGCAATTTATTTTTCTTGTTAGTCCGACTCCGACTTACTAATCAATTCATTTGATGCTGAGTTTACGTGTCTACTCCTACAGTAAAACAATAACAAAGCCCTCGGCATTCATCAGTCTAAGTACGCTATCTATAGTTCTTGACTCACTTGACATCGTAACGGTCCTTGATAATTTAACTGGTCCGTTACCTGTTAGCATTGTTTATTATCATAATACCTATGTATAACAGCACATACCTATGTATATATGAATACATGTTAAATCGACACCAAGTTAACATCGATTCATACCCATATCGTGCTATAAATAGCATTTCAATTGATTATAACTGGTTATTTTAACCGAACAATATTTCTTTTAGGACATAAGGTCCATAAAATGTATACAACTATACCGACTTGATATGCAGGTTTCTCTATACGTTCCCTCATGTAAAAATATCTTAGTATTTAATTACACGACTAAATAGGTCGGTATATTTTAAGTATGAACGGTAAATACACAACTCATAATACCCTTTATATCATATGAATTCTAATATACGATTTTGAGTCAGAAAATAAACCATGTACCATCTGTATTTGTAACACGCAAACCATCAGCATATTCGTTTCTGTCATTTCATGGAAAAATTCATGGCTAATACGTTGTACCTTAACCCTCTACTAACTAATCTACTTTAATAGAACTCAACCAGAATTGATTATAAATTAAGAAAAATAGATTAATTTGGCCATGTGATCGTCTAGTGAAATTAATACATTGTGAACCTTAGTACCCATCGTCTTTTATGTGCAGACTGATTAGATTTGGATTCAAAATATTACCCCTAAAATACCCTATGTAATTGTAAATATTGCTACTGTAATTTATATATTATAACACTATCGTATGAAAAACAAAATCATATGAAGAATAAATAATAAATTATATTTTTTAGATTTTATCTCCTACCGAGCCCTACCGTGACCAGTTACCATGAACAGTAGTATAAGCCCTTGTTGTTTGTAATTATATTTTCCTTTTATATCCATTCGCTAACCTAGCTAGCTAAAGGAAAATATTTATATGTAAATGATGCAAATATTAATACGTACAAACATACTTTATCTACTGTCACGCCTCGGATGAAGACGGGTCTCTAAACTAAATAATACCTATTTTATTTTGTTTTGTTTTGAATAGGTATTTCTAAGCACTATGTAATATTTACTTTTATCTGCGTTTCGGAACCTATTTTCAGACAAGAAGAAACGTCAAGAAACTCATCTGGATATTCTTACTATAAATGTATGGAATACTGAAGCAATCGTCTATTAAACATGATTGAATACCCTTAGTTACCCCGATATAGAAAAGCTCAAATTGTCACTAGTGAACTGCTTCGCCTGTCACTAGCTCCCTATAACAAAATTATTTAGTATGTCCTCAAATAACTTTGTTTCCCTATCTCACCCAATATAATAATGTATTACCTTTAAATCATATCTAATGTACGAGCCTCAGTAACCCATCCATATGCTACTGAAACTAGACTTTAATTTTATTCTGTATTTTAAAACAGTTAACACTCTAATGATTTTAACACTGTGTGTAACCAAAGTATATGTGAGAGAATAAATAATAATAAAGAAAGAAATAATAAATAACCCTAACTCCCAAATAATGACTCTACCCTAACTCTACCCCAATGTCCCTATTCTAATGTGTAAATCTAGAGGCGAACCTCTATCTTTACAGGGAGGAGTGTGTGTAAGAGGGACCCTAATTTAAGCTGTAAACGTTCGGCCGACAAAACCGAGGTATTGCAAACCCTAGTGTCTGTGTGATTGCCTCCCTCCGCAGTGTAGGCCGTAGCCAAGGGTACTGACGAATAAGGCGCCCTATTCCAAATATAAAATGTGAATATATAAATATATATAACAAGACCACGCTTCTTCAATTACCAACAGATTTCAGTGAGTAAAGATTACTCCTAATGATCCACACGTGAGATCCTCACATCCCTCTGTCAGACCTTGAAGAGAACGTAAGAGGTATAATCGTCACCTGTGTAGGTAAAAAGGTTGACGCCAGGCCCCTCTCGCGACCTGGACCTAACACTCTACTGGATTCCCGGAAAAGCCTGTTTATCACCGCTAGGTTAGGCGTTTCCGGTTGATTGACCGTGCAATCAGACACTAATCTGGCTCTAAAACACAAAAAACACCAATACACACGTAAGTATTTACACTGAACTAACAATTGAACAGTCTGACAAAAAGCAGCATAGTAGCTACGTAAAGTCAAACATCCAATCGTCAAAATAACACCTTTGTTTTAACGTCTACGGGCGAGCCAGAGATCGTGACAATCCGACGGACAAAAATAGAATCACCAGTTCCCAGCTTGGCGTGGGGGTATTTATAACCATAAAAGACATTAACGAAACGCGTTTGACGCATTTGACGCGTTAGGCGCACTTCAATATAAGATCTTTGTTATTTATTTCCTTTAAACTCGAGTACCAATCTTGAGTAGTTTTGGCAAAGAGATGTGATTCCCATAAGACAAGTAAAGTCAAAAGAAACCCCTCGCCTCGGAAATCAAGACAAAGTTACTCTCTAACAGATGGCGCCACTCCCTTGATATTAAACAATTCTAACTCACATCAATGTAAAAAAACACGGATCAAAGCACATGACGATCCAAAATTAATAAAAACCATTTATGTCTATATGTAAATATATAAGTTTTATGGATATTTTTATACATTTTCATCTTTAGTTTCATTACTGCGTCAACAGATGGCAGCATAACCTTCGCGACTACAAAATTCACCGACAGTCATTCTCTATACACATTCCATTCTCTTTGGTTTCAGCGAATCACTTTTTCTGATTAATGGCCCACTACGAAACTTGACTCTGTTAAGTTTTTTGTTTGTTGTTTCGGATTTCTCGTGAGAATGTTTTGTTTTTATTTAAAATTAATTTACTGAATGCATACATTATAGTTACTTACATGTATTTATTTTAATTAACATTTGTACATAATAATTGAGGTTTTAAAGTTTATGAAAATATTATCGATTGATCAGCTGTGTCAATCATTATTTATGTTAACTAGATCAGCTAGTGCGTCTAGTTACAGTCGCCCCCTCGAGAATTTGCAATGTATGTGCATACACATACATGTAGAATTCTCGAAACCTATTCGAATAAAAATGAAAATTATATCCTTAATTTGTTGGTATTATCCCTTTTTTTCCCCCTTGTATACTAAACGTGTGGTGTATGATGTGTGTTTAAACCAATACTCATTGATTGTGATTGATTAGATATAAAACTCAGATCATTGAATTTTAATAATGTATTATGATTATCTTTTCGTCACGATTTTCCTACCAGTCTAGGGTATTGGGTCGTGAATCCAATAAACTCTAGTAGCTCGATTTTATGGTTTCATCCTAGTCTATGGATCTTTCTATCCGACGACTTAACCACATTGTCCGGTTAATAAATGAACCAATAAAACCTCCCTTCACAAAGTAGAAAAAACATTTGGTATAAATACTGGGATACTCATTCTCCATTAATCAAAATCCAATCCGAATTCCATTACCAAATCATCCCTCCCAATCAAGTTTTCTTGGAAAATGTCACATACATGAACAAGATATTTGACTTCAAACTTACTCCCATATTAACAATAAAGTGTTAAAGAAACCTAAAATACCATGATAATATCCTGATACTTGTATCAAAATAGTACCTTCACAAACATAACATAGGTTTAAATCAAAACTACTATGTAATGTTTGCAAATAGATCCTAATAAAAATATTTATACATGAAAATAAAAAATAATAATATAAAAAAAAAAATATTTTATAACTGCCTACAGTACTATAAACACTTCACCATTATAACATATGAAAATAAGTCTTACTTGTAGACATTTTAATACATCTTTATATTTAATAAATAATAAGATAAATCCATTTTTTTATATAAAACCATATCTCAAAAAGCTCTATAAAATATATTTAAAAATAATGCACCAATAACTCTTTCGCATATAATAATGTGATAATGCATGTTCGTTGACATGTCATCATCGTGTTTTGGTATCAAAGATCTTATTCACGATGAGGTGTGTAATTAGTCATGGGCTTAGCTTCTTGTGGAGTGTATAGTCAACAAAAACTACCCTTTGAAATGGGTCGAATCGTCATACGATTTTAGCCTACTGATAAGAATTTGTTGACTATTTTGTGTATTATTCGCAACAAAATACCAACAAATCCAGGTTGATTGCAATCTGACATTTGCCTAACCGTAAAAATCATTCATACAAAAATACAAAATTTCACACACTTCTTGCAAAATCTCCAGATATCCATCAATCTATTATTATAATTAAATAAGTTAATAATCTTTCATTGCCTTTCAATTGCCAGTTCATTCAATTCTTACTAAGCCATTTCTACAGATAGCCAACGTCAATGATTTGCAATCAAAATAAAATGCATCAAATAAAACTTAATTTTTATTTATGAAAAAAACAATATTTCTGACATAACCCCAAGCTCCCTCCTATTTATTATAAACAATACCAAAAAATTGTATTTGCAAAACTATTTATATTGAAGTAAAAAAAAAATTTAGTTGAAATAACGTTAATACCATGTTAGTTAACGTTGCGTTATTACATCTTACTATGGCAATACGATAACTCATTATTTTATTGTGGCAACCCCGCAAAGATGCGCCTCGAAAATGATAATGGAGAGATGCATCGCACGTCTATCTGTCCGTTGTCATTGAACAGAGGGGCTACCGCGAAAACCGAAATTCGCAAATTGCGGGGATCTTACTCTTTTACTCCAATGAAGGCGTAATTAGAGTGACAGAGAAAAATGCCCGCAATTGACGATTTTCGGTATTGGCGGTAGCCCTACAGTTTTAAATTTTATCCGATGTAGTGCAATTGGGTGTTATTGTGAAGTGTAGTGCTATAGTGAATTTTGTTGTTGAACAAATAATTGGTAAGTTTGAATGTATTTCTTACTTTTTATTTCTATATTTTATCTAATCATTTATGTATACAACTGAACTCGTTAATTTTGTATATTTATACCAATGTATCTGCATTATGTATATACCACATGTATTATTTTATCGCTAACTCTCGCGTGAACTATTTATTATATAGTATTATTTTTAAAGTATTAACCCCAAATATATTTTTGTTCTCTTGATATGCAGAGTAAGATAAATATTGAATTTCATGTTTTTAATAAATAGTTATTATATTTGATGATAATGTAACAAATTTTATGTTAAAGTATTTATTTAATATTCAAAAATACCATTGTATTAATATTTTATATAACCTATTTCTAAACATGTTAATTCTTTGTACATTTACACTATAAATACTAAACATGCCAAAAATATTTGCAACTATTCGGCATTCTACCTAGTCAACCACCTTTGCTGAATAATCAGTATTCAATCTAAATCACTATTCATGATATATTTATTCGATACTTGTGTATTTTTACTATCTAAATTAATTAAATAACACTTTATCTCTAACTTTGTACTCAAAACACCACGCATTTCAACAGCAGGTAAAGATCCCTTCGAGCCGTTGGCTGATTTTTTGTTACAAACTCCAACATGTGCATTCAATATGACCCTTCTGTGTAATTCTATTGTTTTAAACGGTTCTTTGTTTATACGACCGATGACTTCAAATCCAACTTTCTAAATTTTATGACTTCAACATGTTTTTATGACAGTGAATATTGATATTTACTTAAATCCAAGTTTAAAATATTTTAAATGATTTTATTACAATTAATTTGATTGCTAGCAACATCAGTGAATACTATAAGTACTTCCCTTACTTTGTCTATGGCGTACACAGTGGCGCCCCCTGGCATACACCATAGTTTACAAATTGTCAACTCGTTATACGCAACGAAAAACCCTCATTTGAAGTACTAGCTTGTGTTTGTGAAGTGTACACTATTCAAAAATGCGACTTAAAGAAATTGACTACAAAATATTGCAATTCCCAATAATTTGGGACATCAATAATTTATATCATGGTGATGAATTTCTAACCAAACTTGCCCGTCTAGATCTTTTAATACTGTGTATGAAAGACCAACCTCACTATAATTTTAAAATGCTTAACAAGAAAATCAGGAATTTCAAGGACCGTCTCCGCAGATTAAGGGTATATAATTTTGTTTGTATACATTTATTTAATTATATTTATATTAAATAATTATATAACTATTTACATCATTATTATATTATATGTATATTTTGAGAAATATTTTATTATAATAATTTGTTAATTTTTATTACAATACTGTTTAACGCTAAAACAAAAACATTTTTTTTTTGTTATAGGAAAAACTAGTCGCCAACGGACAACGATTCAGATACGTTATACAAATAATTCAAACAGCTCCGGGGTCTCCACACCACGCTGTTATTGCTATTGAAGTAAGTATGATTAACAAATCAATAATGTTATTGCTGTATAAACATGCTTATTGCATTTAACTATGTTTATTTATTTTACAGCCTTCACCAAGTTTGCAAAATATACTTTTTGATATCCCGGAGCAAGTAGTTGAAAACGAAGAACCTCCGCTGGATTTCAACGTAAGTTGTTTTAATTTGAAGTACATTTATTTTACTTACAGATTCCATAGAAACTTAATAATGTTTATTTGATTATTATTTTTCAGGCCCTCATAAATGAGTCCGGACTGTTAGACGACGTGGGTGATCCTATTTGATTCAACATTTTATGTAAGTAATACTCGGTTCTTTCTACTATCATAAATTTTTGTTTTAATCTAAAGAACAATGTTTTTCTAGTAATGTCAACTTGGTAGAACATAATTGGTGGTACGTAATGCTAATTTATGCTTAACATTTAATCTGTTATATTATTCTATTGCCATTTTATTTACTCATAACGTATAAATATGATTGGTAAATTGAACTCTTTAGTTTACACCATATTATTTATCTCGTTTAAAAACTTTGTTTACACTAACACGATAAGAAAGCGTCATCACACACAGTTAAAGGAGTACCTGCTAACCTTTTTTTTCCCGATCTTTTATAAGTGGCTGAATGCGTCTCACGATGTCTTTCAGCTATTTTTAGAACTATTGTTTTGATTTTAAGATTTTTAAATTTTTACATAATATGATTTCAGGATACGTAAGGCGTTCGTGTAAGATGATTATATGTAATTAGTCTTCCTAATTATGAGACAACATTTTCTAAGTAAGTTTGCTTTACCTAACCTAACATTTTTCAATTTTATTTAAATAAAATAATTATAATGAACTATATCGCAATATTCAAACATTTACTGTAATTATTTTCTAATGATTTTTTTTTTACGCCAACTTTTTTTTTTATTAAAAGTAATATAAATGTATGTCTTATTTAATATGTTATTGATAATTTTCATCTACTGAAATTTATGTCTACCAAAATAATTACAAAACATCTATGTTCTCTGTCTAAACTGAATACTTCCCGTTTTCCAGATGTTCCACATGACAAAAGACCGAGTGTCGCTGAATGCTGTTCCTTCATTTTATTTTAAGGTAATTAAAATGCTTACTTATTATTAACATACCAAAAACGATACTATTTATAATTAATATATTTTTCAAAATGATTTAATGAATTCAAGATATTTACTTTTCATCTCTCTTTTATTTAAAAGATATTTTGATTATATATTTTAATTAATTTTTTTTTTATAATAATAATGAAAAATATATTTTTTTTTTTGTGAAAATCCACTACCGCTATTTGTGCCTTCGGGTAACATTAGGTAGCCCAACCCTTTAATATACATGCTTAAAGGGTTATTGTAAATTAACATATTTCTTTTTTATGATAATTACCATTACACAAAATCAAAGTTATTACAAAATCAAAACCAAAGTTAGTTGCCTATTCTACGTGTATATGAATGAAGCGACTTGTATATGTGAATAGTGTTACTTTCACACATACGGACTACTGTTATGCCGGATGTGGATGGAAGACCCTATTCTAACCTACCTACTTATTTTTACAATTTTTTTTCTTTATTTCTAAAAATTCTTTATTCTAATTTGACACTTTGTTTTTTTCTTAATAGCTATTAAAAATCTCTATAACAATATTACGTAGTTCCAAAAATTATTTATTCTAATTAGACATTTTTTTTATTAAAAACCTGTATAACAATAATGCTTATGTATACATTTTTTTTTCATTTAATAAAATAAAATTCTTAATGATTTCAGCTACAATACAACATTCAGCGCCTTCGCACTCGACTCGCCTTAATAGAACTTCCGTGCTACTATTCTAAACTTGGTAAGTACATTTAAACACGTCATTAATCTCTATGTTATATATTAGAAAAAATCAAAAATATTACTCAATGTCTAATACATCTATCCTTATAATATTTAACCTATTTTTTTTTTTAACTTTTTAATATTTTTTAACAGTTATTTTCTAGTCAAACCTTTTTATCAACATTAAAACATAACAATTAGTTCTGTTTATCTAATTAACATAACAATAAAAATACAGTCATTAACAAATGTCAGCTAAACATTACATTTTAATCAACGTTCACCGGATCAGCTATTTTTACTCAATTCGCCTTTATAATATCTTGACAAATGTATTGTATTGTATTTACCTCGGTATATATTTGTATATGGATCTACTAAAATATATACGTTTGGATAGGGAATTGCTGCAATTACATAAGGTCCCTCATAAATTGCTTCGAACTTTTTTGTTATCTTTTGCTGAGCATTTGATTTATTTAACTTTTTTATTTTAACCCAATCCCCTATTTGAAATTGAATCAGTCTATAATTTTGATTAAACTTTGCCTGCCTTGTCTCAGCTGCTTTCTTTAAATTTTCTCTAACCTTTTGCCTAATGTCCGCTATGTTTTTCTTTATATGACTAATAATTTCCTTATCAAATGTTAATTGCGTAGGCTGACCATACATTATTTCACATGGAGTGAACCCTGTACTATCATGAAACGTATTGTTATATAGAGTTTCTATCTTTGGTAATATTTTCACCCAACTTTGATGTCGTTTTTCACAGTAAGTCCTGAATAATACTCCAAGTTGTCTATTCACGCGTTCTGTAGTATTTGGACGAGGATTTCTAACTGTTGTATATATAGTTTTGACCCCCTTTTCTTTCATAAAACGCCTCCATTGATCACTAATAAACTGCGAGCCATTATCTGTTAAAATTGCTTTTGGTTGAATGATTTTAAAGAATTTTTTCATACTAACTACCACAGATAACGCTGTAGCTTTCCGTAACGCAAATAGTTTGATGAATTTACTAAATGAATCTTGAACTACCAAAATATAGCTCATTCCGAACTGTCCTGACGGTAAAGGCCCATAAAGATCCGCCATGACTAAATCTCCGATATCATTACTCACTATTGACTTACACGGTCCTACGTGTTTGATATTATCATTTTTCACCATTTGACAAGTATGACAAGTTCTTATTAGTTTTTTAACATCTTGCGTAATACCCCTCCAATAAAATCTATCTTTTATGTGTTTTATGACCTTGTAAGCCCCTTGATGACCCATTTCTAAGTGTATTTGTTTTATTATATCCGATACTAACATTCTTGGCAAAAATATAACTTTATTTGGACTATTATCGGGTGTGAAGTACAATACACCATCCTGTAATGAGCATCTTTGAATTATTCGACCGATTCTATCACTAATATCACCATTTTCTAGACCTTGAATTATTTCGTCAATTTCGGGATCTTGTTTTTGTAATTCTTTAACCTTTTTTAATTTACTTATCAATTCTTTATTTATTTCTGTTTCAGTATAAAGAATCTCGGGCAGCCGTACTTTATCTTCCTGCAAAAGATCGGTTTGAGGTGGGTATCTAGATAACACATCCGCTCCTATATTATCTTTGCCTTTTATGTGTTCAATTTCATATTTAAACTGCTCTAAGTAATTGATCCAACGTATTACTCGCGCATTATATAATTTCCAATTTTTGACAAATAGTAAAGCCTTATGATCCGTTTGAATAATAACCTTTGAACCTCTCAAATAAGTTTCGAACTTTTCTAAACAGTTAATAACGGCATAAAATTCTTTTTCAGTCGTCGAATAATTTAATTGAGCCCCTCTTAGAGATTTACTATGAAACCCAAGAACTCTCATTTCCCCATTATCATCAAGTTGATAAAGTATGCCTGATAAGCCGATACCTGAGGAGTCTGTTTGCAAATAATAAGGTTTGCTAAAATCAGGATGTTGTAATTGAATAACATCTACGAAAGTCCTTTTTATTGTCTCAAAAGCTTTTTGTTCATTGACACCCCACTGCCACGTCACTCCTTTTTTCAATAAATGACACAATGATTGTACATTTTCGCTATAATTAGGGATAAATCTTCTATAAAAGTTACACAGTCCCAAGAAAGCTCTTAATTGTTTTATTTTTCTTGGAGCTGGAAATTCCTGTATCGCTTTAATTTTATCCGGATCGGTTTTTATTCCATCTACTGATACTATATATCCTAGCATGTGCACCTCTTTACATAGAAATTTATTTTTCTAAATTGCAAGTTAGGCCCGCTTTTCCTAATTTTCCCAACACTATGTCTAAGTGTTCCAAATGTTGTTGCAAGGTACTGGTAGTAATTATGGCTAAATCGTCCAAGTAATTGACACAAAATTCGCGAACGTCATGACCAAGTATGCAATCCATAGCACGACTAAAACTTCCCACAGATGTTTTGAGTCCTTGCGGCAACACGTTATACACGTAAGATTTCCCATTAAAACTGAAACCTGTATATTTTTTACTTTCTTCCGATAGTGGTATTTGAAAGTACGCATTATTCAAATCAATTACGCTTATAAATTTCGCTCCGTGAAATGAGTTTAATACGTCCAATTGTAAAGTTGGTTTTTCGGTTTCAGATATCATGTTCTTATTGATTTCACGCGCATCTAATAAGACTCTTATTGTTCCGTCTTTCTTTAATGTAAATGTTAACGGACTACAGTATTCAGTTTGTGAACGACTAATAATTCCCTGTTCTTCTAATTCGCGTAATTTTAATTCTATTTTCTCGCGATACGCATATGGCACGGGGTACGTTCTCTTTACTACAGGTGCGCGTGATTCCATTTTTATCACATGTTGATAGCAATTAGCCCTGCCTAATTTTGAATCAAATAATGTTTTATGTTTTGTCAATACCGAATGTAAAGCTTTTTTCTCACTTTCTACTAACGGTATTCCGACTTTACATGTCACTTGCGTTTGAGATTGATTTGACGACTCTATACTGCATTGATCTTGCCATCCATTATATCGATCATGAAACGGTATCCAAGTAGTTTCACCTTTATATTCGACATTGACTCCACATTTCTCTTTTCTTAGGTCAATCGATACTACATTTTCCTTAATCCAGTCAAATCCTAATATCACTGGAAAACTTAGATTAGGTATTACTACAAACCCGATTTCCATCTGTAAATCATTTATACCGATAGGTAGTAATGCTGTAATTTTAATGTCTTTACTTTTGTGCCCTGACGCTGATTTGATATTAAAAGGCTTGATCGGCATTACTGGAATTTCAGGATATTTATTTTTTACAACCTCCCAAAATTCCTCAGACATAGCCGTCACATCGCTACCTGTATCTAGCAAAGCTCTTATAAGAAAGTCTCGCATACGTATAATTATTTCACTCTTAAACGAACTTGATTCCGGAATTTCTTTTTCTTCCTCAAACACGGACGCGATAAATTCGTCATCTACATCAAATTCTACCAATTCACTTTTTAATTTTAAAACGTTAATTAAATCATGTAACCCTATTAACTGGATCTTTTCTAAATTACTGTAACCTAATCCCACTCCTTGTTCACCATTGACTATTTCTAGTTCTATCGGCGCTCGCAACCCATTATTATTTTTTCCTAACAATTGGCCTGGCAACCAATTCATTCTATACATCATTTTTAGAATTTTGACCCTATCATCTGTTTCTGTAGCTGACCCGGGGACGTTTTTATCAGCAGATATTAGTTTTCCGAATCGTCGATAACTATTTCTTGCTCTAAAACAGCTGTCGTTGCTTCTGGTTTCCGCCAATTTTGATATTGTGTCTGGTTTTTTCTCATAGTCTGATTGGATGGTTTCGAGGCCCCGGACGTTGATGGTACTGCTCGCGGCTCTTGTTTGTTTACGTCGTCCATCGCGCGTAGAAACTCGGCAGCTTCAAAGATAGTAATAATTTTTGATGACGCAAACGCTTGTTGTATATAACGAGGAAAGTGCCTCATTATATCAGTAACTAATTGATTCTCCGAGATAACATATGTCAACATTTTTGCTTGTCCAACCATTTGCACAAAATAATCATGCATACTATTTACTTTTGTTTTATCCCAAACTCCGTGAACAATATTCCTGCGTAATTCATTTTGTTCATGTGTCCCCCAGTAGGATTTGAGAAAGTCGGCTTTGAATTCTGCTACACTGGTCCACCTGTCTTTATACAATCTGGCCCAATCACGAACTGTTCCCTCTAAACATTCGAGAACCGATTCTATTTCATTTCCATCAGATACGACCCTTTTAAGATACATTTCTAGGTCTTCTAGAAATGTCACTGGATGCGATTTAGTTTTGCCGAACTTGGGACGTTCCATATTAGTGTTTTTAATATTGTATATGATTGTTTTCTTCTCTTCAGTAGAGAGCTCCTTTTCACTGCCTGAAACTGGTTCAATATGCTCTGTCTCTTCCATGAGTTGCTCCGATGTTGTATCTGCAGTCTCTATAGTTTCCACTTGTACAGGACTAATTGCCATTGCAAGCTCGTTTCGTAGTTGACTAAGCCCTGCTGTCATTTTCTGTTCGGTCTGTTTTAGCAAATGATAGAACAATCCACGTCTAACATCTGGTTTCTTCTTTATGCTTCTACGAGGTACTCGTGCTTTTTGATTTACCCGCTCAACAGTACTTCTCTTCAATGACGGCGTAGTTTGTTGTATGCTTTGACGTGTAGATTTAGACTTAGCTGCGGCCTTTCGCTGTCTTGTAGACCTCTCCATTTTAATAGATTTTTAATTAATTAACTCACTTTTTGACACTGTTTTAACACTATTTTCACTTATTTAAAACACTTAATAAACAAACTTATTTAACACTTATTTTTATTTTTATAAAATAACACTTATTTAAACACTTAACTTTCACTGGTTTTCTACACTGTGTTGATAGTTTAGTTTTAATACATATATGTATATGTCCGTACATATACAAATATGCCTATATTTGATTGTTAAAATTTAACTATCGCCCCCTATTTTCTTTTGGACTCGTATAACGCATTGTATTTTTAGCTAGTTTTATTTGTCTATTTATACTAATGTATTTTTATGTTTGTTTCAGGTGACGTAAATCCCTAACACGCAAGCTACGTCAATACAATGAAGCCACGAGGAGGAGAAATTGATATTGTAGTTAGATACTAGTATATAGAAATATTTTATTTTATATTTAATTAAATCCAAATCAAATCAACTCACATTCCAGTTTTCTTACGGCAGCAAAAATGTAGCCAAAGAGGCTACTTTATGAAACAAACTATTTATATATAATCCTGGTCACTACGGCACCAAAAATGTACCTTAACCCTCTACTAACTAATCTACTTTAATAGAACTCAACCAGAATTGATTATAAATTAAGAAAAATAGATTAATTTGGCCATGTGATCGTCTAGTGAAATTAATACATTGTGAACCTTAGTACCCATCGTCTTTTATGTGCAGACTGATTAGATTTGGATTCAAAATATTACCCCTAAAATACCCTATGTAATTGTAAATATTGCTACTGTAATTTATATATTATAACACTATCGTATGAAAAACAAAATCATATGAAGAATAAATAATAAATTATATTTTTTAGATTTTATCTCCTACCGAGCCCTACCGTGTAATCGTCACATTAACCATAGCTATAATGTACCCATGTAACATGTTATGTTGAAATAAAGTGGCAATGTTATTGTGACGTAGGCCCGTGTCACTCTGGGAATAGAAGACCATGTTTTATTAGACCATGGAGTTACCGTGGTTACCTACCAATACAATTTGACACTGGGCTTAACCAGTTAACCCCGGGTTAGTGGGTTAGTGGGATGGTGCAAGTGCACCTTTAGTTAGTTGTAAGTAATTATTTGATCTGAAGTTCCCTTTTACGACGACAGTGAACGACTGTTTCTCCATATAAACGATGTCACTATTTCCCTCTCTGGCTATTTTTAACATTAGTTTAGTAGATTACGATTAGTAATCGTCGTGTTGTTAAAAATACCAGCAATTTTGTTTTTATCAATTTCGTTTAATAAGTACCTACATATTCTATTTTTTACCTAACCCAACCTCCGCTTTAGAAAATTTCCATCAACATGGATTAATGACAACTAACCCATGCAGGCAGATAATTCATGCCTCGCGACAATAATTACTGCCTTTTGTGTGTCCACTAACTCTACCAACTATACTGTATGAATGACTAAGGCCCACCTGCACCATTCCACTAACCCGGGGTTAACCGGTTAAACCTGGAGTTTCCATGGTTGCCAGTATAATTTCACACTGGGTTAACGGTTTAACCTGTTAACCCCGGGTTAGTGGGATGGTGCAAGCGGGCCTAAGTAATTTAAAAAGGATTTTAATTCCTTACCATATTTTTGGGAAACATGGCATCAAGCATAGTAGTACACAACCATCAAGCACGTTTCTTAAGTAGGTTCATATAAATTACGCTATTATTTCGTAATAGCTTTTGCCCGCGACTTCGTCCGCGTGATGGATTTAAATCCGCCAGCAGTTAGTAAGTATAGTGCCTGGATAAAATCTAATGGCAATAATTTTAAGCATAATATAAATGCTTAATTGCTTACACCAGTTAACATTTTCCCATTTCCACCCTCCTTGTCACCCTCTTTAGGGATGACTACCGACATAAAAACTGCCCTTCCCCTGGAATTAAACTATCTCTATGCCAAATTTAAACTAAATCCATTCCACCGTTTAAGCATGAAGAGGTAACAGACAGACAGACAGACAGACACACATTCGCATAATATTAGTATATGGATACTTATATGTTCCGAAGCCTCTTAGATGTGCTATTGATCGCTGTAGAATGTAGATAAAGTTCTAAGTAGATAAGTTCGCTAAGGGCTCGGTTACATGTACCGAGTAGAGTGGCGAGACAGTAAAACGAAGTATGGAATTTTTACTCGGCCGAGTATCAATTTCATACTACGTTTTACTGTCTCGCCACTCTACTCGGTACGTGCGATCCTGGCATAAATCTCAAATGGAACTTGCCTAACTCGATATTCACGCTATGAATAAAAATTGAAGACAATACGAATACGTCACCTTTTACAGAATTGGAGCTTGATTCCCCAAAGGCTTCGGAGACGCAGCTCCTACTTACTGGCGTCATAAAAGGGCGCGGGAGCTTCCGTTCCTTGTGCATATGCGTGCTGTCGGGTCCTATATAGATATATAGGTAGTCAAAACACTGAGATTTATTGAATTCCGACAACTTCGGGGCATGGCTAAGTATTATCAAAGACATATGTAACTTCGTATAAGACGAATAAAGTCTAAGGAAAAAACGTGCCTCGGAATTCAAGTAAAAGTCATTCTCGAATAGATGCCGCACACACCTTTAGCCTATCCTCGGCTAGATGGCGTGACGACACCGTTTCATATTTAACAATTTTAACACATAGATATCAGTGAATGAACATGGATCAAAATGATATAAAAATAATAAAATCATTTATCCATATAAGTATATACATTTTTTGATAACTTTATACGTTTTCATTTTGAGTTTTAGTCGTGTGTCGATAGATGGCAGTAAATTTACAGTGACTACAAAATTTACAATGACAGGACCCCTCTATACTATCTATTCTTTTTGGTATTATGTACCTTTTAAGGAGAATATTTAAATGGCATAGTTTTGTTAAGTGTTGAAGCCTTACAATGATAATTGAAACGCCGGTGACCAATATATAAACTACACTAAATGCTATATTTAATTCTTAAATCTAAGTTGAAACTATGTAAGTGTTGGACGCCCAGTTGAGTTAACCCGCGTCGGGTTTGGATTCTTGCTAATCTGAAAGTACGCTGGCTGGGGCAAATGCTGATATGCTAACTTTCTAGGTTCGAGACGGTGTATAAGACTGACCTTCAAGGGCATGTCCATAGGCTAAAAAAAAAATAAGTTCAAAAACTAAAACCCGGCTACTGCAAATCGCGCTTTTAAAAGGTGTGAAACAAGATAGAATTCTTATCTGAAATTATTAATCAGGAAATATTAAAAATGTTATCATTTTTTTTTATAAAAAAATACAACGTAATATAATTTACTACATTTTTTATATATTGCTGAGGCGAGTGCGACAGAGTCCCAATAGCATTCTGAATGTGATTGCAGACAAGTTTGATTGCCCGATCATTGTATACTGGCTAGGGCAAGTTAAAAGTGTGGCAGTACATTTTGTTGATTAATTATAGTTTTAACATACCTATGTGTTCTTAGTTTTTTTTTAGTTTTTAGTTGTAGTTTTAATTTTAATCTATCTTAGTCTTTTTTTTTTTTTTTGGAAAAAGGTAAACATTTGACCACAATCTCACCTGATGGTAAGTGCCGATGCAGTCTAGGATGGAACATGCTTACCTAAAAAAAGTCTAGGCACTAACATAGTTTTAATTATTTTAATTATTGTAATTTAATTTAATAACTGTATACTAATACCCTATGGAGTCATGTGCTTCGAAATAAAGATTTTATTATTATTATTAACTATGCCGATGCCGGTCACCTTTTAGATATTATTTTATTAAAAATGTAAGTACTTTATCTGAGTGTTTACTTAGCCTCTAGCACTTACCCTTTCGCTGTAATGTCATTCACAAACAAAACAGTAAATAATGTTCATAATTTCCTTATAAACTCATAAATAACTGTCTCAACTGTGATTGCATTTTGCATCTAATTTGACATTTACAATTTCAATTACTGGCGGGTACTTACATTATTCGGATAACAACCGTATCTATCTTTCGAAGACATCAGCTGGAATGACTTGTCGAACGTAATGAATCAATATGTTGATACTGTTGATAGGTATTAGTAAGGTAAATTTCCTTAACAATATAGAAAAAGATGATGCGCCACTAGGATTGGAATCCTCCTCCATCCGATCGCAAGTCTAATGTTGTACCGCTGCGCTGAGCCGTCGTCGGCCTAAGCTACCTACGTAACCTATGCAAAAATAAACCCTGTTACTTGCTAAATAATATACAATTTTCTATGACCCAGTTAAATACGACTTACGATAACAATATAACAGTTTATTTAAAAGTTTTTTTTTATACGAGTAACAGTGTATAGAAAATAACACGGGTCTCTATTGTTTCCCGTAAAGTTTTAAGTCATAATGTATTGTTTGTCCGCCGGATGGATGGATATTGTGTAAAGCGGAATTGAAAATGTAAAACCAATAAAACAAGGAAACTAAAGGAAGTATTTAATTGGAACCCGAGCTTTCCCTTTTACCGACTGAGCGAAAGCGAGCGAAGCGTCTCCGTTTCAGCTTAGGCAAATTATATGGCCTTCCATACAGCATGGTTAATGCTTTAAGGTCCTTTTTAGGGTTCCGTAGCCAAATGGCAAAAAACGGAACCCTTATGGATTCGTCATGTCTGTCCGTCTGTATGTCTGTCTGTCCGTGTATGTCACAGCCACATTTTTCGGAAACTATAATAACTATACTGTTGAAATTTGGTAAGTAGATGTATTATGTGAACCGCATTAAGATTTTCATACAAAAATACAAAAAAAACAATACATTTTGGGAATTCCCCATACTTAGAACTGAAACTCAATTTTTTTTTTCATCAGACCCATACATGTGGGTTGTCTATATATAGGTCTTCAAAACTGATATTGAGGTTTCTAATATCATTTTCTTCTAAACTGAATAGTTTGCGCGAGAGACACTTCCAAAGTGGTAAAATGTGTCTCCACCCCCCCCCCCCCCCCCCGTAACTTCTAAAATAAGGTAATGATAAAACTAAAAAATATATATGATGTAAGTACATTACCATGCATACTTCCACCGAAAATTGGTTTGAACGAGATCTAGTAGAAGTATTTTTTTTTAATAGGTACGTCATAAATCGTAAACCGCCATTTTATTATGCTACTTGTTGCTACGGAACCCTTCATGGGCGAGTGCGACTCGCACTTGGCCGCTTTTATGATATTTTATTTATCTGAAATTCTGACAGAAAGGTTCTTATTGCACATGAAGCATAATGAGGACCCTGCTCTAATGGAAAGCCACATAGGCTCTCGTTTGTAGGTACCTACCTACGCCGGTTGTCCGGGTGCTTGGCGGGTTGGATTGCTCTATCGATTCTCATGAAATTTTTGAGCAGCTATGATAATTATAATTATATTAAATAAATAAATAATATAGGTAGGACATTCTTTCTTACACAGATTGACTAAGTCCCACAGTATACTGCTTATAAGCTTGCTTATAGCTTATAAGCTCAAGAAGGCTTGTGTTGTGAGTACTCAGACAATGATATATATAATATATAAATATGTACTTAAATACATAGAAAACAATCATGACTCAGGAACAAATATCTGTGTCATCACACAAATAAATGCCTGTACTGGGATTTGAACCCAGGACCATCGACGTCACATGCAGGGTCACTACCCACTAGGCCAGACTGGTCGTCAACATGTAGGTATAGGTTCTTAGACTTTTTTATTAAATTAGGTATTACACCTTTTTTTTAGGGTTCCGTATTTCAAAATGGCGTGACGTGATCATGTGACCAAGGGGATCGCAAGGCAGCTCGCTAAGGCTCTAGAAAATAATGTTGAAGTTTGAAGTTTAAATATTATTATTGTTTCTAAGTTTTTCTGGTTTACCAACTTTTCAATTTATATTATAATATTCTGTTATTTATATACATTAAATAGAGTATGGTTACTGAATTACTACACAAATATTTGGCGGGAAATTCAAAAAATCTTGGGCTGGTCACACTTTGTGTGTAGTAGAAATTATAGTTTTAATACTAGAAAATATTTTAGATTTTCCGTCCCACGTAAGGTACCTAAGGATATAAGTTAAATATACGTTGACGTGCACTCAAAGTCGGCTCACATAATGTCTACCACTATGTAAAGTACAGTCAAGGATAGACACATTATGTTAACACTTTCTCACCATACCTATACCACTGTAACAAGACGAAAAATGAAATGTAGTGTAAATAAGACCTAGCTCGATAATACCGTAATATTACTCCATCACCAAATCAAAACATAATTACTATGCCAAATATGCTTATTGCTAAGTATCAAAATATTTATAGACCACCAACCTCCTAATTCGTTTACATTTGTTTAGGAGTTGTAAACATTGCAGTTTTTCGTTATACAGCGCTACACGTCGACATCGCACATTGTCGTAATTATTTACTAGCTTAAATAATACTTTGCGAACCTCACTCAGATTATTCATTGTTAATATTATTTGAAATAAACACCTTATAAACCGCAACCAATTTGAATGAATGACAACTGACTTTTAGCTTTTTTTTTAATCATAGACAATTGGTGATACAACAACGAAATATTTGGCTAGCCAGACTCTATTTAATATACCTATAGGACCATGCGTCAGAATGATCATGAATGAATGGTTGAAAAAAGTTTTATTTACTTAATTACGCATCTATATTAAAAAGTAATCCAGACACACAAAAGTATCATAACTAGTTACTAATTATTCCTAATAATAACTAAGGGACCGAGCTTTGCCCGGAAAACATGTAAAAACTCAAAAATGCGCGTTTCTCCAGAGAAAAGACCAAGAAGATAAACTAGATCGATTTTTTCGCCTAGACAAGATAATTAAAAACATACCTACTTTGTCGCTCTTTTGCGAATTTGTATTCATAAGGATAAAATTTCATGACTTTTTTTATTAATCGGTGCAGATTATATTTCGTCAACGTAAGGGTGTCATGAAAGCGTTAGAGATGGGGATACTCGATTTATCACTGTTATCATGCAACTTATGCAGGCCCACTAATATCAGGTAGGCGTTGACTGGTAGCATCGGCCAATAACGGTCGCGGCTAACCCTCATTGGTTAAACGACCCAGGATCGGTAGAACCGACTCTGCCTGTGTTCATTACTATACATAGTTCCGACCAGTCTTCGTGTGGAGTTGCACTTGATTGCACGCGTCCACGTCATCTCTTCGTCGACTCGCGGTAAAGTGACACCGAGAGAAAAGGTAAGTTCTGCTGTGGCGTCATTTGGATGGTGTTTAGCAAAAATGTGTCAACCCACATTAGGGTGGTTCAAAAAACATTTTTTTTTATTTTCCAACGGGGCTCCCCCTTATTTTGTAACACTTATTATGCTGATAAAATACACCAAGTTTCGTAATTTTATCTCAACTACAAGGGGGTGCTCAACCACTTTGAAAATTTTGTATGTTGTATTAAAACCAAAAAAAACAAGTTTTATTCAGAAATTTATTTACTTAAGTATCTGTTTTCACATTATTTGCACATGTGATTTATAAGTTTTTAAGTAGAAAAACATTTTTATTTCTATTTTTTATAATTTTTCAAAAGTAAGATTTTTAGAATTTCACCTAAAAAATCATAATTTACTGGTGAGAACCTGTAATTGGCTTCTTGTATCACATTTATAAAACCTATTAACATGTTAACAGCTGTTGGATCTCCGAATAGTAATAAGTAGTAATAAATAAATAAATAAATAACAAATAAATAAAAATGGTTTTTCACCAAATAACTTTTAAATCACACTTTCACATAATGTGAAAACTACTACTTACTTAAAACTCAAAAAAATAATAACTTGATTTTTTTGGACTTCATACAACTTTGAAAAAGTGTTTGAGCACCCCCTTGTAGTTGAGATAAGATTACAAATCTTGGCATGTTTAGTCAACATAACAAGTGTAACAAAATGAGAGGGTGCCGCTTCTTCCAGCTAGAGTTTGAATTTTTCCCATACAAATGTGAACCACCCTAACCCACATTAATTTTTCAATAAAATGTCAAATGTAAGCGTATGTTTTTTTTGAGTTGATATCTAATTGCAAAATGAATGTGGGTTAACACATTATTGCGTATCAGCATCCATTTACGAAAAACTAAAAATAGGGACCTGGAAATTGATTATAATTAACTTACCCCCTTTAACCTCATTCAATATTGATAGTAGCGAAAAAGTGTACAGAACCTTTTCTTGTGGACAATTTATGTTAAATATTTGTGTATTAAGTATATTTTTTCACCACAAGCGACCAGACTTCTTGAAAATGTTAGAGTACAAAAAACAATGTTTGCTATAAAAATTCTCAAATAGGCCTACTAACCGATAGGCAATACAGTTTTTCCATAGCCAAGGTGTATTTTTAGAAGACCTTAATCCAAAAAATTACATTGTACTCTAACATTTTCAAGAAGTCTGGTCGCTTGTGATGAAAAAAAAAATGGATAGAGAACAGAGTGGCCAACTTTCTTAAAAATAGTTTATCTAATACTGATTCTAAAATGGTATCACACATGCCATTTACATTTCTACAGACAAAGATATGGCCTAGATGGTGATTAAAGTGAAGTATGGTGCTAACTAGTAAAAAAGACATAAAAGTGCGATTATCTCGAAAACCACGAAACTTTTACTGGACCTATAAGTGCATTTTCTGGACCAGCCTAAGGTGCCCTGTCGATGGTTAGAAGGTTGTCCATTAATTACTGGACTTGACATGAGTATAAAAAGTTATAAACAAAAAAGGGGGGAAAAGTAGATTTTTTTTCCCCAATATCTCAAAAGGTATTAATATTAAATATTAATTTAAGAAACCAAACTTAATATTATAGCAGAGGAGAATATTTCCAATCAAACATTCCATACTTGCGGAACTCTATCCATTATTTTATACTTTTTATTCAACTGAACACAGCCCTCCACCTCCGCGTCTCATTTTCGAGAAACGCGCGGCATGAAAAAACTATTACGTAACATAAAATATAATTTGAAAGATATTAAATATTGATTGAATTTTTTTTTAATAATGGTGTATTTAAAACATGTTAACAAATGTATTACTTGTATAAAGGGTCTAGCCGCAATCCTATAGTGAAACTGCCCCTGGCTGAAATGTATACCTTTCTTAGGCGCGTTTATTTGCCTTATTATAAGATATCGTTTTACCAAAGGCCATAGTCGGTTTTCCATAGTAAGTTGGCCCTTAAATCAATTCGATTCGGTTTTTTTTATGAGTACTTCTTATGGTGAAGGCTATTTTGGCTGAGTATCAACATCCTACTAGTGATAGTTTTTGACTTATGATTTTATGATTTTTTTTTAATGTATGGTTTTTCGGCCTACATTGGCCTACTACTTGCCTAAATATCTAAATTTTCCAAACGGTACTTCCTGTCAAAAATTAGCAATGTGTGTGGTCAAGTCCTGTACTCAATCGGTGTTTTTCAACGTTGTATATGGCCTTTCAAGCCTAGAATACCCTTGGTTTGGCAAAAAAATATTTTTTTTTTTTCAAAATCGTTTTTATTTTTTTGTAGCTAAACTAGCGGTTCTATTATTCTGAAATTTGAATGTTATATGCACCTAATAGTAGTTCATTTAAAAAAGAAACAAGATTGTAACTTGTTTATAAAGGCTTACAAATATATTTTTAATTTTTTAAACTTTTTTTTAATACTTGTGAGATAGTGACAATCTCAATTTTTTGTTATTTAATGCAGAATATTATTGCATAAAATATATTTTTTGTATAAAAATCCATTTGTTGCAACAAGGTAAAAGCATACAGGCCGTCCTTCTTACGTACTTTAGGGTGGTTCGCGTATGTATGGGAAAAATTCAAACTCTAGCTAGACGAAGCGGCACCCCCATACTTGGTTACACTTATTATGCTGATAATGATCACCAATGTACACCAAGTTTTGTAACTTTATTTCAACTACAAGGGGAAGCTCAACCACTTAGAAAATTTTCAACGTTGTATGAAATCCAAAAATAATTAGAATAATAGAAATAATAATAATAGAATAGGAGAAAGTATTTGCATACTCAGCTCAACGCAGTCAAAACTCAATTTAGACGCAGCAATCGTTTTCAAAACCGACTACCGGTTTTGTAGCGTAATAAGTCTTATACGGTTCTAACCTAAAATTGCACTCATTTGATCGTTAGCTGCACAGTATTCTTAATTTAATTAAAGTTTTAGTTTACTTACGCGTTAGTTTTCCGTATTTGAACACACACGAGCACTGTTTGGTCACAGGTCACGTTCACACAGAGTTCCAGCAAACACCCGGCGACCGGCGTGGTGAACCGCGCGCGGCTAACTGAGTGAGCCTACGTTTCGGCCGGCAATCTCCCACTCACTTCGGATTCGGATTCCTGTAGACAAGATTTTGTTTTAGATTTTAATTACTTTAATTGCAATGAAATCCTCTTACAATTTCTATCTCTTTTTTTCTAGATCAACAGATTTTCTAGTTTAGATGTTATGATGGAGTTATGTTCGTAGTACGTAGGTATATTTCGTGTAATTTCTTCGTGTAGGTAGAGGGAGGGCTCCATAAACTATGCAACAAATCTCGTATGATTTTGTGATACACAATGCGTTATTTGCTCTATCGACAATTTGCTGCACGTAAAAACGCATGTGACTTGTAGCAGTTGTAGTCGAGGATCATATATAGAGCCCTTAAAAGCTGGAATCTATGGTATTTTTAAACGAAAACGTGAAATAATTTCGACTGAATGACCAATGCAGTAAATTAATTAATTACAACAGAAATAGACTAAAACTGTCCAACTCGCCCAAATGTCCAAATCCAAAGATAATAGATTTTTATATAAGTCTGGTGGCCGAGTGAATATGACGTTTGACTTCAATCCGGAGGTCGCGGGTTCAAATCCTGGCTCGTACCAATGAGTTTTTCGGAACTTATGTACGAAATATCATTTGATATTTACCACTAGCTTTTCGGTGAAGGAAAACATCGTGAGGAAACCTGCATACATCTGCGAAGAAATTCAAAGGTGTATGTGAAGTCCCCAATCCGCATTGGGCTAGCGTGGGGACTATAGCCCAAGCCCTCTCGCGCATGAGAGGAGGCCTGTGCTCAGCAGTGGGACGTATATAGGCTGAAATGATGATGATGATGATGAGTTGTTTTCACATTATTTGTAAATGTGATATAAATCTAGTAGTAGTATATATTACTTTTTCTCAAACATGCAATGAAATATTGATGTTATGTTCCTTATAATAGGCTGCGAAGTATGACGTTTCAGGTGCGGCTAGGACAAAAGGTCGTTAATGGAATTTCATGTTACACATCTTGCAGGCCTAGGCCGGCAAAGTCCTCTTTTTTAATTTTCATTTCACAGATATTTGTGACACAGCATCGTGGCATTCATCCATAAAAAAAAAACTAGAGGCAGTATTTGCTTTATGGTTCCTAATGACACTCTGCCACTACGCCTGTAAAAAAAAACAAAAAACAATGTTTGCTATAATTTGCAGTTTTATTTGTATAAAATCAACATGAACTTAATAAATAATACATTCAATAATTTTATAATTTTAAATTATAAATTTAACTACACAAATAAAAACATTTAAAATATTTCATCTAAACGTTAGCGGTAAAAAGGTCTACTCAAACACGCGTAGTTATATTTTTTAAATAGTTATGGAGGTAAAGTTGAAAAATATTCATTCTGTTTTATTGGATTTATGGTGCGTTGTTGATTTTTTGACTTTAATATGAGTTCCGACGTAATTAAATTAATATTAATTGTAATCGTAGGTGTTGGAATTGGAAGCGTAAGCAGAATTGATTTTAATAACTTGCTGCCTCTGCCGCCAAGTCAAAGACGAAGTATGTATATGGTTGCTTATGGCAATTTTATTATTTGAGAAACTAAGAAAAATGGCTTACAGTTTATTAGAAACAGTTTTGTGGCATATTTTAAATGAATGTAACTACGAACTCGTCAACACTGTGGAAATTATACTTATTTACTCCATGCATAAAGCAACGATGTATGTGAAACATGATATCAATATGAAAGACTATGTAAACTTATGTGACGAAAACGACAGTCAGGCGGATACAAGGCGAAAAAATCAAAGATACATGAAAATGTACGGGTAGTAAAAATACACGACTCGTGTAAAACATACGCGTGATAATGATATAGGTACGTGTTGGTTATATTTTGGGTGTAGTTTATTTTTAGTTATTTCTATAAATAAAACTTGGGTTTCGTGGATTTTTTATTTTATTTATTATATTTCATTGCATGTTTGAGAAAAGCACTATACATACCTCGGCGGGAAATGGGGTTGCCCGCGCTCAGACCTATCCGGTCTCGCTTCGCTCGGCCGTCTATATGTCTTCGGCCGGCAACCCCTTTCGTCCCGGCCTCTGTAGTAATGTACTATTTTAAGATTTTTTTCAGGTGAAATAAAAAAAAAAACTTTAAAAATTATAAAAATGATAAATATTTATTTTTACTTCATCAAGTTATTTTTCAACAAGTTATTAAATTGTTAATCAACAAAATTTTCTAGAACATCCTTCTTTATTGAAAACGAAAAAAAAAGTATATATAACTATGGTGAAATTGTGCCGCTTTCTAGAGCCCTTCTCATACAAGTACATGCTTAATAAGATAACATTATAAAAGTTTTAATAAAGTTAATACTTTGCTTAAAATAAGTTTTATATGACATAGAAAATTGACGAAAAACGAAAAATTAAGGTAAAATTGTAAAATAGAAAACAATATTATAACCAAACTATTAATTTTTTCTGTGCTTTTATAACGTGATCTTATTAACCCTTCAAGTGGCGCCCCCGAAAACGCGAAAAGTAGTCAAGTGGCGGGGCGGGGTGGTCAGCGCAGATAAGAAAATTTTACAAAATCGTCGATTTATGCTTTTCTAAGTTTGAAAGTATATTAAATCACATATTGTTAGAATCAGCGTTATATAGGCTATTTGAATATATCAATTAAATTATTCTAATGTTTATACATTTGGCCAGACGTAATCAAACTCCGGAAGAATGACAGTTTTCCAGCTTCCTTATATAGCCTAAGCAAATTAGAAAAATCTGCGGAAATAATTCGTGTAGTTTTGAAAATTGGTACAGGTATAACTTGTGGTGTCCAGATAAACATACTAAAAGTCCTCCAGGGTAGGAGGTGTGCTGGGGGTGTAGAGGGGGGTTGAAAGTACCTTTTTTCATATTTTTGCTCATATCTAGAATATCTGTACGAATAGCATTATAATTACTTCGGACAAAAGTTTTAACATAAAATTTACTACAAATTGGGTTATGTTTATTTTTACTCTGCGATCAATACTTTAGGAGCTACAGGCTGTTTAAGTTAAATAAGTGATAAAAAATAGACGGTGTAAGAAAACGTCGTTTTATTGTAATTGTTCATCACAAATAAAAAATTTAGCTTAGAGTAAGCAAGCTAAGCGACCTGCTGATAAAATATAAAAAATTGGCCTTGAGCATGTCGGGCCATGCTCAGTGTAGGGTTCCGTAGTTACCCGTCTGTCAAAATAGACTATTTGCCATAACTCAAAAACAGCTATACCGATTAGATTCGCTATATTTTTCCTTGAGGGGATGTAATTTTTTTTCGCTCCCACCCTATAGTGTGAGGTGTCGTTGGATAGGTCTTTTAAAACGAATATGGGTCTTCGAGAATTATTTTTTGATAAACATAATATTTTCGGAAACAATCGATCTGAAAGAAAAAAAGTTGTGTTTTCCACTTTAGTTCCCCTAACATTTGAACCATGGGTCCAAAAATACGAAAAAATCGTGAAAGTAAAGCATAGTAAAGACTTTCAGAGAAAAATATAGCGAACCTTATCGGTTAAGCAGTTTTTGAGTTTTTGCAAATAGTCTATTTTGACGGACGGGTAACTACGAAACCCTACACTGAGCATGGCCCGACATGCTCTTGGCCGGTTTTTTTAATATTTTATCAGCAGATCGCTTAGCTTGCTTATTCTAAACTAAAATTTTTATTTATGATGAACAATTACGAAAATACGACGTTTTCTTAAACCGTCCATTTTTTATCTCTTATTCAATTTTAACAGCCTGTAGCTCCTAAATTATTGCTCGCAGAGTAAAAATAAACATAACCAAATTTGTAGTAAATTTAATGTTAAAACTTTTATCTCAAGTCATTATAATGCTATTCGTACAGATATTCGAGATATGAGCAAAAATATGAAAAAAGGTACCTTCAACCCCCCTCTACACCCCCAGCACACCCCCTACCCTCGAGGACTTTTAGTATGTTTATCTGGACACCAGAAGATATACCTGTACCAATTTTCAAAACTACACGAATTATTTCCGCAGCTTGCCCAAATTCGGCTTAATTTGACGTGGCTAATAATTCAATTTTACAATAGTTATTTATAAACTTTTTCGTTTTCAATAAAGAAGATATTTCGAGAAAATTTTGTTCATTAACAATTGCTTGTTGAAAAAAACTTTAAGATTTTCTACAAGTATTACATTTGTTGACATGTTTTCAATGAATATTTAATACCTTTAAATTTATATTTAATGTTACGTAGTCGCTTTTTCACGCCGCGCGCGTTTCCCGAAAATGAGGCGCGGAGGGGTGTGTTCAGAGTTGAATAATTAACAAAAAAAATAACCGCCGAAAAAAAACTAAAAGGAAATAAAAAAACCGGCACTAACACGAAACGAGTCGACCAACAAAAACAATAGCACACTGAAAAGAAAAAAATAATTATTTTGTCTTCAATAACGCAAGTGAATACCTATAAACTATGTATATACATACTTCTGAAATCAATCACACAAATCTGCGTATTTATATATTTACAATCTGTTATTTTTGGAGTCGGTGCCAGCCTCAAACAAACTTGAGCACCTTAGTGAAGCACCTGCACCGACTCCAAAAATAACAGATTGTAAATATATAAATACGCAGATTTGTGTGATTGATTTCAGAAGTATGTATATACATAGTTTATAGGTATTCACTTGCGTTATTGAAGACAAAATAATTATTTTTTTCTTTTCAGTGTGCTATTGTTTTTGTTGGTCGACTCGTTTCGTGTTAGTGCCGGTTTTTTTATTTCCTTTTAGTTTTTTTTCGGCGGTTATTTTTTTTGTTAAAAAGTTTTTATTTTATATTTTTCTGTGGCTATAATTTATACAAATTATTACATGCTTAATTTTTGATTACTTTTAAAATAGCTACCTACCTTGCTTTAGCTATTAACTGTTATATTAATAAACCTACTTTAACTATTATTTTGTTCTGTAATATAAATAAATTACCCCTATTTTCCCACCCTTAGGGTAGGATTTTTTTCCAATTTTTTATTATTATAACGACTACTCTGTAAAAGGTTATGCGTGGTCATACGTTACAATCGGTGAGTGAAAAAATCAATCATCCCCTATTTTCCTACCCTTAAGGTTGGATTTTTTTTTCCAAATTTATATGGGACCAACTTCGGGGTATACCCTTTCCAATAAAAAAATAATTATCAAAATCGAACATCTCTGTAAAAAGTTATGCGTGGTCATACATAAAAAAAAAAAAAATATACGCGTCGACTTGAGAACCTCCTCCTTTTTTTTTTTCGTCGGTTGAAAAGTATAAATAATGGAGACGCAGTTCTGCAAGTATGGAATGCTTGATTGGAAATATCCTCCTCTTTAATAATATTAATTTTGGTTTCTTAAATATTTATAAGTACTTTTTGAGATATTGGGGAAATAAAATATATCTACTTTTTTCCCCCTTTTTTGTTTATAACATTTTATATTTTTTTGTGTGCGAATACATTTTTCTAAGCATCATGAGGAATCTAATGAGATATCACACGTATTTTTAGGAGTGTTATCTCTATTTTTCACCGTTTTCAGTTTCTCGAACAGACTAATGGGGAAGTGACCCCATAAAATAATAATAGATATAACAAATGAGGATTTTGTTTAATGAATTACTAATTTGGAAGCGTTCCACCTCAGTTCCTTTGACCGGCGTCTCTGACAAATTATGACTATTAAGTATCACTTTTTTGACGTTTTAACAAACTTAGGGTCTAGCAGTTTCTAAAATAACCAAAAGTCCTTGATCGCTTGTATTTGTTATTTATTTAGGCAAGGGCAACATCTAAGCTTGACATGCTTCAACGTAAAACTTTGTCTTTTTTCCCAACTCAGCCAAGTGAGAATGCTGATATTTTTTTAGCAACTGCGCCGTTTATGAAAGATTATAATAATATTACAAAATGAAACATTCAAAAAAGTTCAATATTTTTTTTTAATAAATTAATTGCTTCACCCCGGAATTTCTTAACAAAAGTTAAAAGTAATAAAAATCATAATTTGAAAACTACGAAAAGTTGGCTAACATACATATTCTGATAGCCGACAGCATGAGGAGCCTAAAAAATTTTTTGACGTCAATGTTTGGACCATCCTGTATAACAACACATGCCGTGCCAACATCGCTCGTTCTGTGATATTAGAATGTCGTGAAAAACCTGTGTCAGGTGTCGAGAGCATTCTATATTTTTTTACAGTAGTCTAAAATACGTGTCCGTTATTTTAGACTACTCTATAACATATATCAAAATAAATCAAATCGGAGTCGGACAGTTGGGTACCCTTCCTTGTAAGCAACATTGTCAATGTTAACTTTGGTTGGACTGTAGCAAAGGGGGGGGCTGGGACTTAGATTATTTTTTTTACAAAGTGGTGTCATTTTGTCATTATGACACTATTTTTAAATGATTGTAATGACACGTCAAAATAAGCATCTTTTATTGAAAAAACTTTTCTCTGAAATAAAAAATGGCTGAGTTAGACGCCTCCAACGATTGATGTTTTTAAAGGGAGTGGCCAAGCGGTAAGCGCGTGCGACTTGCAATCCGGAGGTCGCGGGTTCAAACCCCGGCTCGCAACAATGAGTTTTTCGGAACTTATTTCGTGAGGAAATCTGCATACATCTGCGAAGAAATTCAAAGGTGTATGTGAAGTCCCCAACCCGCATTGGGCTAGCGTGGGGACTATAGGCCAAGCCCTCTAATAAAGTGCTCACTCCATACATCAGTTTTAGTACCAAAACGACTATTATTTTCGCAGTCGACATCTAGCATCGAGTAGCGGAATTATCAGTACCGCCAGTACCGCCTAGGTTCGAACGCCGTCTCAGTTTACGAACTGCGCGTCATCTAGGGGCAGGGTGCTAGCTTGCCAGGTCAGACCGCAGCCGCCGCAGTGCACCTCAATCTATCGCCATCTATCGGTTATACGATCAAACCTGCGACGAACGCCTCGCTACAATAGGCCCGTAGGTTACGGTCCGGTACAATACGAGTAAAACAAATAGTTCACGAATCACATATGAGGTGGCGCTGGTTTTATAATTATTGATTTGACGGAGCTTGTAATTAGCATACAGATACAGAAGATTCGTCCATTAACCTATGTATTTTAAGCAGTAAGCATAACGAAATTAACGAATAAAATAATATAAAACTAGTGGCTCTGTGAGTTGTAGACCTCGCGAGCATAGCTTTTGACGACCGGTCTGGCCTAGTGGATAGTGACCCTGTCTGCTAAGCCGATGGTCCTGGGTTCGAATCCCAGTAAGGGCATTTATTTGTGTGATGAACACTAATATTTGTTCCTGAGTCATGGTTGTTTTCTATGTATATAAGTATGTATTTATCTATACAAGTATGTATATCGTCGCCTAGTAGCCATAGTACAAGCTTTGCTTAGTTTGGGGCTAGGTTTGATCTGTGTAAGATGTCCCCTAATATTTATTTATTTATTTATAGCTTATTGGGACCGTGCACGATGACAGTGCCACACAGCGGTTTGATTAATCAACAATACAAAATTTTAAATTTATTCAATAAAAAAAAAAGTTTGAATTAAAAGGAAAAAAATACATAAAGATTTGTCTTACTGGGGATCGAACCCAGACATTCTGTGTGCAAACAAAAAAAGGGAATACATATTTGCCAAATGCGCCATGATACATAGTTCTTAGCTAAGTTGACGAAATTCGGCTACTCATTCTCGAGTAAAAACAAAATAATAATAATAATAATAAGGTAAGATCTATCTCTGAATCAGAAACCTATAAATACCTTGGTATGTCACAGTCATTGGGTATTGAGGACGAGGGTATTAGACGGTCGGAGAAGGAGCGCTTTTTCAGTCGGCTCACAAAAGTCCTTAACAGTCTTTTGTCAGGAGGCAACAAAGTGCGCGCCTTCAACGCCTGGGTAATGCCCCTACTCACATACTCCTTTGGCATACTAATAAGGTGGACTCAGACCGAGCTGGACGCCCTGGATCGGAGGGTCCGGTCACTGCTCACCACACATCGCATGCTACACCCACGCTCGTCAGTTATGAGATTGTACATCCCACGGAAGTGTGGAGGCCGAGGCTTCCTAAACGCCAAGGATCTCCACAACCGCGAGGTGTACAATCTCAGGAATTATTTCCTTAACAACGAGTGTGGGATGCATCGTGATGTGGTGGCAGTAGACAGGAACCTCACGCCGCTCTCCTTGGCAAACGAGAACTGGCGCAAACCTGTGGTACTAAGTACTGCGGATCGCAAGGCGGCATGGGAGAGTAAGGTGCTACACGGGCGGTTCTACAAGGCCCTCACGGGACCCGATGTGGACCTGCTCGCGTCGGTGAACTGGTTACGATTCGGGGACCTCTTCGGAGAAACCGAGGGTTTTGCCTGTGCAATTGCGGACGAAGTGATGATGACGAACAACTATCGGAAATATATCCTGAAGGACGGTACGGTCGACATTTGTCGGGCATGCCGCCATCCCGGAGAGTCACTCAGGCATATCATTTCCGGTTGTTCTCATCTTGCTAACGGCGAGTACTTGCACAGACATAATCTCGTAGCCAGAATTATTCACCAGCAACTTGCTCTTCTATATGGCCTTGTGGACCGCGAAGTACCGTACTACAAGTACTTACCTGCGCCTGTTCTCGAGAATGGTCATGCCACGCTCTATTGGGATCGATCTATCATCACAGACAGGACTATTGTAGCCAATAAGCCTGACATTGTGATAATAGATCGATCGCAACGTCGGGCCGTGCTCGTTGACATCACCATCCCCCATGATGAGAATCTCGTGAAGGCCGAGAAGGACAAGTCCAGTAAGTACCTAGACTTGGCTCACGAGATAACCGCCATGTGGGATGTTGATTCGACGATCATTGTCCCGATAGTCGTTTCAGTGAACGGTCTAATAGCGAAGAGTCTCGACCAACATCTTGAGAGACTCTCGCTAGGTGGTTGGATCAAGGGTCAGATGCAGAAGGCGGTGATCTTGGACACGGCGCGGATAGTCCGCCGGTTCCTCTCTCTGCATCCCTGACCACCGGTAGCTTGGGCCTTGCCCCGCTGCTGGCGGCACCCTAGGTTAGGTTTTTTATAATGTGTTTATATTCATTTTTATTGTTTTGTAAGTGTTTTTATATTTTACTTTTATATTCATATTATAAATAACCTAACTTAAGATGAGAAATGAATAAAGAGAATAATAATAATAATAATAAATAATAAATATTAGGGGACATCTTACACAGATCAAACCTAGCCCCAAACTAAGCAAAGCTTGTACTATGGGTACTAGGCGACGATATACATACTTGTATAGATAAATACATACTTATATACATAGAAAACAACCATGACTCAGGAACAAATATTAGTGTTCATCACACAAATAAATGCCCTTACTGGGATTCGAACCCAGGACCATCGGCTTAGCAGACAGGGTCACTATCCACTAGACCAGACCGGTCGTCAATATTATCTAAATACCGCCTAAACCAGCAATACAATTTTTCTCCATTTCCTGCCATTTACTATGTAAATATATTTCAAAAAGAAAATACTCTTATGATATCGATACGACTATTTGTTTAAGCGCGAGGTATCACGACTCCTCCATTTTTAAAACGGCCATAGTCGGTTTTCCATAGTAAGTTGGCCCTTAATCCAATTTGATTCGGGGTTTTTTTTGTGAGAACACTATTTAAAAAAATTAAGCAAATCGCTTGAATATATCCCGATAAACAATACATTAAAAAACAGAAAAAATCATAACTCAAAAACTGTCACTAGGATGTTGATACTCAGCAAAAATATCCTTCACCATAAGAGGTACTCACAAAAAAGACCCGAATCAAATTGGATAAAGGGTCAACTTACTATGGAAAACCGACTATGGCCTTTTTAAAAATGGAGGAGTCGTGATACCTCGCGCTTAAACAAATAGTCGTATCGATATCATAAGAGTATTTTCTTTTTGAAACATATGTATTTACATAGTAAATGGCAGGAAATGGAGAAAAATTGTATTGCTGGTTTAGGCGGTATTTAGATAATATTTAGTTTTTACTCGAGAATGAGTAGCGGAATTTCGTCAGCTTAGCTAAGAACTATCCTGGCGCATTTTGCAAACATTCCCTTTTTTTGTTTGCACACAGAAAGTCTGGGTTCGATCCCCAGTAAGACAAATCTTTATGTATTTTTTTTCCTTTTAATTCGATTTTTTTATTTTTTTTTATTTTGAATAAATTTAAAATTTTGTATTCTTGATTAATCAAACCGCTGTGTGGCGCTGTCATCGTGCATGGTCTCAATAAGCTATGCTCGCGAGGTCTACAGCTCACAGAGCCACTAGTTTTATTTTATTTTATTCGTTAATTTCGTTATGCTTACTGCCTAAAATACATAGGTTGATGGACGAATCTTCTGTATCTGTATGCTAATTACAAGCTCCGTCAAATCAATAATTTTAAAACCAGCGCCACCTCATAGGTGATTCGTGAACTATTTGTCTTACTCGTATTGTACCGGACCGTAGTAGACCGTCGTCGCAGGTTTGATCGTATTACCGATAGATGGCAATAGATTGAGGTGCACTGCGGCGGCTGCGGTCTGGCCTGGCAAGCTAGCACCATGCCCCTAGATGGCGCGCGGTTCGTAAACTGAGACGGCGTTCGAACCTAGGCTGTACTGATAATTCCGCTACTCGATGCTAGATGTCGACTGCGAAAATAATAGTCGTTTTGGTACTAAAACTGATGTAGAGAGTGAGCACTTTATTTTTTCTACTATCAAAGACATATGTAACTTCGTATAAGACGAATAAAGTCTAAGGAAAAAACGTGCCTCGGAATTCAAGTAAAAGTCATTCTCGAATAGATGCCGCACACACCTTTAGCCTATCCTCGGCTAGATGGCGTGACGACACCGTTTCATATTTAACAATTTTAACACATAGATATCAGTGAATGAACATGGATCAAAATGATATAAAAATAATAAAATCATTTATCAATATATATACATTTTTTGATAACTTTATACGTTTTCATTTTGAGTTTTAGTCGTGTGTCGATAGATGGCAGTAAATTCACAGTGACTACAAAATTTACAATGACAGGACCCCTCTATACTATCTATTCTTTTAGCTACTATGTAGCTTGCATAATAAGAAAAAAATACCTGACAAGTTAGAGTCGGACTCGCCCACCGAGGGTTACGTACTTTTTAGTATTTGTTGTTATAGCGGCAACAGAAATAAATCATCTGTGAAAATTTTAACTGCCTAGCTATCACGGTTCATGAGATACAGCCTGGTGACAGACGGACGGACGGACGGACAGCAGAGTCTTAGTAATAGGGTCCCGTTTTTACCCTTTACTGAGACCCTATTACTATGTCTCCGCTGTCCGGCCGTCCGTCCGTCCGTCCGTCTGTCACCAGGCTGTATCTTATGAACCGTGATAGCTAGGTAGCAGTGTTGGGCGTAATTAATTACTCGTGTAATTTAATTACTAATTTAATTACATTGTAATAAAATTGTTTGTAATTTAATTACATAAAATTTAATAACATGTAATTAAATTTTCTGTGTATTTTGCAATTGTAATTACATTAATTAGTAATTAAATTACTCAATTACTTTTAATTTGTTTTAATAATCTATATATATATATAAATGCAAGTGTCCTGACTGACTGATTCATCAACGCAGAGCCGAAACTACAAAAGATAGAAAGTTGTAATTTGCACACTAGATTACATTTATAAAGTGTACAAGAGATAAGAAGCGATTTCGAGAAATTCAACCCCTATGGGAGTTAAAAAGGGGATGAAATTTTGTATGGGGTTCAAGTTTTATTTTAAGCTAGGAATTTGAAACTTCGTAAAAAGATATATTATTAAATTACAAGAAAAGTAATTTCAGCGTTGTGTAAAATTCATCCCCTAACAGGGTGAAAAAGGGGTTGATAATTTGAATCCACTACAAATCCTTTGAAACTTCTTAGAAAGGCGTAATAGCTGATCCGCAAAAGAAATAATTGCAACATTTTTGGAAATTCAACCCAATCCAACCCTTTTGGGGGTTAAAAGGGGGATGAAAGTTTGTCTTGCGGTGCAAATTTTATTTTAAGCTAGGAACTTGAAACATTGCAAAAAGGTATTAAATTAAAATACAAGAAAACTAATTTCAGCGTTTTTGAAAATTCATCCCCTAAGGTGGTGAAAACGGGGTTGAAAGTTTGTATGGATATCAATTTTTTTTCAAACGCGGGACTTGAATCTTTGTATTTGGGGATATTAATTAAAAACAGGAAAAGTAATTATAGCGTTTCGTAAAATTCACCCCCAAACTGTGTTAAAAAGGGGTTGAAAGTTTGAATCCATTACAAATGCTTTGAAACTTTTTAAAAAGGCGTAATAGCTGATTACAAAAGAAGTGATTGCAACGTTTTTGGAAATTCAACCCCTAAGGGGGTTAAAAAATGGAGGACAGTTCGTCTTGGGGTGCAAATTTTATTTTAGGCTAGGAACTTGAAACTTTGCAAAAAGGTATTAAATTAAAATACAAGAAAACTAATTTCAGCGTTTTTGAAAATTCATGCCCTAAGGTGGTGAAAAAGGGGTTGAAATTTTGTATGGGTATCAAATTTTTTTTTCGCATGCGGGACTTGTATTTGGGGATATTATTAAATGACAGGAAAAATGATTTCAGCGTTTTGTAACATTTTTCCCCTAACCGGGTTATAAAGGGGTTGAAAGTTTGAATCCATTACAAATGCTTTGAAACTTCTTAGAAAGGCGTAATAGCTGATTGCAAAAAAAAAAGTTATTGCATCGTTTTTGGAACTTCTACCCCTAAGGGGGTTAAAAGGGGGGATGAAAGTTCGTCTTGGGGTGCAAATTTTGTTTTAAGCTAGGAACTTGAAACTTTGCAAAAAGATATTAAATTAAATTACAAGAAAACTCATTTCAGCGTTTTTGAAAATTCATCCCTTAACGTGGTGCAAAAGGAGTTGAAAGTTTGTATGAATATCTAACATTTTTGTTTCAAGCTTTCAAGCTAGGAACTTCAAACTTGGTAAAAGGTCATTAACATTATATTAAAAGTTTGTATTATAAAGTTTGCATCGATGAAAATTATAGGTACTCAATCGGCTGTCCCATACCAAAACCTAGTAACTGCTGCAGACCAAATTTTACAGGAGAGCGTAAAAACATAAAAAGTGTCAGCCTCAAAAAAAATCTTAATTTTATGTAATTTTTTGAATGTAAATAGGTACATTATCAACCATTGTATGTACTAACATTCATATATCAATATATATTACATATTTTGCACGTTTTATGCTCCTTACTAGGTTTGAAAATGTAAGTACCGATAGTAGTGTCTTACATAATCCAGCTCAAAAACCTAGTAAGTGCTCTTAGTAGGTGTTAACTGCTTAATAGATAGGGCGAAAACTAGCGCAATAATCTATGTCTGAATCAACGCGTAAGCGTAGCTGCTGCTGTGGGGTGAATCAACTTTTTTTGTCACTCGTTGCCATAGTACGTTCTCCTGGGTCACTCTTAAAACCCTAGTTTTATGGTACTTAAAATAACCAAACATACATTTTTATGGATGTTACTCGTATATGCCGTACAAGCATAATTTTTGACACTGTTATTTATTTATCAATCATTCGGGTTCACCCCCTGATCACCGTCTATGAACTACCTAAATCAATTTATTTATTAATCAATCGGCCTCACCCTGACCACTATGAACTAAATCAATCCATGAGTTATTTACTGGAAGATCGTTCCAGAATGATCTTCTTGACTCTGGCATAAGGTTGATTAAGGTTAGTATACCATTATTCTTTTCATTCGTAATACCCCTAGGGCTTCTTATGCTATCAGGACAGGACATCACGACGGTACTAGGTGCCCCGAGCGCGGCCCCCGCGTAATGATTCCCAGTTCAAAAACCTAGTAAGGCGCTTATACCACACAGTCTCAGTCCCATACTAGGTTTTGTAATGGGATATATGACTTGCTGGGTTTTACAATGGTAAACCGCCACTAGACATGCTACTTACTAGGTTTGGAGGTGTCCAAATCTCTATCATTTATGCAGATTTTTGAGCCGATGTCTTTGTAATCGGGTGAGGACTTACTAGGTGGGTCCAAATAACATAAAAAACTCATTTTGAGAAATTTGTCCCTTACTAGGTTTTGGTTTTTATAAACCATTTCCGGTAAAATTTGACCCCTCAATTCTCAGGTATATAAACATTTCAAGGAATATTTGTTAATAATAATATGTTACCAGTTCAAAAAGTAAGGAATGGTACTGTAATAATCGCAAAATTAAAATGAAGTAGGTACATATTTATAAACTACCTGTTGCCCGCGACTTCGTCCGCGTGGACTCTTATCTTGAACATTTTACATCTTGTCAAGGGGTCAAGGGGTCAAATTTTACCGGAAATGGTTTATAATAAGCTAAATACTATATTTTGTGAATTAGATATCCTTACGTTATTACCATCTATCGAGCAAATTAGGCACTACTTTGTTAGGACACCTATGGGGCTGTCCATAAATTACGTCATCGATTTTTGACGATTTTGCCCCCCCCCCCCCCCCCTATAATCATCCAAAAATCATGCATCAAATGACCCCATTTCCTCCTACTTCATGCTACCGTCATCCGATGTCCAGACCCCCCCCCCTAATTTGAAATGACGTAATTTATGAATAGCCCCTATGTTAAAGTGACATCTTTGTTTGTTACTATTAAACTTAACTTCGCCATCTTGTTTGACACGGATGTCACGGATAGTGTAAAGGTAATAACTCACACAAACAAGCGTTGAGCAAAATTTTCTCAATATTTGACTGAATTTTTAAATAATATTATTGAATAACTGGTCATTATTTTTCAGTTGCCAATTCAAACGATCCATATTTCCCTGAATATCAAGGTTTAAAGTGCGGGAAATCAAGTTATTAAGAGAAAATCTGTCAATACAATTGTATGAAATTCGGATAAGGAGAACCACCTTAAATACGACAACCTGATAAGAAAACATAATCGAAGAGTTTGTATACTACATTGAAAAACACCGACTGAGTACAGAACTTACCACACACATTGCTAATTTTTGACAGGAAGTACCATTTGGAAAATGTTGATATTTAGGCAAGTAGTAGGCCAATGTCTGGCCTACAACTAGAAAAAAAAATTAGGGGTGTCACTACTTCACCACGACATAAAAAAATGTTTTATTTTTTTAAACTTTATTTTTCATTTTTTTTTATATGACAACTGTTATTTGTTTTTTGAGTATAGATGCATACCTAAATAAAGAACATTATTTAAAAAAATTAAGTAAATCGCTTGAATACATCCCGATAAACAATACATTAAAGAAACAAAATTAAAAAATAATAAGTCAAAAACTGTCACTAGTAGGATGTTGATACTCAGCAAAAATATCCTTCACCATAAGAGGTACTCACAAAAAAACCCGAGTCAAATTGACTTATGGGCCAACTTACTATGGGAAACCGACTATGGCCTTTCCAACAACCGGATCGACAAAAAAAACATTATTTACTCATAGAATCTGGTCACTAAATTTCACGAAAATCGGTTGAGAATTATGACCTGTAGAGGAGAACATCCGGACATACAAAAGCCAGTACAAAAGCAAAATGCCCGAGTCAAAATCAAAACGTAGACCTACGTTATGCTTCGGCCAATAAATACTCGTAGAGGTGGGCGCTGGCGGGTAAACACAGGGGCAATTCCCTAATCGACCCAAACTACCAGATATTTACCCGTATCCACCAAATGGCAAGTGAAATACAAATCGTACAATTGAATTTAGGTAGGTACATGGAAATAACACGAATAAATATTTTATCAAAACTAAAAAATAGATTTGTTTAATTTTTAACCGACTTCCAAATCTCAAAGAAGGAGGTTATCAATTCGGTTGTATGTTTTTTATTCTTTATTTTTTTTTGTTTGTTACTCCATATCTCCGTCATTACTGGACCGATTTAAAAAAATTTTTTTTGATTGTATGTATATGCATACAGATTGGCCCCGTTTTTGTCAAAACCCAGTTCTGATGATGGGATCCATGAGGAAACGAGGGAACTCCTCAAATCTTAAAGGCATACATATAGTGATTTTTGAGTTTTTATCAACAAATTAAGCATATACATCCAAAAAAGTGACATTTGATGAAGTGGAACTGCTGATGATGATCAGAACGGAACTCTTCAACGACGCATAGGTCACGGTTGGCGATTTGTCCTCTTCGTTATGTTTGTTAAGCAAGTTAAGTTTTTAAGCCACATTTTTGTCAAGCTCGAGTTCTGATGATGGGATCCATGAGGAATCGAAGGGACTCCTCAAATCTTAAAGGCATGCGTACTTATAGAGATTTTTGTATTTACATCAGAAAAACAAACAGTTTCATTTAAAACTGTCGCATTTGATGGAGTGGAACTGCTGATGATGATCAGAACAGAACTCTTCAACGACGCATAGTTCAAGTTTGGCAATTTTTCCTCTTCGTTATGTTTGTTAAGTAAGTTAAGTTTTTAAGCCACATGTTTGTCAAGCTCGAGTTCTGATGATGGGATCCATAAGGAATCGAGGGAACTCCTCAAATATTAAAGGCATACGTATAGATTTTTTTGTATTTTCATCATAAAATCAAGCATTTACATTAAAAACTGTCGCATTTGATGAAGTGGAACTGCTGATGATCACCAGAACAGAACTCTTCAACGACGCATAGTACATGTTTGGTGATTTCGAATTT
Source organism: Cydia splendana (assembly GCF_910591565.1). Lineage (NCBI taxonomy): Eukaryota > Metazoa > Arthropoda > Insecta > Lepidoptera > Tortricidae > Cydia > Cydia splendana. The sequence continues at coordinate 1,364,574 of NW_026946891.1, forward strand.
CGATTTTGACTTGGACTGCGACCCGGACTCGGACCCAGAACCGAACTCATAGCCGGATCCGGTTCAAAAAATCAAAATCAAAATATACTTTATTCATGTAGGCCTAGCAACAAGCTCTTATGAATCGTAATTAATCTTAATCTAATTATCAGAGCAATTTATTGATGTTAATATTATTACATAATAAGATTGGATTATTATACATATCAAATTTAACACTAAGAATTTCACAAAAGGATCATCAAACATCAAAAACATTGTATAAAAAAATACTAGTCTAGAATTTCTAGAATAAAATCTAAATGTCAAAAAAAAGCATAAGTAACAAAATAAGTAGATAGTATTACATCAGAATATCCATTTCCTCATCAATAATCAAATATACCTAATTAATAAATAATCATTTCGAATAACAATTAATCCCACGTTGTATTATCATTCATGTAGTCTTGTGTGGTATAATAAGCTTTAGAAATAAGTTTACGCTTTACATAATTCTTAAATTTATTAATGGATAATTCAGTAATATGGTTTGGAAGTTTATTATAAAATCTTACACAACTACCCATGAATGATTTTTTAATTTTATGGAGCCGAGTGAAGGGCATTGCGAGCTTATGTTTATTTCTAGTATTAATATTATGAATTTCACAATTTTTCCTAAAATTTACAATATTTTTATGCACATACAGAATATTCTCATAAATGTATTGACAGTGGACTGTCATTATGTCAATTTCCTTAAATTTATCTCTAAGTGAGTCTCTATGGTTCATTTTGTATATTGCTCGAATAGCCCTCTTCTGCAGAACAAAAATGGTATTTATCTCTGAAGCACCGCCCCACAGTAAAATACCATATGCCATAATAAACTGAAATAAATGTCATATACTAAGAAAAAGTGACCAAGGCCTCCAGTGCCCCAGGCTGGAATCGAACCAGCGTCCTCTATTTATATAGTAGTGTTTCTACTTGATAAAAACAAATTAAAAATATTTTCTGAAAAATAATTTAATTTGTTCAAATACTTCATAGTATTGATTGGCAGCGCCATCTCTCTCGCTAGCTCGGTATCATCATGAGAATGATCCAGATAGAAGGTTCGAACCATACTGTTCTACCTTAGAGATGGCCAGGGGGCGCCACAAGCCTTCAGTAGGAAGTGCATATACTTGGAAAATTTGACTAATGTCGCTGTGGCCCGGTGGCCGAGTGGTTCAGGCACCTGCCGCGATAGCAGAGGACGCTGGTTCGATTCCAGCCTGGGGCACTGGAGGCCTTGGTCACTTTTTCTTAGTATATGACATTTATTTCAGTTTATAATTTATATAGTAGTGTTTCTACTTGATAAAAACAAATTAAAAATATTTTCTGAAAAATAATTTAATTTGTTCAAATACTTCATAGTACCATATGCCATAATGCTATGGAAGTAACTAAAATATACTAATCGAGCTGTTTTCACATCAGTTAACTGACGGATTTTGCTCACTGCAAAAGCTGCAGAGCTCAGTCTATTCGAAAGAGTAGCAATATGGGGACCCCACTGGAGTTTAGAATCTAAAGTTATACCAAGAAAAACTGTACTATCAACTAATTCCAATTCCTCATCCTTCACAATGACACTTGTTGGCACATGCCTTACGTTACTACTAGTGACAATCTTAATACATTTAGTCTTTTTCTCATTTAACAATAAATTATTAACATTGAACCAATTTACTACTTTTGAAATAGCATTGTTTACATCATTGTAAGCTTGTTGCTGTCGTTTGACTTTGAAAATAAGTGAGGTGTCGTCTGCAAACAATACTATATCATGGTGGGTCTTAACAAGGAATGGCAAGTCATTTATGTAGATAAGGAACAGGAAAGGCCCCAATATTGATTCCTGTGGTACACCCATAGAGACCAATGACCCAGGTGATCGCTGTCCATTCACATCGACCCTTTGTATTCTACCATTTAAGTAGGACTTAAGTAAATTCAGTGCCGATCCTCTAACTCCGTAATAATGAAGTTTCCTGATTAATGTTTCATGACAAACACAGTCGAAGGCCTTAGATAAATCACAGAAGACACCTAAAGCATCTCGTGACTCCTCCGAGGCATCGAAAATATGCTTAATTAGCTCAACACCAGTATCGGTTGTTGAGCGACCCCGTGTAAAACCAAACTGCTTATTATGCATCAAATTATTAACGTTAAAATGTCGTACTAATTGAGAAAGAACTAATTTTTCAAAAATCTGGCTAAATGTTGGTAGCACAGATATCGGTCTAAAATTAGTGGGGTCAGAGCTGCTACCAGATTTAAATAAAGGAATTACTTTACTATGTTTCATTAGATCAGGAAACTCGCCGCAATCAACACTGTTGTTAAATATAACTACCAAGTCAGGCGCTACAATTTCTGCTAAGAATTTGACAGCATGGACAGAGACTCCCCAGAGGTCATTAGTTTTTTTGACATTAATTGATTTAAACGCCTTTATTACATCTGAGGTACAAACATGTTCAAAATGAAGGTCTCCACAACACTCTGGAGCGTTATGTTTTAATAATGTAACAGCAGATGAGGGTGATGAATTTAAATCCTTAGTTGTGGATACTGGTACCTCGGTGAAAAATTTTTCAAATTCTGTAGCTACTTCTAAATTGGAATCTATAATTTTGTTATCAATGTCTAGTTTAAGTTCTTTAATTGTGTGTTTCGAGCGACCAGTCTCCACATTTATAACTTTCCAGGTTGCTTTAACAATGTCGGAACTACTTTTTATTTTCTGATTTAGATAATTTCGCTTACAATCGCTTATATGACAATCTACTTTAAACTTCTTCGAATACTCCTTCACATGTTCTTTAAATTCATCACTCTGATTAAACCGCCGTTCCTCATATAAGGCATACAGTTCACGTCTACTTTGATGTAAGTCCGCAGTAGCCCACTCACTAAAAACCGGCCAAGTGCGAGTCGGACTCGCGTTCCAAGGGTTCCGTATATTACACAATTTTTAACAATCAGTGCCGGATTAAGATATTTTGATACCCTAAGCATTTCTAGGTGCCCCCTCTCACTAGGGTCATCAAGATTACATTGATTTTTTGGTAAATTGAGAGAAGTTCATTGCCGCATTACAGCTGAGAATGGAAATCAGTCACATCATTTTATCACGAAAATTGACAGTGCCGCAGCAGTAATGTTGCAACAGAGTACCTAATGCTGTTGCAGTCGCCACCCGAATGTCACCTTTATCATAGCGTAGAAAGTAATAGAATAGTAATAGTAGTAGTAGTAGTAATAGTATATGATATTATGATAGACAGTTGTACATTTTTACTTTTAGTATGGAAATCAGTCACATCATCATTTTATCACGGAAGTTGACAGTACTGCAGCAGTAACGTTGCAACAGAGTAATGTTGCTGCAGTCGCCACCCGAATGTCACCTTTATCATACCTTATAAAGTAATTGAAAACGCGAGCGAAGCGAGCGCGAAAATTTAATCGATATAAAAACGCAATTTTAGTTGTAGTCCCAACCAGGCGCGAATCCAGGATTTCATACAGAGAAGGGATGGGACAGTTTTCTATCAGCCTAGCTTCGCATAGGGCTCGATATTTAAGGGTCTCAGCGAGGTTGTTTTCATGCATAAAATATGCAAGAAAGCAGAGAGCTTGGAATTGAATTGGCGAAGTGTGAGAAAGGCAGTAGGCCCAGCTGCGAAAGAGGAAAGCTTGGATTTGGATCCACACCCAAGTGTAATTAAGGCAGAAGATCAACTTTGCCGTAAGGCAGAAGGCCTCGCATAAGACCTAACGCCGAACCGCAAAAGAGTGGGTTGAAATCGAATCTATGCATGTAATCACGACTCTTCTACTGCTACCGATTGTTTCCCAAAGAATTACGCGCCATTATTTTTGCAAATTAGCTTTTGGACAGCTAAAAAAATCGTGTGGTAAAAACGATGTGTCTGTCCCTAATTTTAAAATTTGTTCACCTTTTTCAACCTGGCATTTTGGTGCCCTCCCTGAACGTGGTGCCGTAAGCACGTGCTTGTTTTGCTTATTGGTTACAAAGTCTTTATTAATTCAACCATTAAAGTCGACGAGTACAAAAAACTTTAAGCTAGCTCTCAATTTAAAAATTTTTTTAATTTTTTTTTTTTTTTTTTTTTTTCATTCTAGCAACTATATTATTGTATAAATTCTGTAATTTTTTTTTTAATTTGACCTTACAATTACTCGTAAGTAGGTAAGACCGTTAAATATTTAAAATGATTATCTTATCAGAAAATTATCACCAATTACTCTAAGAAAACTACTACTCTAAGTAATCCGGCACTGTTAAAAATGTATTTTTTATGTGAAACGTGAGTGAAATCTCTTTAAAAAATCCGTAGGGGTCGGATTAAAAACTGTAATTAAGTCCGACTCACGCTTGACTGTACATTTCTAATAGGTTTTCCTGTCATCTATAAGTATAGACCTATTTTATGTATTTTTTTCAAAATTTTAGACCTAGTAGTTTCGGAGATAAGGGGGGGGGAATGGTCATTTTTTGCCTATTTTCTTGAATAACTTCTAAACTGTTGATTCGAAAATTATAAAAAAAAAATATTTGAAATCCTTACAATAAGCTCTTTCATTTGATATGTAACATGATATAGTTTGAAAAAATTTTTTTTTTCATTTTTTCATTTACCCCCCAAAAGTGGCCCCCATGTTTAAAATTCATTTGTTTACGTTACATGTCCGTATTTGGGTCACAAACTTACATATGTGTACCAAATTTCAACTTGATTGGTCCAGTAGTTCCGGAGAAAATCGGCTGTGACAGACGGACAGACAGACAGACAGACAGACAGACAGACAGACAGACAGACAGACGCACGAGTGATCCTATAAGGGTTCCGTTTTTTCCTTTTGAGGTACGGAACCCTAAAAACTGATGCACCAGTAACTACGACCGATTTTGAGGTGAATATCGCATTTAATGATCCATAAAAGTGTGAAAGAATGAATTATACATACTATTAGGACTCATATCGGAAGACAAAAAGGGTAGCGCCTGAACTAAACTTAGCTTCATTCTTTCCACGCGGTCCGAGGTTACTGGTACAAAAGTTATTTGTTTTCTCATGGTATTTTTCCTTAATGCCTCAAATACCATTAATTGACCTAAGTGGTCTGATTCTAAATTGCTGATAACCAGAGATGTGACTTATTTGAAATACTTGTATTTAAAATGCAAATACAAAATGCAAAATACCTATTTTGTATTTAAATACCTTTTGATGAAAACTATTTTGTATTTTATTTGAAATACTTTTTGGGACCTATTTTCTATTTTCAAAATACAAAATACTTTATAGTAGGTAATGTAGGTAGGAGTTACAATCTCTTCTGATGTTACAATCCTGGTCAAATAACAAGATATAGTACTTGTTGTTTATGGTTTCGGTGTGGCCGGCGGTTTCTTCTGGTATTGGTTGGTTCTGGTAACAGGAGGGGATATTGTTATGTTGTTTCGAGCGGGTGATGGGAGTAGAAGTCAAACACCTTACGTGTGATAGTATAAGAACGTATATTCTCTAAATGCCTGCCTATATATACACGTTAGGTTGCGCTGACACAAGCAATACGCGTTTATGTCGCAGTAAACCAAAGTGTTACTGCTAAACACTAAAAGTGGACAATCGCCATATTACACCTCCCCCGAAAGTTCCTCTCACCGCCGGGGTGGCAGAAGAAAAAATTTAAACGCATGTTACTTGTTTACAATTTTTTCTGAAATCAATAAAAAAAAATGTTAATAAATTATATAGGTATAATGCAAATAATCTTTATTTAGCTTGACTTTATGTGTCGTATTAATGTCGTAGTCCTTGTAAAAAAATATCGTTATCTTTTAATAATAAAATATTATCTTCACTTAAAATGTTATCATCTCTCAAACGTTAAAATATTAATTTACTTCCTTTTCTCATAAAATATAAATCTCGTTCTTTAAAAACATTTACCTACTCTTCATCTTTAAAACATTTACTATTCACCTTTAAAACATTTAAAAACATTTGGTATTCAACTTTAAAATATTCACTCTCGCTGTTTATAGTTACGGTACCCTATAAATCTCGTAATAAAAATAACTAATGCCGTATTAAGACGGAGTCCTAAGCTCCTAACATAATTAATGGGAATGGTTACCCAGGGCATGGTCACCCTATAATCAATACATCATGGGCTACGCTCCCGTGCGTACCCGAACTTCATAACTACACGCGGGATTGGCTACCCGAGGGCATGGTCACCCTAAAACACAATAATAGCGGCATATCAGGCCAGGCTGTACGGCTCTGCCTGTACCTAGAGACACAAATACATTAAGACTTAAAAGTCTCCTACAACTTTCACGGAGGATACTGTATATCACACTATGATCAAGTACGAAGGACTAGTGCTCTAGCTATAAGGTCACATTGTACGAATGTGCCTATTAAACTCCTTAAAACTTCTCAAACTTGTACCGTACTGTAAGGTTTTTTATAAAATAAACACTATTATTTAACTTCCAAAATTAAAAAAAAAAAAATGTAATAAATCAAACTTTCGCTGTATATCAGGTGATCAGTCCGACACGTAGCTAAAGTATTAATCATTACTCAAAAACAATTAAATAATTTTATTGAATTGAGTTGTTTATTACTTAATCGTTATGCGATGTATCAAATTTCATTCATCGCTTATTAAAATATTCTAACTCGCGGCAAAGTCTCGCGGCCTAGTTAAGTTTTCTGTCGACGTGCGCACAACGTGTGGCACGCGCTGCAAATTGCAACATACATAATTGAGGACACTATTCAACACTTTTAATTTTTATATTATATTATGACTTCTTATGAAAATTATTTATGCTCGAAACGAAATTGAGTTTAGCGACAACCTTTAATAATTATGAATGATTTAAATATGACTGCTACTGAATTGGAAAAAAAAAATACTAAATTACACGTAGGATTTACATCCTATTGCTGCGTGACTGGCCGTCCTCGGCTTCGTCTTCGTCCGGTCCGGTGCGAGTTCGCGACCGGCATTCTTGGCAGCTGTCGACGCGGCCTGGCGAGCTGGCACCTCCACGTGGCACTCGCTTGACGCTTCATATGGCTGGCTGGCTCTGCTTCCGATGATTATGGTGGGCCGGGATAACCCTGGACACCTCTTGGTTTGCGAGCCGGGAAACCCTGGACAACGCTCTTCGATCTTCGCTCTTCTTGATTTCTTTTCCTAACTTGGTTTCCGTTTTTTGATGTTGGGTGGTTCTTCTTTTTTCTTGGTTCTTAATGGTGGTTGGTTCTGACTGCGTGGATTCTTGCGTTGAAAGTGTGATTGGTTATCTGGGTTGATCTTGACTGCGTTGGTTCTTCTCTTCTTTTGTAGTCTTGGTAGATTTTCCTTTTTAAGTGTTAGTTCCTTGGTTCGCTGGTCCGGGTCGCCATCAAATAACAAGATATAGTACTTGTTGTTTATGGTTTCGGTGTGGCCGGCGGTTTCTTCTGGTATTGGTTGGTTCTGGTAACAGGAGGGGATATTGTTTTGTTGTTTCGAGCGGGTGATGGGAGTAGAAGTCAAACACCTTACGTGTGATAGTATAAGAACGTATATTCTCTAAATGCCTGCCTATATATACACGTTAGGTTGCGCTGACACAAGCAATACGCGTTTATGTCGCAGTAAACCAAAGTGTTACTGCTAAACACTAAAAGTGGACAATCGCCATATTACACTGGCAACTCTCTCATTCTTTTAACATGGAACTGTTGAATCTGTTTAGTATCGTGGCACATGACCACAAGCGTAGCGAGTGGTTAAAAAAGTGGAATCTTGAGTGTTTCGAGGGTTTCAAGGCACGAGAGGAGAACAAACTTTTCTGCCCTGGTGAAACACAAACGAGACGTTTTCATCACACTAAGGACAGGCATTATACTAGCTGTAAAACATTTCAAATCTATATTTAATGCTTTAAAAATTGGCCGTTAAAAACCATCATCCATACATCCTACCGGTTAATATGAGCAAACAACTAGAAATATGCACTTTAGATAGAGGACTGATTTCAAAGAATAAAGAGAGCCTTTTCAACTCGGAAATGCCGAGTAATACTTTTTAATTCAGACTAGGTATTCACTACTCAGAGTACTTTTTATCGCAAAGTATTTGTATTTTTAAAAAGTATTTTCAAAATACCTATTTCGTATTTTGTATTTTAAATACAAATTCAAAAACTATTTTGTATTTTGTATTTAAATACTTTTTATAAAGTATTTTTCACATCTCTGCTGATAACTTTTTTAGCAATATGAAAAATATCTGTGAAAATATTATCTATACAGGTTGCACTAGTAGCAGTCACTCTAGTGGGCTCCATAAACATGTGGTTGAGATGACATGATTTAAAAAGATTCAATAATCTACAAGACATTGTTGAATTTCGGACCCGGACTCGGACCCGGACTCGGCACCGAACTCGGACCCGGACTCGGACCCGGACGCGGACACGGTCTCGGACCCGGACTCGGACCCCGACTCAAACCCGGACTCGAACCCGGACTCTTACCCGGACTCGGACCCGGATTTGGGCCCGACTCGGAACCGACCTCGGACTCGAACTCGGACCCGGACTCGGACCCGGACTCGGACCCGGACTCGGACTCGGACCCGGACTCAGACCCGGACCTTGACCCGGAAAACCACTATGATACCTTAAATAAATAAACCACTATGATTACCTACCATAAAATGTAGGTATAAAGTATGATGATGCCAATCTTACTAGCCCGACCCGCTCAGACCCCCGTACACCGCACCGCATGCGCCGTTAAGTGGTTAGGTTAGGTTTGAACTGCGATCCTCACATAACCGAACAAGGGCTAGGTTAGGTTAGAACTGCGAGCCTTACAGAAACGAAATGCTACTTGAAAAGTGGGTTTGATTAATTTCGAACTGCGATCCTCACACAGAACCTAATTTATTAATTTTAAAATATAAGAACAGAAATTAATTAATTTTAAAATATAAAATATTCTTCTATTATCCAAATAAACCTTCATCCAATACTTCCAATGATAACTTTATTTTTACATAGTTTTATTTATTTTTGTTATTTTTTTAGTTTTAGTTTATATACATTATCATCATGTTTTGATTGTAATTTTATCAAGAAAACTGTATTTACATTATTTTCTTAGGGTTCCGTACCCAAAGGATAAAAACGAGACCCTATTACTAAGACTCCACTGTCTGTCTGTCTGTCTGTCACCAGGCTGTAGGTATCTCATGAACCGTGATAGCTAGATAGTTGAAATTATCACGGATGATATATTTCTGTTGCCGCTGTAACAACCAATACTAAAACAATTGTACGGAACCCTCGGTGGGCGAGTCTGACTCGCATTTGTCCGGTGTTATAACTTCGTTTCCAGCTTTTATTTATACCCACACTTTCAGGTCGAAAATTAAAATACCGGCTGAATTTATGGTAAATTGCCGATATGAACATTATGAACCCGATATCTCTACCCCACTTATTTATTTACCCGCCTCCCATCTCTAATGACTATTATAGTTTTACCGTTTAACTGAGGTGGTCTGTAAATAGGTTAAAAAAGCTATGATGGTCAGCTATATACAGACTAGTCGACTCTTAAGCACTTTCAGCAGTCGCTAATGGGTCTGCTGGAGCCAGAGGCCTGACTATAAACTCTCTTGCTCGTTAGGTATTGCAAGACGATGCCGATCTCAGTAGGTTCAAGGTTCAAGTGAAAGTTCGTAAGTTCTTCACGTCGATTTGTCAATCCGCACGTCCATCAGCGCGTCACCCTCTCGAACGACGGACGTCTTAACTGCGGATGGGATTGTTAGACTCGGTAGCGACCGTTCACGTATATTAAAATGTATTACTTTGGGTCTAATTAATCCAAGAGCGACTAATTATATTGGCTGTGTGAGCAGTAGACTTCGGGATAAGATTCATTTTCCATTAAAATAAAATCCTTGCCATTAATAGTTGTTTATTTATTTATTAACATTTCTGTAACATAATAAAAACACTAAAAACTTATAAATAAAAATTTGAGCTAAGTCATAGTCGCTCGGTAGGGTGTGCCCAGAATAGCAGGGGATCTAAGGTCCACCACCTTGCATTTTGGAGACAAAGCAAACCGCTTGGAACAGGTGTTCCTGGGGGTGATCTGAGCTGATTAAGCCCGGTTGCCAAGAGGTTCCCCCCAGCAGGTGGGCAGGGGAGGGGGGGTAAAAGTGCCTCCGGCGCGCCTCACTCTAAGCTTTATATCTGCATACATCTCGCAACTATATCAAGTTTGGTGTCTTTTTCGTGTAATTCGAGGATGAAGAATTCAGTTCTGTGACTAAATTTTCACTCACCCATACAAAAAATTCGAGAAATTCAGAATTCAAAAAAAAATCTTTTAATTTTTTTTTTCGTAAATCCTCTAAAAAATTTTAACTATGAGGATTTGCTCTAGAAAAAAAATACTTGTGAATAGCCCAGTTATCCTACTATACAGAATAGTAAACTTGTCAAACATTTTTTTTTCATAGCTCTGTTAAAAAAAAATGTTTTGTGTCGCGCGGCGTACCTGCATTGTAAGAGCGGTATGCAGCGTTTAGGATTTTTAAGTATGTTTAGATGATTTCTGATAAGTTGTTATTCTTCTGGTTGTAGATTACATTAATAAATTACTTCTGGAAGTGATATATATACAAATATAAATTAAATATATAAATAAAGATGTTGGGAAAACTTTCGCCAACAGAGTTGAGTATTATAAATGTGATAAAATTAACATTATTAGTTGCATGTCTTTTCCATATCTCGGGACCATGGGGTCCCGGACCTTTGGGAGGCGTACGTGGGGACGAAGCCAACAGCGCAGAGGCCCTTTAAGGCACGTTAATCTAAAAGCAAGGGATACATGTGGTGGATACTATCCCCGAACGCACAATGTGATACATCCGGAGATGGTCCCCGCCAGGTGCAAAGACTATTACAGTGCAGCACTTTTGTGCTGCGATGGGAACTAAGGTCATGGGCTATAGATTTGAAAGTTGGATGGACTGGATAATGGGCTATGGGAGAGACTAGCGGACACCTGCCGTGACAATCAGTCTCAAAATTGTAAATGACAGGTGGTGACTCGCCAACTCATTGAGTGGGCCCCGCAATGGCCGCACGCACAGTGCGACAACAGGGCAACACTTTGGAGTGGCTGTGAGGTTGTCGAGAGGTGAGTCTGCGGTAGCCACAATGCGACAACAGAGCAACACTTTGGAGTGGCTGTGAGGTTGTCGAGAGGTGAGTCTGCGGTAGCCAGATCCCGGTAATCCGTTCAGCAGGCCGCCGGCGTTATGACATTTTACACTTCCAACCTGGAGCATAGGTCCCGCTCTTGCGACTCCATTCTGGCCGGCCAATCAAGGCAAGCACAGAGGCGAGGGCCAGATGACAGGGCCCTCTGGAATAGGGGTCCGCGGTGTCGTCACTCACCGTCAGCTCGCCACAAGCTGCCCCCGCGGGACATTATTATTATTATTGTGGTGTTGTGGGCCTTTGAGTGTCGCATTGACCAGCATTGATTTATTGTGACGGCCCTTTAAGTTCATTACTAATGCCCGTTGCATCCAGAAAGTTCCAGATTCTTTGGGCCGTAATGTTTTGTACCTCATAGGGTTGCACTACGTGTCGCCCTAGGTAGGTACTTCTTTTTGACATTAGTAGTCCACAAGAACAGAGAATGTGCATTGCAGTCTCCTCTGACTCCTGACAGAACCTGCATGTCGCATCTTGTTTCTTGCCAATTTGAAACATATATGTTTGTTCAACTTGCAGTGTCCAGTCAGTATTCTGGTCACCGCGCAGGTTTTGTGCCTTTTGAGTCTTAAAAGCTCCTTAGCAGTTTTGCTGTTGAACCCTTTGATCAGAGCTTTCGAGTGTTCTTGTCCTTTAACGAACTTCCACCAATCGATTGCTCTCGTTTCTTCTAAGTTGCTGAGCAGAGAATATGCATCTCGTTTTGTGCTTCCACAGAAGGGTTCTGGGCCGACCAGGGGTGTGTCTGCGCCCTTTCTAGCAAGTTCGTCCGCTTCTTCGTTTCCGTTAATGTCGGAGTGCCCTGGTACCCATCTAAGTGTAACTTTGTTGGAGTAAACCAGTGCATTTAGGTTTGTTTTACAGTTCTGGACTAGTTTTGAGTTTGACTCAAGGGATTCTAGTGCCAGCGGAGCAGCCTGGCTGTCTGAGTTGATGTAGATAAGCTGGTGTCTTAGGTTTCTATCCAGGTTGATCTCCGCACATTTGTTGACGGCGAAGACTTCTGCCTGGAAGATTGAGGCCAATGTGCCCATGCTGACGCTAGCTCTGAGCTTAGATCTCTCACCATAGATCCCACATCCTACATCATTGCCTTTCTTGGAAGCATCTGTATACCAGATGTGGCTTCCCTCTTCGACGTACATTTGGTTGTTGATCCATTTGTCTCTAGGAGGTTTTTCTACTGTGTACAGTTTGGTGAGATGACATTCGGTGTGAGCGTCATCAGTGGGCATGCTAAGGGCTCTATTCGCAAAAACCCAGGCCTTTAGATTGGTTAATGCCTGAGAGCGCCATTTTGGCCTGTTTAGCGTGCATATTCTGTAGACGCACTGCTTGGCCTCCTTTTGCACCTGCAAGTGGAGTGGTATGATGTCCAGCAGTGCATCTAGGGCCGCTCCCGGTGTCGAGGAGTAGGCGCCTGTTACTGTTAAACAAGCCGTGCGTTGCAGGCTGTTTAGAGTGTCTATTGCTGTCTTTTGGCTGGTTTTGTTACACCAGACTGCGGAGGCGTAGGTGACAATTGGCCTCACTACCGCTGTGTATAACCACATAGCAATTTGGATCTTAAGCCCCATCTTGCTCCTGCCATTCGACAGCATGACCACATGGCCATTTTCACTTTTTGTATAATGTTTCTCAGGTGAGGGTTCCAAGTTAACTTTTGGTCAAAGGTGACCCCTAGATACTTGACCTCTGCCGAGAACGGTATTATTTGTCCATTAAGTCTTGGTTTTGTGAGTTTATCGAGCTTCCGTTTCCTTGTGAATGGTTAAATGGCTATTACAGTCTTGCTCGGATTAATGGACAAGTCATTTTCTCTACACCATTTGAATATTGTGTTTAGAGCTCCTTGCATTAGGTTGGATATTGTGTTGAGGCAAGTGCCTTTGACGATGACTACAAGGTCGTCGGCATATCCTTGTGTATCAAAGTCTTGGCCTGACATTATTGCAAGAAGTTGGTCCACTGCTAGGGTCCATAATAGTGGGGATAAAACGCCTCCTTGTAGGCACCCTTTAGTGGTATAAAATTCATGCTCTATATATAGTATTGATGGTCAGAGTGGCTACTCTGTTTGAGGGCATGCTATGTACCCATCTGGTGGTTTCGTCTACTCCCTTTGATTTCATACCATTGAGTATGGTCTCTGTGGGCGTATTGTCGAAAGCACCTTCAACATCAGGGAACGCACATAGAGCGGTTTGCTTTTCCTCTAGGGTTTTCTGCACCTTGTCAACCTGGTTGAAAATTATTTCGGCGACACCGCGGTTTTTGGCGCACGGCGCGATTTGGTCTATGTTTGGGGACAGATTATAGCCCCTCAGCAACAGCCACCATGCCCTGCTGACTGGGGCTGGTCCAAACAACAAGGTTATTGGGAGCCCATATGGACAAGCCTACCTGCGGCGGCTGCTGCTTGTTAAGAGCTTATTCGTTGCCGCTGCAAAACAAAATGCGCAGGGAGGTGCAACTGCGTTAAAAAAAACCTAAAATGCACAGTCCCATGGGCATGTAATGGCAATTACGAACAATATAATATCTTATTTTAACCCGCATTTTTTGTCAAACATCTCCTATGTTCATTTTATCACATTTATAATACTTAACTCTATTAGCGAAAGTTTTCCCAACATCTTTATTTATATATTTAATTTATATTTGTATATATATCACGTCCAGAAGTAATTTATTAATGTAATCTACCACCAGAAGAATAACAACTTATCAGAAATCATCTAAACATACTTAAAAATCCTAAACGTTGCATACCACTCTTACAATGCAAGTACGCTGCGCGACACAAAACATTTTTTTTAACAGAGTTATGAAAAAAAATGTTTGACAAGTTTACTATTCTGTATAGTAGGAGAACTGGGCTATTCACAGGTATTTTTTTTCTAGAGCAAATCCTCATAGTATACATACATTTTGTAGAGGATTTTCGAAAAAAAAAATCTAAAGATTTTTTTTGTATTTTGAATTTTTCGAATTTTTTGTATGGGTGAGTGAAAATTTAGTCACAGAAATGAATTCTTCATCCTCGAATTATACGAAAATGACACCAAACTTGATATAGTTGCGAGATGTATGCAGATATAAAGCTTAGAGTGAGGCGCGCCGGAGGCACTTTTACCCCCCCCTCCCCTGCCCACCTACTGGGGGGAACCTCTTGGCAACCGGGCTTAATCAGCTCAGGTCACCCAGAGGAACACCTGTTCCAAGCGGTTTGCTTTGTCTCCAAAATGCAAGGTCCCCTTAGAAAACGGGACCTTAGATCTCCTGCTATAATAGGGTTTAATTTCGATAAAAACGTTGTCCCCGCGAAATCGTGAAACGGACATAGTCCGGGTTGGTTACGCAGTTTTCGCTACTTAGCGAAATACTTTTTACCAACATTTTAGGTTTTTTTACATCCTGGAAACCCTGTGACCATAGATAAAGCTTGTTTAAACGTCAAATTTGATTTTTTAAAACAGTCAATTCGCAACCTCTAAGGCGTGCTGGCGTGTGACCTGTAAGTTTACTCAATGTTTTGTCCGTTTTGTTCAACTGTTTATGCAGCTTGAAACTTAAGTAACTAAAACACTGTTTATATTAAATAAAACTATGTTTCATATAGTTAATTATTTGTCAAGTCAATAAGTTGAACATTGCGGTTAGTTTTGTATTATTTTGAATAGATTTAATTCTGGATCAGACAAATCGTTACGTCCGTTTGGTTACAATTTTAAGCATAACATATAGGCGGACTAGAAAAATGTAACCAAACGGACACGGTAAAGTCGCACGCACATTGAATATGTATAATTTTTACCGTGACTTTGTCTGTACTTATTTAATTCATGTGCAATTAATAAGTCATATTTTATTAAGTAAAATTGAGTTCCTTATGTTTAAAACTCTATCTACTGATTTTAGTACATATTTAGGCCTCCTTTTTTTTATTCGCTGAGTATATGTATTGTGTAATTTTCATTATTGTGATCTCGTCTTTACTTTGTCCATTAAGTTACACGGGTGTCCATTTGGAAATGTCCCCTTGATTTCAAAAGTATTTTTATTGTTTATTCAAAGTTTATAAGCTAAAATATTGAATTTTTTTGACAATAATCACATGTTTTGTTAATTCTAATGATTGTTATTCGTCACAAGGCAGTAATGCCAATAACTATTTAGTAAACCTAAAAATAACGTAAGATTTGGGGCCACCTTGTAACCAAACCACCTAAAATTCCCTTTTATGTAAAATGTTTGTTCTAAATTGGTTAATGGTGATTGTTTTTAGGTTGTTTATTAATATTATTATGCTTTAAACATAAACTGGTTTATGCTAAAAATATGACGATTCTCTTTTGTGTTTCATAAACTAGAATATATTTACTCATATAATTACATAAAAAAAGTACCAAATAATCCAAATTATATTTTCAACTCGTCAAGTGAGTCATGGTACAACCTTAAATGGAAATGCCCATCTACAAATAGCTTGGATGTCACTGAAAAAGAAGACGATGACCAGTTATGGGAGGAACAACGGTCTCGAAAGAAGACGCGAAAATTAATCCGAAGATCCGCAATTAAGGGCAATGGGTCGGCCGATCCTGAATTACAGACTATGGATCGAGTGAGGCGCATTCACGCGTGCTTTTTTAAAACCGGCACAATAGCTGATAGCCTAGAACGATACATGAAAAAGAAAAATGATTGCGAGGGATACAAAGTTGAGGAATTAAAACTGAAACACAAGTACTACGCTTCCTTCTCAATCATATTACCTAGTGACAAGTATGATTATTTCATGAATCCGAGTAGCTGGCCGCCAGGAATTGAAGTCAGCGAGTGGTTTCGTCGCAGCTCCCGGCGCGCGAGAGGTCCGCCCGAAAGTCCTGCAACAGTCTACAAATGAACTCACCGGCATCAAAACAACAAAACAAATATTTGAATCATAACAAATAACCGTTATTCACCAAAATATATTGATATTTGAAAAACGAGACATATAAATTAGAGTGCGAACTCGAACTTTTAAAAGAAAAAGATGTGTTATGTTTATCGGAACACTGGTTATCATCCGCCGAGATAGTGTCAGTTCATATTATGAACTTTAAATTTTGTAGATCGAAACATCAAGGCGGAGGCGTCTGCATTTTCACCAGGTCGTCTCTTCTAGCCATAGAACGACACGAAGTCTCTGAACTCTGCCAAGAAATTAACTTTGAGGCCTGCGCAACCGAGCTCGTCGGGCTAAATGTAATAGTGGTATGTGTCTATAAACCACCGCCACAACCAGGTGAGAAAAATAATTTCACAACATTCCTCAATTTATTGAGCTCCCGTCATTGAAACAATACAAAGTGCTCATTGTGGGTGACTTTAATATATACTTAATAACCAACACAACTGAAAAAAAACTGTCCGCTGGACTCAGGTCAGTGTGTCTGTCCCTACAAGAATCTGTAAAACAAAAGCATCATGTATAGATCATGCTTATACCAGTATGTCAAAACACGAAATATTAAGCACAGAATGTTTTGAAATGCATGTATCCGACCATAAATGCACCATTATAACTTTTAAAATTGACATTACTCAACAATGTAATAAGACCATATGTAAACGACTGTTCTCTAAATTAAATGTAGACCAATTTATATTAAGTTTAAATAACTATGACTGGACATCTCTTTTGAATAAACCTGTTAGTGCAAACCTTATCGTGAGTTCAATTCTAGACATCATTACCTATTATTATAACTTACATTTTCCTTTAAGGAGATATCCTCATAAAAGTGTAACCAGGTCTTGGGTCAATGAATCAGTAAGGGAGTTACGCTCACGTTTACGAAGTACCAAGAAACAAATGTGTAGTAACCCTGACAATTGTCATTTACACAAAGACTTGACAGTACTCGAAACCGCTTACTTTAAAGAGTTATGTACAAGTCGGAGGGATTTTATCAATAAATCAATAGCCAACAGTGACAACATTAGCCGTACGTCGTGGCGTGTAATTGCCGCCGAAACAGGTAAACAAGTATACAAAGGTGACGCAATCGATATTTATTTATTTATTTATTTATTTACATAAGGAGATCCAACAGCTAACTAAATGACAATGGAATCATAAATAGATATATAGAGCCAATTACAGGAACTCGCAAATAGATATGTAGTAAAAACATATACTTAAGTAAAACGCATCACATACACACACACACACACACACACACACACACACACACACACACACACACATCGCACACATGAAAGAGATAAGACTCAAACCAAAACTAACAACATTCGCTTACATAATCAAACCCTTCTACCGGTGACAGGACACCAATTAAATAGTGTAAAAACAAAGAAAAAACAAAAAAAGAAAAAAAAAAACTGAAAATGTAAGAACAAAATAAAGTGTTATGTTGTAACTTAGATACTACATATACAAAGCACTCACTTACGAGATAAATAAAAAGTGCCTAATTGAAACACATTTCCGTCAATTTACGCCTCACGGAGGGAATGTCACAATTAAATATATCAATGTCAAGCTCTTTCGTTAGCTTATTCAAATTACGGCTCGCACGGTTAAGAAAACTATTACGTCTGTAGTTGGATGATGTTCGCTTTAATGAGATAGGAGGAGAGTGTCTTTTTAACCGAGAAGGGGTTACGAATGAGATCTGCTGGAGCAATTCCGGGCAATCTATTTCACCAGTTATGATTTTAAGGAGGAATACAACATCAGCAATTTCACGTCGTTCGAATAATGGTACCAGATGCTGTTTCCTACAAGTAACTAAGTAATCAGTTCGATTAGAGGGGCACTTAAGTTTATGGCTCAAATACTTTAGAAACTTTTTCTGCACACGTTCTATCCTATCTATGTATGTATTATAGCAGGGGTTCCAGATTTGGGATGCGTATTCAAGTTTACTACGAACTAGAGAGCAAAACAAGATTTTAAGTGTTTTAGCCTGAGTAAAATAAACGGAACTGCGCATTATAAAGCCTAGCGTTTTCAGGGCACTACTTACAATACCGTCAATATGAGTATCAAATAGAAGTTTAAAATCATGTACCACTCCCAAATCTCTCATAGATTGGACCTTATTCAATGATTGGCCTTTGAGTTTATATGTGGTAGGAATTATGTTATGTTTTCGCGAAAATGTCAGGAAGGAACATTTCGATGGATTCAAATCTAATTTATTATTTAAACAATATTCGTCGAGTCGCGTGAGGTCAGATTGAATCAGCAGTGAGTCATAGGTCGTATTCACTTTCCCAAAGATCTTCATGTCATCAGCAAAACAGAGTAGTTTAGAATGTATGAAGCACTTACTGATGTCGTTAATAAAAATGTTAAAAAGCAGTGGTCCGAGCAGTGAACCCTGGGGGACGCCACTAGGAATAGTCACCCACCCTGAGATGTAATTATTCAGCACAACTGCCTGGGACCTATTGTCGATATAAGAAGAGAACCATCTCAGTAAGTCGCCACAGATTCCGATGTCATACAACTTGGATATCAGGATAGCATGGTCAATACGATCAAAAGCCTTGCTGTAATCCGTGTAAATGACATCAACCTGGGTGCCATTATCCATCGCACCAGTAACATACTCATTGAGAAGGACAAGGTTGGATACTGTCGATCTGCGCTGCAAAAAGCCATGTTGGTTCGGGCTAAAAGAACTTTTCAAGGAAGAATAGACTTGGTTATATACAATTTTTTCTAAAACTTTCGATAGTATACATAATTTGGAAATAGGTCTATAATTTTTGATGTCAGTTTTAGGTCCTTTTTTTTTGTACTGGTGTGATGAGGGCCGACTTCCACAATGGCGGGACAATACCCTCTGCGAGTGAGCGCTTAAATAACAAGGAAATGGGAACCGCCAAGCTATCAGCACAATTTATCAAGAACTGGGCAGGTAGATCATCGGGGCCAGCTGACTTCGACGAGTCTAGTTTAAGTAGCATGATTCTAACTATACCAGAGCTTACACCAATACGCGTCAAGATAGCTGTAGAATTAACAACATTACTAGGATTAGGAACAGTGTTATTGGAATTTGATGTTGAAAAAGACGATAAGAAATAATCTGAGAAAGCCCTGCATATATCTGGTCCAGTGTTAACTAAGTCACCATCATAATTTAAACTATTAGGTATGCCATGTGATTTAGACCGCGATTTGACAAATGACCAAAACTGTTTAGGGTTTTTACATATATTACTCTCGACATTACAAATATAATTAGTAAAACACTGTTGCTCCAGCCTTCGAACTCTGTCCCGCTGTACAGTAAACGATACCAAATCAGATTTATTCCTATATTTTTTATATTTTTTCAAATATTTAAATTTTTCCTTAATAGCACATTTCAAAGGACGTGAGAACCACGATGGAAACGAATCAACTTTAATTTTTTTACTTGGAACAAATTTGTGCCTCAGTCGTTCATAGTTTTCGTAAAAGAAATTGAGAGAATTAACTAACGAACGCGTAGAAAACTCCGCCTCCCAGTTTATGGATGAAAATTCACTATTTATGGACGCGTAGTCACCCTTGTTATAAAAATATTTCACGCGAGAGTCGGATCGCAACAAGTCAATAAAAGTGAAATTAACCTCAATTACTAAAGCTTTGTGGTACGGGTCAATCGGTACCAATGGATTCAGACATTCGCACACACTTACAACATCGTTCGATAGAACGAGATCCAACAGCTTCCCGAAATTATTTAAGACGTCATTATACTGGCAAAGACCGTGTGTAAACAAATCATCTACTAAACT
Source organism: Cydia splendana (assembly GCF_910591565.1). NCBI lineage: Eukaryota > Metazoa > Arthropoda > Insecta > Lepidoptera > Tortricidae > Cydia > Cydia splendana. Next base: position 1,384,771 of record NW_026946891.1, read on the forward strand.
GCATTCATCACTACTTACGTAATTAGACGGAACTAACGAGGAATCCCGGGGCGTCCATAAAATATTACTCATGTTGAAGTCACCGACTACTAAAAACTTATCGTTAGGATTACTTAAAATGTTATCACCTAAACGGCCCAAAAAATTGGATAACTGCTGCGAGAAAGAGTGGCCCTGAGATTGCTTACACAGGTATAATACACAAATATGAAGTTTGACCGAATGTTTGTTACCGTCATTGAGTGTTAAAGTGACCCATAAGTCCTCAGCAGAAGACTGGTAAGTTGGCTGCGGTGTTACTGTCAACTGCCTACGAGTAGCAATTAGCACACCTCCACCTCGGGTTTGACCCGTTAAAGCAAGATCACGATCCCGCCGCCATACAACGTAGCGATCATCAAATAATTCAGAATCTAGGATCCCATCCACTAACCACGTCTCGGTCAAGATAATTATGTCATAAACTTCCCTACTAAGATTACGGTAAAATGTTAAAGTTTTCGAACGAAGGCCCCGTACGTTTTGATAATAAATAGTAGGATAGGTCCTTCCTACTGTCGAGCTATCGAATGGAATAACATAAAACTAAAATAGAATAATTGTAGATTAAAACACATGAAATAATTGCGAATTGTATAAAAATAAGTAGGTAGGTACAAGGAGAATAGCAACTTATAAAATAAGCGAGCACGCAAACACCATCCAAAACAGAACATAAAATCAATGCTATGAGTGCGAGAGAGCAAGATCATTAACATAAAGTGTAACAAATGTGACAAAACGAGATCATTACATTTAAGTGAGCGGCTCGAAAATGCGTAACAACCAATGCACTTAGTGATAAGCCCGTGCAGTAAACAATAGGAGCGGTCGACCCGGGTGGTCCGTACTGCGGTACTCAAACTTATGTGCACCCGGAGTAAAAACAAAGTAGGTAACATTAACATTAAATTCGACCACAATAACTTTAATAAACAACAAACTAGAGTAACTTGTTTAAATCGCACTCGTTATTTATAACAGTAATTTTTGAACTATCATTTTTACGGACATGAATTTTACAATATTTGACCCAAATATACTCATAACCTTTAGCCTTAAGGGTTTTTTTTTGTATTGGTAAGTAGTTTCTTATTTTCCGAAGTCAGGTGATCATTCAAATATATATTATGAGTGCTGCCCTGGAACCCGATATCTTCCGCTGTGAGCTTCTTCTTCAATCTTGCCGAGGCTATGAGGTCTTCTTTTACGTAGCGGTTATTGAAACGAACTATTATTAGCTTCTCGTTTGAGCCGTGCATAGGGACCCTAGATATATAATCGATATTCCTTTTGTCCACTGAATGACCAACTGCTGCGCATATGCTATCCATAATTGAATAAAGATTCTCATTTTTTTTTAGTGGAACCCCTTTTATCTCCACATTATTTGCGCGCTGAAGTTGCTCACTACGAGCAAGCTCATTTCTTAAATTAGAAACTTCACTTGTTAGAAGCACGACCTTTTCTTGAGAAGCTTCTAGCTCCGAGACTCTCCGTTGCACTTCAGTCAAGCTCGAAGAATAATCATCCAGTTTGGCAGAAACAAAATCACAAGATGTTTTGATCTCGGTCAGCTCAGTCCGCAATTCACCAACATCATGCACGAGCCCTGGGAGACACACAAGTTGTTGTTTCAGGCCTCGCAGCTCGCTCATAATGGTGTCCAAATCCGTAGGCTTGCATAGACTGGGCGAAGCCTCCCTCTTGCAGGAATGACACTTCCATCCTGCTCTGCGATCCGGCCCAAGTTTACGGTAGCCCTGCTCGGAAATGCCGGCACAACAGTACCCAATTTCCCTATTGCAAACTGAACACTGAATGAGGTCGCTAGCACCGGTTCCACAAATAGCGCACTGCATTTTAATTACAGAGTAAGACTTATAATGTCACGTATATAAGCGAAGTTTGAGAACCACTGCGTTTCTGTGGTCACAAAAAATATGCTACTAATTACTCAAGAGGTGTGCGGTTGCAATGAGTGCGCGAACCTGACTGATATACTGATAAGCAGATCAACAGTGCGTCTACCATCAGTTTTGACATTGACATAACGCTCACGTCTACGTAATTTACTTTCTATACATCTCGCTTGCACTAATATGCGAGTACGAGCGAGATGCATAGAAAGTAAGTTACGTAGACGTGAGCGTATATGTCAATGTCAAAACTGATGGTAGACGTACAGCTGAGAGCAATGCGCAACGATGCGCCGCCGTCGCTGCAGATCTGAACCGGTTTTACGTTAGCGCAAATATTAATTTACGAGCACACACTGACATTCCATTAGCACTCCAGTATCTGAGTCAGCATATCGAGCGACATCGATGCGTATTTCACTTCAATTGGTTTTCTTATCAACAAGTGACCAAAGTTGTGCATAAAATAAAACGTAAAAGCTCAACTGATATTAATGACATGTCGACACGTTTGTTTGACCTACTTCCGCCATACATTATAGATATTGTTACTAGATTATTTAAGAGCCAACGGGAGTGGTCATTTCTCCATACAAACGTACTCCTCGTTTTCCTCCGTGGTTTTTGAAGCTAGAGCAATGATTTTTTCAACACAGATTAATATTCACTGATTTAAACTTTCACGATTATTAAACATTATCAAACTGCACAACGGCCGCGACTGCCGTCCTCGAAACGTCGGAGGTAAATCTTAAAACTTAAATACGCGATTAAGTCCCGTTGTGCAGTTTGATAATACAGATTAATATTGTCAATATCTGTGTCGGACCGTTTTGCTTTTTTTGATATTTTTGTTTTTTAAGGCGCTAGAGCCCTTCAAAAGTGGCCAAAATGGCCTAATTGACTATGCCGCAATGAGAGGCGTGGCATTCAAAACTGATATCAATTAGCCAAAAAAGCAAAACGGTCCGACACAGATAATTTCATAATCATTTAGATTTCCAAATTTGGTTACGATTGGTTAAGTTTTGGAGGAGGAAACAGAGGAGTACGAAACCTCGATTTTTGAGATTTTTACGCAGGATTTTTCGCCTTGTCCTTATCGCACTACTTTTAGGTGCCGCTTCCGTTAGCGAGACGGGTATATTTACCTAAAATATTTAAAACTCAGCTCCTGTTTCGTCTTAATGACTGCGGAACAAACGGAGTTTATCCCACTAACTTAAAAAAGGTTAAGGTTCAGCCTGTGTACAAAGGAAAGAGCGAGAAACACGCGTTAAAGAATTATAGACCTATTTCGTTAATCCCGATATTCTCAAAAGTCTTTGAGAGATTATTAAGTGAGGAACTAAAGTCTTTTTTCTATAGAAATGAAATATTGAATAAACATCAGTATGCGTATCAGCCGGGCCGATCAACAATTGACGCGGCGCGTGACGTAATAGGTCACTTGGACGGGCGGAGGCAGGTCGCTGCGATCTTCTGCGATCTGTCGCGCGCTTTCGAACTGGTGAGTCATCCACTTCTCTTAGCCAAGCTCGACCACTACGGCATCACGGGTAACTATTACCGAGTAATTAAATCATTTCTCAATGAACGCAAACAGCTAACGTCTGTAAATGGTGCAAAATCTGACATCCTGGAACTCGGTCCCTGCGCAGTCCCCCAGGGCTCGTGTATGGGGAACAATCTTTTTATTTTGCTAATGAACGACTTCACCTCTGCAACCGACCAGGCCGAATTTGTCCTATTTGCTGACGATGGATGTGTCATTGTTGCGGCTGAGACTTACTTCCTACTAAAAATAAAACTGCAAATGGTTATGGACCAAATATTGTCTTGGTTTTCAGCTAATGGCATGGTGCTAAATGTTGAAAAAACCAACATTATACACTTTAGTCTACGGTGCCTAAGTGATCAATCACTTAACAAATTAAACATCACATGCAATGGCCAAGCTGTACCTCAAGTCGACCAGGTTAAATATTTGGGACTAACCATCGATGCCGGCTTAAAATGGGCCCCTCATATAGACGCGCTGTGTCTACGGTTGTCTTCGGCTTGCTTCGCCCCTTAGCAGACTGAGCCCATGTATGGACTTGACTAACGTTAAAAAAGCCTATTACGGCTACTTTAACTCCATACTAACTTACGGGATTGACCTGTGGGGCTGGGCTGCGGAACGTGAACGAGTATTTAAACTCCAAAAAAAAGCAGTACGGATCATCGCTGGTGTAAGTTGGGACCATCCTGCAAAGGAGTTGTTCCAAGAATACAATATATTAACTGTACCCAGTCTTTACATATTGGAACTGGCTAAGTATGTTAGGTGTCACATTAACCACTTCCATACCAACGCTGATGCGCACGGCTCCATCACGCGACGGCGGCATGACCTGAGCTTTGCCACACACACGATTGGCTAAAACTAAAAAATGCCTTACCTCCATTGGTCCGAAGGTTTATAATAAGACCCCTCCGGCAATTAAGCAGGCCCCGAGTTACGCTTCATTTGTTCGACAAATGAAAACAAAACTAACTAAAGACGCTTTGTACTCCATTGACGATTTTTTTTGTAATAAGTAATAAGTATTTAAAATGTTAAATTTAAATTTTATGAATAAATAATTGAAATTGAAATTGAAATTTATTTTTCAAAAAGCATTTCTTTGATGCATATGGTCAAGCTTAATGCCCTCAGGAAAAGTAAATAAAATGAGTACATAAACACGGCTGTGACAGTGCCCCTTAGTGGTGACACACACACATGGTAGTGACATTTCGGCATTTTGGCGACCAACTCCCGTATTTTGATTTATATGGGTTCACCTCTTCTGGCATTATATTGTTTGTCAGAATACACTTCGCATAACATGAATCGCAGAAACACTTTTAGTAGAATGATAATTAGGCATAAATATTACTTTGCATTATTATTACTAAGCATACAATACATTTCCCAGCATATTATTTAGCAGAAGATTACTTTTGCAGACTTTGGTTTAGCTAAATTTTATGTAGGTACCATAATCATCCTGCAGCATACTTTCATTATGGCATAATGTTTTTGTACTTGCAGAAAAGTGGATTACGTTAAGTCAGAACTGTGACCCCCAAACAAAATTGAACCTGTGCCAGATAAGAAGATTATGTTCGGAAACGAACGGCTCGCAGAAAAGTGGGTTAGGTTAGGTTAGAACTGCGACCTCATACAAAACGAACGGCCACCAGAAAAGTGGGTTAGGTTAGGTTAGAACTGCGACCTCATACAAAACGAACGGCCACCAGAAAAGTGGGTTAGGTTAGAGCTGTGACCCCCTACAAAAACGAACAACTGCCAATAATAATAATAATGCAAGTGATTGAATTAATTCATCTGCTTAACTTTAATGCATCTTGATAACTTTACCTATGCTACCTAAATATTATGCAATACATTTATCTGCGAAATTAATACTCGTTTAAAAGACTATTATGATCATCAACAGTATGCCAAAATATGGTTCTGGATTTTAAAACTCTGCGAAATGATTGTATGCTAAATGATATATGGGAAAGGTAATTCTGTCAAACGACATTTCTGCCAAGTAACATTATGCAATACAAAAATATGTCAAAAAACTTTCTGCAACACATTAGTAAACCGATTTATATACATAGTAATTTTAACATAGCCTAAGTCACTCCTATGACTACGACAAACCTAATGACAGCTCATAAGTTGAAATTCGTCAAACTATAAAGGTTGTAGAGCGTGAAAAAGAATTCGATACACATCATACATACATACACGCGAAAATCATTTTTTTGCTTTGGCAGTCGGGTAATAATAGCAAATGATCTGTAGCTAATAAAAATTCATTTGTTAAGAGTGCATGTGCCTCTAAATTAATTATTTTAGTTGACTTGCGTTTAGCTAATCTATGTAATATATTTTGAATGTTAGTGAAGAATATGTCTATATTAGATTTAGGTATCCTATAAATACAAATTATGATGCATTTACACCTAGGGATCTATCTATACCACAACATTCGAAGTCTTTTTCACACGCGAAGTCTTTTAAAAAGGACAGTTCACGAGACTCAATAAAACTTTTAGACAATATACATACGCCATCACGTTTTTGTCCTTGTCTTGAAAAACTAGCACAAATTTTGTATCCTTTTACACTGATATTTTTTCCTTCGCCTGATTTGATGAATGTTTCAGATAGGCATATGAAGTCTATTGGCACGTTTTTTTCCTTAAATTCTTGCAAACATAATTCGAGTGTGTCCTTTTTGCTAAGAAAACCACTTATGTTTTGGTGTAAAAGTGTTAAGTTATTCACGAAAGGAATTATTTGTACACATTTGAGGTCTGCAGGACAGGTTAGTCAATTTTGGTTGTAACACATTTTGTTCCTCTAAAGTAGTGTTCTGTTTAGACTGTAGTATATCGAAGAAATCAAACATTTTTTTCTGTACAGTTCTACTGCTAGACTTCATGGGCTTGATTTTGTGTTTGAAAAAATCCGGTATTTTCTTCGGATTACTAATATGTTGCATAAAATTTATTGTCATATTTTACTTCCGCATAGCAACCTTTGGCAGAATCATCATTTCGCAGAATTACTTTTTGCATAAGTTTCCTGGCATACTGTTGTTTCGCACAATTTTGTAAAGCTGAATAATGCAATTGCATAATGTCAATTTGAAGAATAATCCTATAACCGAATAATTTATAATTTGACGACCGGTCTGGTCTAGTGGATAGTGACCCTGTCTGCTAAGCCGATGGTCCTGGGTTCGAATCCCAGTAAGGGCATTTATTTGTGTGATGAACACTAATATTTGTTCCTGAGTCATGGTTGTTTTCTATGTATATAAGTATGTATTTATCTATACAAGTATGTATATCGTCGCCTAGTACCCATAGTACAAGCTTTGCTTAGTTTGGGGCTAGGTTTGATCTGTGTAAGATGTCCCCTAATATTTATTTATTTTATTATTTTATAATTGTTTTGCCAAAAATTGCGTCGCATTATATTTACTTGGCATACTGTCTTTTCGCAGGATTTCCTTAGGCAGAATAATTCATTGGCATAGTGTTGATGAGATTAATATTTTCCGTACCCTACTCCACCAATGAACACCTACTCCAACAGTTCCTATTGAGCAGGGGTCGCAGTTCTAACCTAACCTAACCTACACTTCTGGCAGCAATTCCTTTTGTGTAGGGGTCGCAGTTCTAACCTAACCTAACCTACAGTTCTGGAAGCAGTTTCTGTTGTGTAGGGGTCGCAGTTCTAACCTAACCAACAGTTTTGGAAGCAGTTCCTTTTGTGCAGGAGTCGCAGTTCTAACCTAACCTAACCTACAGTTCTGGAAGCAGTTTTTTGTGAGTAGGGGTCGCAGTTCTAACCTAACCTAACCTACAGTTCTGGCAACAATTTCTTTTGTGTAGGGGTCGCAGTTTTAACCTAACCTAACCTATAGTTCTGGCAGCAATTCCTTTTATGTAGGGGTTGCAGTTCTAACCTAACCTAACCTGTTGTTCTGGCAGCAATTCCTTTTATGTATGGGTCACAGTTCTAACCTAACCTACAGTTCTGGAAGCAGTTACTTTTGAGTAGGGGTCGCAGTTCTAACCTAACCTACAGTTCTCGAAGCAGTTCCTTTTATGTAGGGGTTGCAGCTCTAACCTAACCTAACCTACAGTTCTGGAAGCAGTTCCTTTTATGTAGGGGAACCTACACTTCTGGAAGCAGTTCGTTTTGTGTAAGGGTCGCAGTTCCAAGTTTCCAACCTAAGCTAACTTACAGTTCTGGCAACAATTTCTTTTGTGTAGGGCTCGCAGTTCTAACCTAACCTAACCTACAGTTCTGGCAGCAATTCCTTTTATGTAGGGGTCGCAGTTCTAACCTAACCTAACCTGTAGTTCTGGCAGCAATCCTTTTGTGTAGGTTCAGTCAGCGACATGAGTATCATGCGGTAACAATTTCGGCAGAACTTTTATTCTGCTGAATAACATTCTGCGAAATTCAAGTCTGCAATATGAGCAATATGCCATAAGAAATTCGGTGAAATGTAATTTATGCTACATACAATTCTGCGTATGTAAAATCGACGATATTAGTATTCTGCTATTCAAAATTCTGCCAAATGAATGTTATGCGACATGAAAGTTATGCTAATTATACAATTATGCAAAAGTATCATTCGGTTAAAAATGTTTCTGCGAAACCTGCTATGCGAAGTGTATTTCGGACAAACAATATTATGCAAGATAAAGGGAAGCCATTTTCTTCTGTACGTAGGTACTGGGATGTTTTCTATTATTTTTCTGGTACGAATTAATAAAACTTCCTATGTGGTTTATGATGCACGACATACCACTGTTGTTTAGTTTTCCTGTTTTGGACGAAAACATCTCCAGTTTAGGTTTAGGTTTAGGTTTGAGTCGAAGGAATAATGTATGTTATGAAGAGGTATATTGTTGCGAATCAGATTATTTAGATTTTCTGCTCTTGTGTTGTATATTTGTTTTCCAAGTATATAAGTCGCAGTAGTTATAATAATATTTGTTTTTGTTATTGAGCTCAAAGTGTTACTTATAAATTCAACTTGGTTCAGATAGTCTACATTGCTTCGCACATCCTCTTCTCCCATCATAATGACACAATAGTCACTTCGAGTTAGGCCAGATAATTTATTTTCAATGTTTTTAAGCAATTCGTATATACTTCCTCCTGGTGTAATATAATGGCAACAATCGTAATTCTTCAAGGTAGGCTCATGTCTAACGATACTCGAAATTTTATTGGTATTATTGCTACTAATTATCACTAATTTGTTTTGGGTCGAATCGTCTGTTTGTGTTGTGTTGGTCTCAACGGGTTCACTATGTATTTTCTCGTTTACTTTTATTACCAATGGACTTTGGACTTGAGGTATACAGTCTTGAATATTATTTCTTATCGGTTGCTTATTTGGAGACGAATTAGGAATAGGTGTACTACTTCCTATAAGTACCTTAGGCGTAAGGATTAGTGAGTGATACTTAATATTATTAGAATAGTTAGTTTAAGTTAGTTTAGTTTATATTTTGTACTTCTTTGTGGCAATAAAGCATTTTCATTTCATTTCATTTCATTTTATTTTCATTTCATTTCATTTCATTTCATTTCATTTCATTTCATTTCATTTTCCGTGATATAGTTCTCTGATGTCTGTGAGTATCTATGATCTTTTTATTTTTTTTCTTTTTTCCGGTCGATGTTGATCTGTCTTCACTCAGTAGTTTTTTATATGTATTTACTTTCATGCAACATTTTTCTACTGTAGATTTAAGTTCCGTGATCTCACTGTTTAACCGCGCGATTTCTTCATGGGCGCTCAGTAGTTGGATCGCCAGCTGCTTATTTTCAGTCTGTAAGCTTGCTACCTCTGAATCATTTGTTATGTCTGAAATATTAGGCAAACTTAAATGTTTTTGGATGCTACTATTTACTGATGTAGAGTCCTCGTCCTCGAGGTCTTCATCTTCTGAAGAGGTCTCGAGATCGTCTTCGGAAAGATGGAATGATGGACTCGGCCGCTCACAAATATCTGAACACACCTCTATTGTCAAGGCGTTAGAATGTGTGTTCAGATATTTTTGAGCACCTCGGCCGCTCACAAATATCTGAACACACTTCTAATGTCAAGGTGTTAGACTGGGTGTTCAGATATTTTTGAGCACCTCGGCCGCTCACAAATATCTGAACACACCTCTATTGTCAAGGCGTTAGAATGTGTGTTCAGATATTTTTGAGCACCTCAGCCGCTCACAAATATCTGAAGACGCCTCTATTGTCAAGGTGTTAGACTGGGTGTTCAGATATTTTTGAGCACCTCGGCCGCTCACAAATATCTGAACCCGCCTCTAAGGTCGGTAAGGCTCACACCTCGGCCTCTCCGATATATCTGATGACGATTGTACTGTACAGTCACTATCAGATATATCGGAGCGGCCAAGGTGCTCACAAATTTCTGAACACGCCTCTGTTGTCAAGGCGTTAGAGTGCGTGTTCAGATATTTTTGAGCACCTTGGCCGCTCCGATATATCTGATGTCGACTACAGGGTTGTTCAGATATTTTTGAGCATACTGGCCGCTCTGATATATCTGATGACTTCAGATATTGAATAATAGATGCCCACGACGCCGCGGGGCTGCGAGGCGGTTTACGCCGCTACGTGGACTTTGCGTTAGTACCTCGGGCACACGAGCCGCGGCAAATGATATGCGAGATCGCGCGCCGGCGCCATCCACCGCTCATCTCGGTCAGTATTGTCTCGGCCGGCTCGATTTTCAGCACGCGAACTTACCGAGGAGTGCGATAACATGCGCCGCCGTACCGCTTCCGCCGCGATGGTCGAGCGGCGATCGCGCGCCCCGTGATGCAGATTCGCCGCTCGGCTAGTAACGTATTGCTCGCGGCGGCCGCGAAAATATCGGTGTGGCGGGCGCGAGCAATATGGTCCTAGCCGAGGTGCTGAGTCTGCATCACGGGGCGCGCGATCGCCGCTCGACCATCGCGGCGAAAGCGTACGGCGGCGCGCGGCGTGGACGCACTCCTCGCAAGCCCGCGTGCTGAAAATCGGGCCGGCTGAGACTAAACTCACCGAGGTGAGTGCCGGCGTGCTGCCACACGATTTCGCATATCATTTGCCGCGGCGCAGAACCCATGCAGCCGCGGCGCTTTGGCTAAACTCGCCGAGGTGGGCGGTGGACGGCGCTGTCCGCGCGGCCCGCCGACGGCGAGACGGACTCGCCTTCTAGGCCGGTCGCGCCACTCTGAAGTCATGGCATCGCCCGCGCTGCCCCATACAAATGTTCGAGTCTCGCCGAACACCTAGCACCTCGGCTAGGACCGTATTGCTCGCGTCCGCCGTGGCGCCGAAACGGATTGAGGTGTGCTGTCGATGCGACGGGCGTGGAGAGCCGCGCTACAATTCGGTCGGTCGAGGCATTCCGCGCGTGGGGACCCGCGGAACGAAACTCCGCTCGACTATCGCGGATACGGCGGTGCGCGTCGTCGCGCTCCTCGGCAAGCCCGCCTGCCTGTGGCTATGCTCACCGAGGTGGGCGGTGGTTGGCGCCGGCGCGCTGTCGCGCGATTTCGCATATAATTTACCGCGACTCGTGTGCCCGAGTTACTAGCGCAGAACCCACGTAGCGGCGTGGCAAAGTTCTTATAGCGCAGGCCTGTGCAGTGTAAACTGTTGTCACGTATTATTATTTTTTCTTTTGAATCAATTCCAATCGTTTCAATTCAGAATGTGTCGTCACTCGTCAGTACAATGATTTAGTAGGTAGGTATTCAAGAGGCAAGTCGTTAGAGTTCTTGGCCATCATATTACACAAATTAAAGTTACGATAGTTTTTGCTCATTGTTATTTATTTTTCGTGCTGTATGTAATCATGTGTTGTATGTTGTCTGTAAACAGTGTCAATAAAAAGCTGTCAATTTTGAAGAACGGTTTTATTATCACGAACATTTATACCGTTTACCTCCAGAGTCCCAATTTCCCAAACACAAATAAATTGAAATCGAAATATCAACCTTGTCCGTGTTTTATTTTTCTCTCGGGAGGTTACGATACCTTCTTCGGAAGACATCGTGGCCTACAGATGGTAGACCTAATATGGTTGATCAGTATGTTTTTTTGCGGCATTTTCGTCCCGATCAAACTCGCTGTGGCACGTCGGATTGCCAATTTTCTGAAACGCTCCCGTTCTCTGGTTGCACGCCGAACACGCCTGTGACGTGTACGACTCATCCACGATTTCGACACGGATTTTGGATTTCCTACGCAATCTCTTTAGCAACGAGTCGTGTCAAAACTTGTGCCCCGAGAACGACGCCGTGTTCATAAACTTGCTCCCGGCGCCGTACAGCACCAGCACGTCACTCACCCCTCCTACGATTCGTTTTTCGCAGTTGGCGATACAAATGTACTTGTCCAATTTGTAAAATATGCCCAGTGCGCGACAAATCTCGCAAGTCCCGTCTGATCTCTTCGAGCCGTCTGGATCGGCGTTGGGGCGAGAGCAGAGCACAGACCGCGTTTGACGACGTAGACATCTAGTGTTTGCGCCGCGCCATCACTCAATTTACGTTTTCGAATCGGACGCAGGTAGTTGGCACATTTCGCAGAGCTTCTGCATTGGTGGTCTGTACGACCGCACGACTTGAACTGTTTCTCTATTACTGGTGAGCCAGATTCGTCCGATTGTATACGAAAAAAATGCTAATAAGATTTGTTGCGGCTCCTCCCACCGAAGGGGAAGCGGGGACCGTACACCGCTAAACCAGTTGACCACTGCCGCGCCCCCGCCGCCTCGACACGCCTAGCCAACCATTAGGATCTTAGGCTCTGAGATACAAGCTCATGTGCGCGTCACACACGCAATAGTACATTTCGATGCTAGTGCGGAAGGTATGTCATTACTTCACGAGTACCGAGATATCTTGCCACGAGCCGCAGGCGAGTGGGAAGACTCGGGACGAGTGAAGAATGACATTTCCGCACGTGTATCGAACGACGTTTTTTAATACAGTTGCGAAAAAATAAGTAAAACATTGTTAATCGTACATTAAACAAAAGTGGTAACCGTGACAGCTCGCTTAGACGTCGTCTTTAAGTATATTATATCTATGGGCGTTTGGCAGCTATTCCGTTCCATTCAGACACCTTATTAAGAACGGAATTTTCAATATTCAATATTAAAAAATAAACGTGTTATAATGATGAAGAGGTAAGTATTAAAATATGAAATATGTATATTTTTCATATTCTTACATTAACAGTAGGTTTTTATGCTGATTACGACGTTTAAAGGAAACTAATATTAACACTCATCAATAAGTAGTCGTGAATTGGAACAAGTATAAATTTAAAAAAATTGGAAAAGTAAAAAGCACTAGTTCGACATAACCAACTTTCCGCACGCTAAACAGCTACGTAAAGTATTATAATATATTTTTAATACAGTTGCTCACAAAGTGCTACTTTACGTAGCTGTTTAGCGTGCGGAAAGTTGGTTATGTCGAACTAGTGCTTTTTACTTTTCCAATTTTTTTAAATTTATACTTGTTCCAATTCACGACTACTTATTGATGAGTGTTAATATTAGTTTCCTTTAAACGTCGTAATCAGCATAAAAACCTACTGTTAATGTAAGAATATGAAAAATATACATATTTCATATTTTAATACTTACCTCTTCATCATTATAACACGTTTATTTTTTAATATTGAATATTGAAAATTCCGTTCTTAATAAGGTGTCTGAATGGAACGGAATAGCTGCCAAACGCCCATAGATATAATATACTTAAAGACGACGTCTAAGCGAGCTGTCACTGTTACCACTTTTGTTTAGTGTACGATTAACAATGTTTTACTTATTTTTTCGCAACTGTATTAAAAAACGTCGTTCGATACACGTGCGGAAATGTCATTCTTCCAAGTAATGACATACCTTCCGCACTAGCATCGAAATGTACTATTTTATACATACAATTTAACCTTAAGTACCTTTGTGGAACTTGAATTAGAAGCTTTTTAAGTATCTGCGATTTTTATTTAATACTCAAGACATCCAAGCTTGAACATGGTGACCCCGACGTGATTAATACGCAACGATTGCTTCTGCCCGAGTCGAACGGAATTTCTACTTGTGAAGAGAGCAAAGGTCACGACAGCTGCAACGTGGCAGAAATTGGACATCCCGGCGTGAACGCAGTATTCTGGACTTACGACGCTTATTGGACTGTACCTATCTACGACGCCAGTTGAACTGTACAAATATAAATTCGGAGATCTACGACGCCATTTTGGACGCTGCAGACACCCTTACTTCAAGCCCGCCGGTCAGAACTACGCCGCAGCCAAGGTTTAGCAAGGGAAGTGCACCATTCCTTCATATTTTCCTATTTTTCTGCTCGTACTTTCCTCCATCTACTTGATTTTGAGCCTTGCCATCTTCACCCTTTGCCGTGCTTAACTTTAATTGTATGCCATTTTATTGCACTAGTGACGCAAGCATTTTCTTAGCACGTATTCTCATTTCATAGCTAGTGTCAGTGAAATAACCTGATCGCTGCTTTATAGCCAAATTTAAAACTTATTGCCTTTTACGCAATTTAAGCATTTTAAAACTATTTAAGAACAGAAACGCTTATTTGAGTGACATTCTTATTAGTTAATTTCTTCAGCTTAATTTCAAACATTCCATTATTTCATTAAGCATACTCCTACCTTGTGCTATATAGAACACTGTCTAGCGATTTTACTAATTACGCGCAGTTAAATCTCAACGCAAAAAATTCCATTGCATTCCATAGTAACACAAGTATTCATCGTGTTACAGATAAGAACCGGTCGCATCGCGCCCGGCAACAGCTACTCAGCTGCAGCTGCGTTGCGTTTTCTGCTGACTCCTGCATTCCGCTTAGCACTGTTGCCGACCGAGCCAACCACTGTGACTGTGAACATAGGCCGGAAAATTTACGTATTTATTCCAATATTTTTTATTTTTGGTTTCTCATTTCCTCGTTCGCTGTTTTAATTGAACTCAGATCTTTATCATAAAATGGCTACGTTGATTCCTACTAGAACGTCCATTAAAATATTTCCTCAAAAGATGTAGACGAACTTTCGTTGAAGTTGGATCGTTTTCGTAATATGTTCACACAATTCGACCAGATCCAAACTCAAATAGAGATTGCGACTACATCAGATATGCAGACCGAAATTGACATAAGAGAAGAGATGGAAAATGATTTTATTTCTCTTATTGCAACAGCTCAGAAAATTATTGATAAGATAGCCGAAAGATCTGATTTCGCCAGCGTAAAGTCTGAAGTTCAAAGTAACTGTGGTCATGACAATACATGCAACGGTTTAAATTTTCGTTTGCCTGTGATTAAAATCGCTAGTTTCGATGGTTCGTATTTTAAGTGGCTCGAATTCAGAGACACATTTGATTCACTCATTCACAGTTCCGACAACATCAAGCCGATTCACAAATTTCACTATCTAAACTCTTATTTGGACGGTGAAGCGGCTCAGGTGATTAGCAACTTAGAAGTGTCGGACAGTAATTACGCTGAGGCTTGGCGTCTTCTCTGCGAGAGATATGACAACAAAAAACAGCTGATTAGCAACCATTTAAACTCTTTGTTTAACTTGCAACAGATTGGTCGCGAGTCGGCAAAGTCCCTGCGTTATTTAGTGGATCATGTGTCTAAAAACTTACGTGCTTTAAATACGTTGGGCCAGCCCACTGATAAGTGGGACACGCTTCTTATACATATGGTCGCAAGTAAACTTGATAGTAATACGAGTTTAAAATGGGAGGAGTTTAAAAGTAATTCATTTTCAAATGACGATATGCCGTCATTGGCCGATTTTAATCGCTTTCTAAAGGGACGTGCGGACGTTTTAGAATCGGTTCAGCGTAATAAATCTGATAAGCCTATCGCTAATAATAATAATAATAAACGCGAACCTATTGCCTCGCCTCATAATAAACGCGAGAAGTCTAGCACCAAATGTTTTGCGGTTTCAGCCACTCCTGCTGCTTCGGCCTCGGCCTCTCCTCCTGCCTGTGTGTTCTGCAGCGGCGAGCACCGGATTTACGATTGCTCGTCATTCCTGTCCCTGCCAGTTGAAGACCGGATCTCCGGAGCGTCAAGGTTACGCCTTTGTCTCAACTGTTTGCGGAAGGGGCACACTTCTCATCGCTGCAGAGTTGCTCCGTGTCACACTTGTAAGAAGCGCCATAATACTTTGTTGCATAGGGAGACTCCTCAGGTTGCCGCTGCGCCCGTAGATGCGCCTCCGCCGCGTTCGGAGCCCGAGCTCGGGCTGTCGTCGAATATGACCGTGTCGCGCTCGGATCTATATCTGAATCCCTAAAGTCTTTTCTCCTATCTTTGCATTACCTAATATTGTTTGTCATAATGATCAGTTATCCTAACACTCGTATACCCTAATTTTGGTTTCCCTATTATCGAATGGCCGATTTTTTTTTGTCCTAATATGGTTTTCCCTAATGGCACTTTCCATATTGAGTATTTATCCTAATGTTATGTAGCATAATTCTTTTTTTGCCTAATTATTGTTAGGCCTAAAAATTATATATCCTAACCATCATGTTACCTAATTTTACTTAGCCTATCGTTGATTGACCTAACACTCGTATGCCCTAATTTTGATTTCCCTCCTAACCTAACCCACTTTTATGGCAGCAATTCGTTTTTGCGAGGATCACAGTTCTAACCTAACCTAACCCACTTTTGTGGCAGCAGTTCGTTTTTGCGAGGATCATAGTTCTAACCTAACCTAACCCACTTTTGTGGCAGCAGTTCGTTTTTGCGAGGATCACAGTTCTAACCTAACCTAACCCACTTTTGTGGCAGCAGTTCGTTTTTGCGAGGATCGCAGTTCTAACCTAACCTAACCCACTTTTGTGGCAGCAGTTCGTTTTTGAATGGATCGTAGTTCTAACCTAACCTAGTTTTAACAGCAGTTCGTTTTTACGATGGTCGCAGTTCTAACCTAACCTAGCCCACTTTTGTGGTAGTAGTTCGTTTTTGCGAGGGTCACAGTTCTAACCTAACCTAACCCACTTTTGTGGCAACAGTTCGTTACCATTAATTATAGAAAGTAATTGTTATGATAACTGATGAATAGGAAAAGTAACTGTTGATCAGACAATTGATCATTAGGGCAATAGCCATTAAGCCAAAACAGTTAGAGCATATTATTTTATGCCAAACATTGTTAGGAATTTCGAAGAATATGGTAAAAAACATTAGGGATCTTGATAGTTATGGTACAAATGCTTAGGACAAATGAGTCTTAGGCTAACTATTACATTATGGAAAATAATCGTTATGACAATTGATCGTTAGGGCATGTGCCCATTAGGACAAACCAGTTAGGGCAAGTGACTTTAGGACAAACGTTGTTAGGGATTCAGAATGACACCCGTCGCGCTCAAATCAAATACTTTTACCTACCGCGTACATTGACATATATAGCCCGGCTACTAATGATTATTCAATTTCAATATATTTATTTCAGACTGCATAGGACTGGTAGGTTGATTATGTAACAGCGCGCGCGTTTTTAGATTGCGGAAGTATGACTTCTGTTGTGACAACCAATTATAAACAGAAATTGCAACTCGCACCGCTGCCCAGTAATACAAATCTTTTCGGATTATCTGACGTTCCTATATCCAGTAATCCGGAGCGTTGTTTTGTGCAAATTCGGTCTAAACATGATAAAAACTCTAAATTCGATATCGCATGTTAAGCACTGCCTGTAATTAATAGCACTTTGCCACTAAAGCATATCGATGTGTCGGGCATCAAGTGGCCACGTAATAAACAACTCGCCGATCCTAATTTTAATCAGCCCGGACCTGTAGATATTTTACTTGGCGGTGACGTTTTCTGGACTTTGGTTGGAGGCGAGCAAATTGATTTAGGGCACGGTACGCTTGTTTTGCGCAAATCAAAGCTAGGTTGGTTAGTGGTCAGTAAATACAATGCATTTTCAATGTCTAACGATAAGTCGTTCAATTCTTTTTTACAATGCAATCACTTGTACACTAGTGATAATCTCGACGACTCGCTTACTAAATTCTGGCAGCTGGAGCAAGTGCCCCAACCTAGTCAACCGTTTACCGATTTAGAGGCGGAGTGTGAGCAACATTTTGTCACACACACTTATCGTGACGATAACGGTAGGTTTCACGTGCGTCTGCCATTGGTTACGGAACCTGATTGTTTAGGGGACTCATATCGCTTTGCTAAAAAACGGTTCTTTGCATTAGAAAACCGATTCAAACGCAACCCTGAGTTGAAATCGGCTTACGAGCAATTTATAAATGAATATGCCGAGTTAGGCCATCTCTCTGTGTCCGATTCTGACATTCCGGGCCCTTCTTTTTTTGTGTCACATCATTGTGTGCAAAAGCCCTCCAGCGAATCTACGAAGTTAAGGGTCGTTTTCAATGGTAGTGCCCCCACCACGTCTGACTATTCTATAAACGACCTGCAGATGGTTGGGCCAACGATTCAAGATTCGCTATTTAATATCCTCTTGAGGTTTCGTACTTACAAATATGTTTTAACTGGGGACGTCGCTAAGATGTATCGGCAGGTCCTGGTTCAGGAATGCGACCGCGATTTACAATTAATCCTTTGGCGCTCCAATGAGAACGAACCTTTAAAGACTTTAAGGCTTAACACGGTCACTTACGGATTTTCAAGTGCTAGTTTTTTGAGCACACGCTGTTTGTGGCAGTTGGGTGAGGAATGTGCAGATGAAAAAATTAAGACCATCATTCAAAATGATTTTTTAGTGGATGATTTATTAACAGGGTCAGACACAAAGGAGGAACTACGCTTCATTAAAGAGTCGGTTGAGCGTGCGCTAGCAGCTGGTTGTTTTCCCCTGCGCAAATATCGCTCAAATTTATCGTCAATTTTGCATGACTCACAAAACGATAGTGTAGGTGAAAAAAAAGGTAGCTTGATCATTAGCTCTTCGTCGCACACGCTAGGAGTGGGCTGGGACTCTGAGGCAGACATCATTCATTTTCCTACTCAATATTCTGCCAAGGACGGTCGCCCTACGAAACGTTCAATTTTATCGGATTCGTGTAAAATATTTGATCCCTTAGGCCTCCTGTGTTTGCTGACGATTATACCTAAAGTTTTAATTCAAAAATTATGGATTGAAAAAATTCACTGGGATATTCCCGTGCCGAGTTACATAAACGAGTCTTGGCAGGACTTTGTAAACGGGTTGGCGTCTTTAACTTCGCTACAAATACCTCGTCATGTTCTTTGCGACTCGCCGACGCATGTCGAGATGCATGTCTTTTGTGATGCAAGCTCAGTTGCATACGCGGCCTGTATTTATTTAAAGTCCACTAATGAGAAGGGCGATGTTGTAGTCAGGTTGCTGTGCGCCAAGGCCAAGGTCGCGCCGGTCCAGGCTACGACTATTCCGCGATTGGAATTATGTGCTTGCCTTCTAGGCGCGCAGCTCGCGTCAGCTGTTTCTAAGACGTTGCGCTGCCAGATTGCGCAGAAATTTTATTGGACTGACTCGTCAATTGTGATCGCATGGCTTAAAACTAATCAAACAAAATTAAAAACGTTTGTCGCCAATCGCGTGGCTCATATTTTAGAACTCACCGATGGCAGTGAGTTTCGTCACGTTCCAACCGCTTTAAATCCGGCTGACTACCCATCTAGAGGGGTCGAAGCGCGTCGTTTATCTGATTTGCACATGTGGTGGAACGGCCCATCTTTCTTGTACGAGCCACAGAATAACTGGCCTCAATTTTCCTCAAACTCGGAGCTCGATTTACCCGAGCTAAAGGTTAACGTCGCGATCACTAACGATTCACAAAAAACTGATTTTATTGATTTCGATCGATATTCGAAACTCAAACCTTTACAACGTGCGGTAGCTTATATGCTTAGATTTGCGCATAACTGCCGTGTTTCATCTAATAAAACTACCGGTGTGCTACAACCTGAGGAGCTCGAGGTTTCTTTTAAAAAATTAGTCGCTTTGTCACAGCAGGCTAGTTTTCCTCACGAATTGAAATTGTTGCGTGACAAGCAACCTCTAGGCCCTAAAAACCCTATTTTATCGTTGAACCCATTTTACGATGATGACGACAAGCTTCTCAGAGTTGGTGGACGTCTGTCCTCGTCGTTTTATTCATTTGACAAACGCCACCCAATGCTCTTACATGCCAAGCATAGATTGACTAGATTGTTGTTTCAACAGGAACATATCCGTCTCCTGCACGCTCCTCCTCAGCTGCTTCTAGCCGCCATTCGCGAGTCTGTATGGGCCGTATCGGGGCGCACACTTGCGCGCACCGTATCGCAACAATGCGTTACCTGCCGCCGCGCAGCTGGCAACACTTCTGCTCCTTTGATGGGCGCTCTGCCTTCTCAGCGCGTAACGCCTGATTTTCCCTTTATTAGTGTCGGCGTAGACTTCGCAGGTCCCTTTATGATTACGGACAGGCATGGCAGAGGTTGCAAAATAACAAAGTGCTATTTAGCTATATTTGTTTGTTTCCGGTACAAATGTTTGCATTTAGAGGCAGTAAGCACGCTGTCGACGGATTCTTTCATTCTTTCGCTGCGACGTTTTATCTCTCGCAGAGGGCGACCTCGCGAGATCTTCTGCGATAACGGACGTAATTTTTTAGGAGCGGCCAAGGAAATTAGCGATTACCTTACTTCAAACTCAGACACGGTTTGCAATTTTGCAGCAAATGAGGGAATACAATTTAAATTTCAACCGGCATATGCTCCACACTTTGGTGGTTTGTGGGAATCGGCAAAATGAGAGTGAGAATCAGGTAAAATCGGCAAAATTTCACCTCAATCGTATATTAGGTAACGCTCATTTAACATATGAAGAATTGGCAACTCTCTTTAGTCAGGTGGAATCTATCCTGAACAGTCGTCCTTTGTGTCCTTTATCCTCCTCTCCAAACGATTTCCAACCCTTAACCCCAGGTCACTTCATCATCGGCCGCGCGCTCACTTCGTTGCCGTCGCCCCACCTCGCGGATATAAACCCAAACCGTTTAGATAGGTTTCAGAGGCTCGAGGCATTAAGACAGCACTTCTGGCGGCGCTGGCAGATGGAATACGTCTGCGAACTCCAGCAACGGACGAAATGGCGTGTTCCAGCACGAGCTCTTCAACTGGGTGACCTGGTCCTAATCAAGGAAGAGAATACTCCTCCACTGCACTGGCGACTTGGACGAATCGCCAAATTGTTTCCTGGCGCTGACGGGATTTCGCGAGTAGCCGAAGTTGCTACTGTAACGGGCACCTATAAACGAGGTGTGAAGTACCTCTGCCCTCTGCTGGACGAGACCCATGAAGCCTTGAAGGCTAACGCCTCCAAGGGCCCCCAGGATGTTGCGGCTCCTACCACCGAAGGGGAAGCGGGGACCGTACACCGCTAAACCAGTTGACCACTGCCGCGCCCCCGCCGCCTCGACACGCCTAGCCAACCATTAGGATCTTAGGCTCTGAGATACAAGCTCATGTGCGCGTCACACACGCAAATATATTTTTATACATACAATTTAACCTTAAGTACCTTTGTGGAACTTGAATTAGAAGCTTTTTAAGTATCTGCGATTTTTATTTAATACTCAAGACATCCAAGCTTGAACAAGATTCATAATTGTTTGTTTTATACGTATAGTCAGCCAAGAAAGTGGTTTACCACTTTTCGACTCTATCATCTGATTGATAGAGTCGAAAAGTGGTAAACCACTTTCTTGGCTGACCGTACTTTGAAGAGGACAACGGGAGGATATAAGCATGCAGTCCTTGTCGGTGGAACAATTATTTTCAATCATTTCGAACAAACCGATAACGAGGGACTTGACGAGGGTGATCGAAATTATTGCCGTCGAAGAAAACGCCATCAATCTGTGGAAGGAGGTGGTGAAAGGCGGTATACCGGTGGCGATTCCGCTGAGATATTGCGTCGAGATTCTAATAATTTTTTTATATCGCTACCGAGCCCATACAAACGAACGGGCTAGCGCCAATTTGGCCAAATTGTACCTAAATTTGGCAAATGTGCGGCTTGAATCGCCGCGTGTGGATCACGAGGCCGCTGCTATGGTGTACGGCAACTCAGCTAGGTATTTGTTGCCCTCTGATACAAAATTTGAATTTCAACTAAAAAGGATCGAAATTAAGCCCGCCCAGGAAGAGTCAAAACATTGATTGAGCCAATTGCGGGCTTGTCCAGAAATGGCGGTACCGCTCCATACACGACTCCATACAAAAATAGTGAAATTAGCCTTCCAATACTACAACTCCATACATTTTGCGGTAATTTTGATTGTCAAAAGTTGACGTTTGACAATAGGGCATATTAGGCAAAGCTCTGCGTAGGTGGCACCTTTGTGGCACATACAGTAAACACAAACCACATTGACACATCACACGTCACGTCAATCACATCTACCGCGAAGCAAGAAAATCGAAATTTCGTTATCTAATCTCTCTATCACTCTTGCATATTCGAGCGATAAAGAGTAGGCAGATAACTAAATTTCGATTTTCGCGTTTCCCGGTACGCCCTTGTTAACAAACCGCCTTAATGCAACAGTGTCATATTTTATTGTCTGTGAAAACTTGACAAAAAAACAATTTAAGGCACAGTATGTATAAGTTAGTCTATGAATTTACTGAGTCGGTAGTGCTGCACTCTGGCGGCAGAACATTGCAGTAATATCCCCTATTCAAACGTTAATTATAGTATGAAACAAAAACAAATTTCGCTAACAAACAACGGCAGTATCCCTTGAGCCTTACGATATCTAGGAAACTATGCGTCTTAGCGATGAAAGTTCATTAAACTGTCGATCCAGTTATTCTGGATTTGTTTTCAAAATGCGGAAATTAGCGTAAACTGCTTCAAAAGTAACTAGGATGACCATTGTGAGTTCACAGTGATATCGATTCAACGAATTTTAGTATTTTTTTTTTCACTTTTACTATAGGTTTGTCTCAAATCAATCGACTTGTTGGAGCAACATGGTGATTTTTTCTCTATAGGTTGTTTAGGTCAATAACATGACTGTCTAAAAAACTATCAAATGTTACAATGAAACGAGTAAAAAAACGATTAGGTAAGTAATTTTTTTATTTACATATTTCGATAAAAAACAACGACGTTGTATCGTAGTCCACGATTCATGGGGTGCGTCCCACGAGATATAACTACTTAATATATAATTTCATATTAATAACGTTCACAAGATATAATGAACGTTTGCTATAACATCAAAATCAATATTTTTATTAGGAATAACGGTCATTTAACATAATACTCATTTTGTATAATGTTTTTTTATATAACACTCAAATACTATAAATTCAGTTTGTATAACATACATAACGTATATCGATCATAGTATATACTATCTTTTAGTATAATGATTATAAAATATAATAGCGTATGATATACTAAATAGGTTATAACTGCTGCCCCTATACAAAACAAGCTGTTGCCAGAAAAGTAGGTTAGGTTAGGTTAGAACTGCGACTTCTACAGAAAATAAACTGCTGCCAGAAAAGTAGGTTAGGTTAGGTTAGAACTGCGACCCCTACAGAAAACAAACTGCTGCCAGAAAAGTAGGTTAGGTTAGGTTAGAACTGCGACGCCTACAAAAACAAACTGCTGCTAGAAAAGTAGGTTAGGTTAGAACTGCGACCCCTACGGAAAACAAACTGCTGCTAGAAAAGTAGGTTAGGTTAGGTTAGAATTGCGATCCCTACAGAAAACAAACTGCTGCCAGAAAAGTAGGTTAGGTTAGGTTAGAACTGCGACCCCTGCAGAAAACAAACTGCTGCCAGAAAAGTAGGTTAGGTTAGGTTAGAACTGCGACCCCTACAGAAAACAAACTGCTGCCAGAAAAGTAGGTTAGGTTAGAACTGCGACCCCTGCAGAAAACAAACTGCTGCCAGAAAAGTAGGTAAGGTTAGGTTAGAACTGCGACCCTTAAAGAAAACAAACTGCTGACAGAAAAGTAGGTTTGGTTAGGTTAGGTTAGGTTAGAACTGCGACCCCTGCAGAAAACAAACTGCTGCCAGAAAAGTAGGCTAGGTTAGGTTAGAACTGCGACCCCTACACAAAATAAACGGCTGCCAGAAAAGTAGGTTAGGTTAGGTTATTCTATACGAGCATTATGCATTTTGGTGTTAGATGTATTGAGTAATATACATTATAAATCTGAGATATTATGAACGTTATACATAATGATCGTTATATACAATGATATTATACTTAAATAACGTAAGTAATATAAGACATAAGAACTTATACTATAATATTCATATTATATACGCTCATATTGTATAAGTTTGTTTTGTATACCGTTCAAGGTGTATAACGAACGTTAGATATAACATCAAAATATAAATTTTTGTTAAGTATAACGTTATTTAAGTATAATATCATTGTATATAACGATCATTATGTATAACGTTCATAATATCTCAGATTTATAATGTATATTACTCAATACATCTAACACCAAAATGCATAATGCTCGTATAGAATAACCTAACCTAACCTACTTTTCTGGCAGCCGTTTATTTTGTGTAGGGGTCGCAGTTCTAACCTAACCTAGCCTACTTTTCTGGCAGCAGTTTGTTTTCTGCAGGGGTCGCAGTTCTAACCTAACCTAACCTAACCAAACCTACTTTTCTGTCAGCAGTTTGTTTTCTTTAAGGGTCGCAGTTCTAACCTAACCTTACCTACTTTTCTGGCAGCAGTTTGTTTTCTGCAGGGGTCGCAGTTCTAACCTAACCTACTTTTCTGGCAGCAGTTTGTTTTCTGTAGGGGTCGCAGTTCTAACCTAACCTAACCTACTTTTCTGGCAGCAGTTTGTTTTCTGCAGGGGTCGCAGTTCTAACCTAACCTAACCTACTTTTCTGGCAGCAGTTTGTTTTCTGTAGGGATCGCAATTCTAACCTAACCTAACCTACTTTTCTAGCAGCAGTTTGTTTTCCGTAGGGGTCGCAGTTCTAACCTAACCTACTTTTCTAGCAGCAGTTTGTTTTTGTAGGCGTCGCAGTTCTAACCTAACCTAACCTACTTTTCTGGCAGCAGTTTGTTTTCTGTAGGGGTCGCAGTTCTAACCTAACCTAACCTACTTTTCTGGCAGCAGTTTATTTTCTGTAGAGGTCGCAGTTCTAACCTAACCTAACCTACTTTTCTGGCAACAGCTTGTTTTGTATAGGGGCAGCAGTTATAACCTATTTAGTATATCATACGCTATTATATTTTATAATCATTATACTAAAAGATAGTATATACTATGATCGATATACGTTATGTATGTTATACAAACTGAATTTATAGTATTTGAGTGTTATATAAAAAAACATTATACAAAATGAGTATTATGTTAAATGACCGTTATTCCTAATAAAAATATTGATTTTGATGTTATAGCAAACGTTCATTATATCTTGTGAACGTTATTAATATGAAATTATATATTAAGTAGTTATATCTCGTGGGACGCACCCCTTTTACACCTCTGCCTTAAAAATCAGCTATTATATTTAGTATAGTGACGACGAACGCAGAGGTGAACATATTTATATTGAAGCAAAAACATTAAGCGCAACGACACCATAAGTCATTTTGTTAAAGTGTTTAGTTAAATGTTTGTAGATGATCTTTTATATATTAATGCGAGAAAGATGTTTGGGAATGCAAGTTTATTGACATTATATATATACATTATCTAAGAAAATTTCAGTGCGCCACGAAAATAATCAGTATTTATTTATTTTAATGATATAAATAAGCTATGTGTAAAAACTATTTCAGTGGTTTGGACAGAATTATGAGATAAAAAGTTAATAATACGTTATAGGAAGTACTAAACTAATGATTTAGGTTAAGAACTCAGGCACAAAACCATATTGTTACCCTTAAAAGTTGGAAAAGCAATTTCAATCTTGTAGGTTATATACAATAAAATGGCGGTCAATGTTAAAAAGCAACGTGAACCGTTAAAATTCTTATATGCAGCATACGACTGTTATATATCTGATAAAGATACTTAAGTGAACCACTATAAAGTCCAAGTCGCTATTTCGATACACTAGTGAACCTCTAAACAGTTATAAGGCATCTTATGAACGTTTTAACAGCCGCTATGCAGACAGTCCCAATGGTAGTATAATAGGCTGCTTAGCGGTAAACATGTTCAGCGCTAAGCCGTATTATGCGCCACATGTGTTCGATTATACGTCTATTGGTTTCATAATAGCTCACTCGTTCTCCCTTATAATAAGTCAGCGAAATAAAAGCTGCTTTAGCGGTAAACATGTTCAGCGATAAGCTGTATTATGCGCCCCATGTGTTCCATTTATACGTCTATTGGCTTCATATTAGTTCACTCGTGCTCCCTTAAAAGTCAACGTAATAATAGCTGCTTAGCGGTAAACATGTTCAGCGATAAGCTGTATTATGCGCCACGTGTGTTCCATTATACGTCTATTGGCTTCATAATAGTTCATTCGTGCTCCCTTAAAAAGTCAGCGTAATAAAAGCTGCTTAGCGGTAAACACGTTCAGCGATAAGCTGTATTATGCGCCACATGTGTTCCATTATACGTCTATTGGCTTCATATTAGTTCACTCGTGCTCCCTTAAAAGTCAGTGTAATAAAAGCTGCTTAGTGGTAAACATGTTAAGCGACAAGCTGTATTATGTGCCACATGTGTTCCATTATACGTCTATTAGCTTCATAATAGTTCACTTGTGCTCCCTTAATAAGTCAACGTAATAAAAGTCCACAATTACCTCCTTATACAGCACATGGCGTAATTTTATCCACTAAACAGACCTTATAACGGTTAAAGCATTTGATAACCCTTAAAGCTGTATAGGGTCGTAGCAAATATACCTTTATATCACTCTTTGCGTATTAATGGTAGTTTTCAGAGCCGTAATGCAGCTTTTAATCGGCCCTAAGCTATATAAATATCACTGAGATCTATTATACAGCTGTAGGACCACGAGTGTGCTCTTATAAGTGTCTTAATACGCACAGAGCGTTAGATAGAACTAAAAGTGAGTAGTTATAGAGCTATCTGTGCTACTTGGGAGGGTCCCGTTTTACCCTTTGGGTACGGAACCCTAAAAATTATAGTTTAGACTTTTGAATACGATTGCTGTAGATTCCTTAGTTCAAGAATCAAATTAATTGAGAAACTTATTATTGCGTTCTAGTTTTATTTTTCTCTCGGGAGATTACGATGATAAGTACTATAACACAAGATATTATATATCTTAACTCTATTATAACAATATTTAAAGACTCCAAAGAAAACATTTAACAAAGGGGTTTTGATATCATGACAGTAATCGAATAAATGAAGGAAAGTAAATTTTACTGTAACACAAGATATTATATATCTTATCAATTGCAACCTTACCATAATTTGGATAACATGGACACGGAAAAGTTTGTTTTAAATGCAGTTTTATGGGCGAGATCTCTTGACAAAAATACAGGCGTTAGTATCAGCAAATGTAAACATGATGGGTAAATAGTTAGTAACAGAAATGAATGGGAATTAAATTATAATCAGCAAACTAATTGTAATACGTGTGAACTTAGTGTGAAAAATCTCTGGCCAGAGTATTGCGTGATTTTGAAAGGAGTGGACGAATGCAACTTAGAATCTTGGGAGGTGATGAGTGAATAATATTACGATTGTTTGGTGACGAATGAGCCAAGGGATCTCGTCGTTATAACTGTAACTTACGGGCTCGGCAATTTCTCTTAATGAATTTATAATTATATAAACGCATTAGTGTTGAACATACAGCTGTAATTCAATTTCATTATCACATAGGAACAACGTTCAAAGATACGTAACGACTTACGTAGACAGGTAGCGACTTAAGTTCAAGAGTACCTACGAAAATTATTTGTCATTTAAGATAAGCATTAAATGCATACAGTAGTCAACGGGTGTGTAATGTTTAGTATAATTATAAAAAAAAAACTATCATACATTTGTTATAACTTATAACGCCATTTGATACATTATTTTATGTTATAATGTAATTTTTATTATACGTTTCCTTTATTATATAGTGATTTCATCTAAACCGTCATGGATATAATGCCTAATGTAATATAATTTTCAAATAGTATATAGACATGTTTTATAATGAGATTTGTTATATTATATTTTTGTATAACGTAATACTTCATACAATTTTATCAAGCATAAATATATATATCGTATAACATTTTTTGTCATATTTCATTTACTGATAACATAAAGTTTTACATACTTTTTATAACTAGTACGCAGGCCTACTGCTTTTGATAGAATATTTTATTCTACGGAGGGTCAAAGATCTGACCTAACCTAACCCTCTTTTTGTTAGGTAGTTATTCGTTTGTGCAGACTCGCAGTTCCAACCTAACCTAACCCATTTATGTCATGCAACTATTATGCTACATAAATAATTATGTGATGTCACTTGTTATAACAAATAATATGTAATAATTATGACAATGTATATTAGACGAAGTGTAAATGTACCTTATGACCATTATACCAATAATAAAATTATGTGTACCGTTAATTAGGTATTACGGTAGTATGCCATTTATTACGTTATTCAAAATAACGATATATCAAACTATAATATATGAAAAGTAATTATAACAAATGTAATGCACCCGTAGTCAACCCCTCCATAGTCAACAGCCAGGTAGTCACATAAGACATAAGCGCCGGCGCTAGGGTTTTATTTGTTTATTGCCCACTACAAATTCCATAATAGACCGTTGTTAAAGAAAGACAATGCGAGTGGACTGGGGTTTAGTTTTTTTTAATATCGAGACAGTTATTTGAAGGGAGAGATAGGTTACCAAGATTCTCTGTTGTTCTACATAGGTTGTGTAGAAGACCAAAAGAGAACGATGTAGTTTTGGTCATCTACCCAGAGAGGGGTGTGAGGTGGAATCTTGGTATCAGATACCCAGTAAGTGTTAATAATTTAGGAGTATCACCCCATAACAAGGAAGCAATAAATTAAAAATAGTTAGACGGACAAAAACGACAGGCTAAAATAAACAACGATAAGTTAAAGCGAAACCATAAGCAAAAAGGGTGTAATTTATGAGTTGTCCAATGGATAGTTTCGAAGAAATTACAAAAACTACGCAAACAACGTTTATACTAGCTTTCACTGGGAGACATAAAGGGCCGTCACTGTACACAACGGTAAACTAATCTAGAACCTCAACACATGACCCTAAGGTCTACAATACGATACGCAGCGGTATCTACTTTGGTCTATTCCAATGTTTCAGTCAACACGTGGAAGCAGTCTTCTGCGCCGCGTCGCTTGCGCTGCGACGGGCACTTTCGCATCCCTGTGCGAGCGAGCGAGATAGAGCAACTAGCCCCATGGGTGGAAGGGAGACAGAAGAACACGTCCCATACGAGCGAGGAACTACGGTGACGTCGCGAGGGTCGCGACAAACGGGATGTGCAGACACTTGTAGCGAGAATGAATTTTATTCACTGTTAATAAAGTCGACCCTAGTTTAAGTAGAGATAAGCTAGTATTGTAAAGGTTTTTCGCTAAGAACGGGCGAGGAGAAAGACACTCAGATTCCAGACACCAAAGAGGGCGGCGCGACCATTAGATTTGCTCTTGCTACGAGATATCGCCAAGTGTTATCTAACTTTGTAAATTATATCTAATTCTGTATAAAATCAGATCTAGAATCAGTGGTTCCGGTTGGGCGATATAACCAGTTAAGTACTTACGTAGAATTAGGCCAAGAGTAATAATGTTACCTATAGCCTGCCAAGTTATATTATGAGTATTTAAGGGTGACATCCTATAATTATATTATATCTAATGAGTTCGACTCTCATTATTTTTGCCTAATAAATATGGTTAAATACAGCTATAGAATCAGGGATTCAAGCTCCCGCAGATAATTTGATGTAAATTAATTGTCTATGGAAATATGTACTGATATTGTATTTTGTAATTGAATATATTATGAATTGACATTAGTCGGTAAACTAATCATGTTAAACTGTCATTCACAATTATGCTGTGTATACTGTCTTGGAAATTACGAGTAGATTGTTAAATAGTTATTGTTAGATAACTGAAAGTGTAAGCACCAATGTATCTAGACATTACAATGTTGATTATTAAGGGTCGAGCCAAGGTTTTCCTGGGTTTTTCCTTGGTTCAACGAGTACATACATATTGTTCCCAGGGGGGGGGGGGGGGGGGTATGTGCGTTGGTAATTGTTATTGTATTTAATAAAGACTTCATCCAATTCTGGTAATGGTTCGAGGAATAAAAGTGCAGAGATTACTTATTGAGTTTATATCCAAGCACGGATAATTGACCAGAAAACTAATGCCTTGTGGAATTTTTCATAGGAACGCACAATACCCCACGAATTTGCGATAATAAATTCAAGTATATAAATCGCCATGCGCATTTTTTCTACAGACACCCCAAAGTAGTTCAGACCCCTGTTATAAGACAGTAATTACATCTAGTTTCGCTATATATGACTCAACGACTTAGACTGGTATATTTTATCAACCCCAAATGCCATCTCAGTGCTCATATGATGTGTCAAAATGGCACACTAGTTGTGTTAATCCAATTAAGGGTGACTTGTGGGTTGGAACCTTAGTGCATAGCTACGTCCAATTTTAAATAATAACTTTGAACGATAAAAGCGATTAATAAAATCTACTATATTTTTTTATTATTTTTGGCTTTAAAATTATTGTAATTTCGGCGTGATAAAATAAATTAACAACTTGCATTGATAATTTTGTAATTTATAATAGTGGTAAAAATAAGTTGGAAACATAACATTAATACCTACTAGATGAACTGTAAATCGGAATTACAACTTACATTTGTAGTAGGTATGTGTTTGTATCATTGTGGCACTCTCCGGTGGAGGCCTATGTCCAGCAGTGGACGTCCTCTGGCTGCTATGATGATGATGATGATGATGTGTTTGTATATGTTTGTGTACGATTAAGACACATTTTTGATTATGTAGTGAAGACAAAGTTTCCGGAGTCAGCTGTCGGGTTTTTGTTTTTAGACTGACATTTAAGTGAGACAATTGGGTGATTGGGTGCGCAGAAGTGCGTACACTGGGTGTGTTATGTACATCTAACTGTAAAGATATGTGAAAACTATGTGCATTTTAACAACGAATGAAATTCTGTGAATTTAATGGTATGGAAATAAAGTTTTTGAGACGCTGAATTGCAAATGCAAAGTAAATATTCCTGGTTCTAGTAAAAAGTAAAAAGTCATTTATTCAAGTAGGAATTTACTATCTCTTTGAATTGAATCGTCAAAAGATCGATTCCTAATTTGGGTTTCTAGTGAATGTACCTATTACATTTTATGTTTGTCGTTGTTGTGCCTGGAATTTTGTAGCAATAGTGGCTGAAACTCAAACTGATATATGCTTACTATTGGCACAATTATTAGTGAATCGTTCAGTACATATTGAAGTGGGTACATGATGTTTCTTTTTTTTCACGTATATTGTAAATAGGGATAATAAATCCATAAAATACAGAGGTTTGAGTGATTATCTCACTGATTTTGTTTTATGCCTTTTCTTTTGATTTCATAATGCTATGCTAGTTTAAGTTAATTGTTAGTACTAAATCTACTATTATATAAACTTAAACAGTTTATGTTAGTTCTATGCTAGTTTTAGTTATTTGTAATTTATTTTTTTGGTAATAAGTAACAAAGAACAGTCAGTTGAAGCCGTTGTCGACGCATAAGATATTGTTTGAATAATTTGGATGGTTGAATATTGGAACTGAAATTCAGTTGGTTAATGTGACTTCAATACAAAGTTATTTTAGAAGGTGAGATTCAATGGAGTATTGATGACGTTGTTGACTTAGGTGCATCACTTTGTGCCTAATTTGCTGGTCGATCGTAGGTCACATATTACCTGAATCAGATATATCGTCACGTGTATGTAGTGAAAATGTATTTGGTAAAGGAGGCTGCGCGGCGACCACAGGTGACGGTACATAGTGTTAGGGATGAGGTTGACACCCGTGGTGGTGTTGATGCCTCGTGTGGGATGGTTTGTGTTCCTGTACGCAACCGTTGGAAGTGATCAGTGTATCGCTTTGGGAGTGGCCTGAGTGCCGCTGGATGTTATGAAGGTGGTCAGTGGACCATATGACTGTGTTGTGATGTGACACTGGTTGAGATGTGACGGTTTGTCACAGATGTGGTCAGTGGACCTTGACGGCTGGTGTGCCGTGTGACAATGTCTATGAGAGACAGTGACATTTAGTGCAAGCCTTAGTGCCTGTAGGCTTGTAGTGGTGGTGCCCGGATGTGATGCGGGCCATAGTGCTATTTGAGAAGTCACATAAATGTTTTAACAACAAGGTGTTGTTTTGATCAACGTAATTTTTAATTAAATTGATTACATTCTTATAAGAAAATAAACTGAAACTGTTCATTGTTGCTTGTTGCTTTGTATTTGTACTAGATTTGTAATCATTTAATTCGATTCATTTTATTGATTATCTATGTGTGTACCCTTAATGATATGCATGGCAGAATAACCTTCGTTGGTTAGATCGGATCTGTAGTGATATTAATAGCCGAATGAATCATAGTGATCTGCAGTGATATTAATAGCCGAATGGATCATAGTGATCTGTAGTGATGTTAATAGCCGAATGGATCTTAGTGATCGGTAGTGATATTAGAGGCAGAATAGCCGAACGGTAAAGTTAAATTAAAATTTGCTGATTTGTCATGATGACAATTAAATGATTCATTGCACACGAGGACGTGTGACAGTCAGGATCGCCGTGTCGACGCGCAGGTTTCTTATATGATATACTTACGATTTATCATAAAAGCTTGTAAGTGACGTGGATAATAAAGATCGATTTAGTACAATTAGTTCGAGTGCCCTGTAAACGGGACATCTGCGAGTCTGAGCTTTGTTATTATGTTTTGATACAAATCAGGATCGCCGTGTCGACGCGCAGGTTTCTTATATGATATACTTACGATTTATCATAAAAGCTTGTAAGTGACGTGGATAATAAAGATCGATTTAGTACAATTAGTTCGAGTGCCCTGTAAACGGGACATCTGCGAGTCTGAGCTTTGTTATTATGTTTTGATACAAAAACTAGACGGCGCCGGCGGCGCCCTGCCGCGCGGGTCACTATTAAGATTTCTAACAAATAGAGTGTGAATTTGACACCACTTGAATTGGCGACAGTCGGTGCACTTAAAATGCCGTCTGGATGTGTTCCCACGGGTCGTGTTTGGTAATTAATTATGTTAAGTGATTTTTGTGGCGAAGCTAGGATTCTAGGCGCCAGGCCAGGCAAGGGCCGGGGTGGAGCCGATGAAGTTAACACATTCTTTATTGCGACTTACCGCATGAAACACGCATCCGTGGGACTACGTCTCGCCTAATAGTCCTAACTTACTATTTAACTCCTTTCGTATTCCGTATGTCAGTTGCATGTGCCTCGCGTACTAGTTATCGTGTTAAATACCTGTGCCCTAACGGATGTACTACCTAGTGCATCTAGCCATTCCTGAATACCTAAACCTACATTAGCCCCGACATATATATTTATGAATATCTAAGAAACGAGGTCTCATCTTACATGGAGCCTTTTAAAATGTGGCATTTGAGTTTCTTTTTGAAAATAGAAATTGACTTAGAATCCGTTATATCCTTTGGTAGATTATTATAAAATTATAAAACAATTAATGGCAACACCTACCTAGTGATCGTAGATGCTCATAGTAAATGGGTTGAGGTCTATAATATGAAAAACGGCACTAACACGTCGGCGGTGTGCGAAAAGTGGTACGAGTTCATGGCTAGGTTCGGGTTACCGCAAGTGATAGGTAGTGA
This sequence comes from Cydia splendana, assembly GCF_910591565.1. Taxonomy (NCBI): domain Eukaryota; kingdom Metazoa; phylum Arthropoda; class Insecta; order Lepidoptera; family Tortricidae; genus Cydia; species Cydia splendana. The sequence goes on from NW_026946891.1 coordinate 1,418,333, forward strand.
CAACGGGTGCGTATTTACGTCACAAGAGTTTAAGGATTTTTGTTTGTTGAACGGCATAACACCGGTGACGTCACCGGCGTACCACCCGGCTAGCAATGGGCAGGCAGAGAGCTCCGTGAAAATAGTCAAAAAGGGAATTAAATCCTGTTTAATAAATAGTCGAAATATTAAAGATTGGAATAATAAGTTACAAAAATTTATTTTTGACTACAGGAATTCAATACATTCCACGACGGGGCACTCGCCTGCTCAATTAGTTTTCGGCCGCAAACTTCGGACATGCCTGGATTTACTTAACCCTTCGACTGCGTCCACCTCGCACACGTCATATCATATTGGATAGTTATGTGAAAAATCAACAGTGTTTACAGAGTAAGGCGTATAGTGGTAAAAATAAACAAGAATTTAATATAGGCGATAAAGTTTTATATAAAAAAAACTTTAATACTAATAAGTTTACATGGTGTAAGGGTATAATTTTGGAAAAGTTGGGAAAAGTGGTATATTTAGTAAAAGATTGTGAGCATTTAGATAAGCATAAAAAACATAAAGATCAATTAATGTTATACAAGGGACAAGAGGACGGTTCGTTGCTAGATGACATCTCTCTAGATGATTTATTCTCACCAGAACAAAACATTTCCTCGACGGGTACTACTACCGGCAGGGAGGTGCAAAATAATGAGGGAGGAGAAGGCGGTCAAATAGCCGATCGAAGCCCAGAAGGCGCCGAATTAACAGATCCTTTGCCGCCGCCCGACGACGACCCACAGGAACGGTTCGAGGACGCCGAGTCGGACGACCATTGTCGGCCAGGACAGAGTCAAACGAAACCGTCCCAAAGTTAATTATAAACCCTATTTTAAGTAATCTTTGTATTTAGTCTAGTTGTAAACTATGGGGAGGATTGTTATGTATGTGTGCGTGAGCGCACCACCCCGCTTCCATTACTACGTACGTACATGTGCAATAAAGGAGTGTGTCTATAGCCATCGGTTGTTTCACTCGTGCCCTTCCCAAATACAACAGATACCTGAATTTGACCCAAAATCGTCTCTTCTTACAATGGAAATATGGATTCGTAAGGTTGAAGGCATTTCAAATATGTACGGGTGGGACGAAAAGACGCTTGTATTTAACTGTTCGTCTAAATTGAAAGGGTATGCTCGACGTTGGTATGATCAGTTACAAGACTTTAATTTGTCGTGGGCTGATTTTAAGGCTAAGTTACTCACAGCCTTTCCTTGTCATAAAAGTAAATTAAACATGATGCGTGATTTAGTTAATATAACTAGATCTCCCGACGTCGATTACCTACAATTTTATTATGATAAATTAGCTTTAGGTAACGCGTGTGGTATCTCTCCGGCTTTGATCACAGAAGCTATACCTATACCTATGTACAATCGGTAACGAGATTGTCGAAATTGGCGCAATTTCCGCGGGATGCCGCGATCCTAACTCGTTGCTTAATTATCTCTCATCGTTACAACGAAACACTTCCAATTCCAACGCTACGCGGAACAGTGGCGGTGGCAATTATAGTCATCAAATGAAAATAAGATGTCATTTGTGTAAAAAACGCGGACATACTGCAGCGCGTTGTACTTATAAGATTCGTGACAAAAATGAGAAAGCGCCTCCTGTGTGCTCGTTTTGTTACAAAAAGGGACATACGGATAATGTTTGTTTCCTGAAATTGCGCAAATGTAGTTTTTGTAACAAATCGGGTCATCTTAAGGATGAATGTTTAAAATTTAAAAGTCGTAACACGAACGGTAACGGTGGTGTAACAACGACGCAAACGGTCCGCGTAATACAAACTGGAAGCGACTCAGCTTCAAAATATTATATGACAGTTAAGGTGAATAACACAGATGTTCCCGCTTTTATAGACTTCGATAGTTCATGCGTCACGATTACGAACTCGCTTGCAAAGGAACTAGGGTTAACAACCCAGCCTTTATCTAACGTCAACAGTGTTATTAAGGGTTGGGGTGGGGGGCGTTCTGCACCCCTCGCGGAAGCTCTAGTGACCATAACCGCGGACGAGGCCACGTGTGAAAATATTAAAGCGTATATTGTACCTGATAACACGCAGAATATAGGTATCATTGTTGGCCAGTCTTTCACTGAGCGCCCTACAGTATATGTGTTATTAAGACGCCTACATCTCTGCGTATTTTTAACGCTAATTATTTAACGGAATTACCTACACTGTGTGATAATGTTGAACGTGTTACCCTGCATGCATCGGAGGACTCAAAATTGTTACCCGGTGTAAACAAAATAACATTATCTTGTTCCAAGTTTTACGGGCCTATACTCGTACCGGTCTGAGTCAGTGCACCTTAAACCGCGATCTGAGTGTTTAATTCCTCAACATACTACTGAAGTGGTCGACGGCCGTGTAGTGTTGAATGTTGTCAACTTAGGCTCCGAGTCGATTACAATACGGAATAATGAGTGCGTAGCGCGCGCTACTGTCGATAATTCTGATACTGAGTATAGTGACCAGGCTATCGGGATATGTTCGGTAAAAATGAAAATAGAACTCACCGACTCTAAACCGATTTATTACAGACCCTATAGAATGTCAATTGAAGATCGTAACCAAGTACGCACTATAGTCAATGATCTCTTGCAAAAGGGGGTTGTCGAGCCCTCTAACTCTCCCTATGCTAGTCCTGTGATATTAGTACCCAAGAAAACAGGTGAAAAGCGTATGTGCGTTGACTATCGGGCGCTAAATAAGGTAACTAAAAAAGAGCGGTATCCACTTCCACTCATACAGGACCAGTTAGATAGGTTGGCAAAGCAACGCGTGTTTTCATGCCTTGACGTTCTGTCCGCTTATCACTGCATACAATTAGAAGACGAAAGCAAGCAGTTTACTGCATTTATTACACCTGACGGCCATTTCCAATATACTCGCATGAGTTTTGGTCTCGTTAATGCCCCGGCTGTGTTTCAGCGAGCAATCGACGAGATACTAGGGCCACTTAAATTCGATTGCGCAACTGCTTACCTTGACGACATACTCGTATATTCTGAGGATTACCGCACTGCATTAAATTGTCTACGCCAAGTTTTAGAGAGATTGCGTGATGCTAACATGACGTTGCGTATTGACAAATGCTCATTTCTAGTCCTTCGGGTAGAATACTTAGGTCACGAGGTATGTAACGGCGCGATCAGGCCTGCAGAACATAAAATTAAGGCCGTCCAAGACTTTCCCGTACCAGTAAACGTTCACCAATGTAGACAATTCATGGGCTTGGCTAACTATTTTAGAAAATATGTCTACGGTTTTACCACAATTGCTCGTCCTATTACGATTTGCCTTGGAATTGGGGTGACGATCAACAACGCGCTTTTGATAAAATTAAAACTGTACTCGTCAGCCGCCCAGTCCTAGCGATATATAACCCGGATTATGACACACAAATACATACTAATGCTTCCAAGGTCGGCCTTGCAGGCATTCTACTTAAAAAACAGCCAGAAGGTACGTGAAAACCAGTCGCGTATGCCAGCCGACAAACTACTCCCGCCGAACAAAAATATCATAGCTTCGAGCTTGAGACTATGGCTGTTGTTATGAGTTTACAAAAGTTTAAGGTTTATGTAAGTGGTATCAAGTTTGAATAGAATCAGGCGTTACTTTGCGGAAATCCATACTAATTAAAACCAAAATATTACTTTGCTAATCCGCGAAAAGATAACGTGCTAGTCAATCAGTGCTAACCCGTTATACTTACTTGCGTATTTTTACATGCAATTAATATTCCCACCCTCCCACCGCAAAAATAAATACGCAAATAAATATAACAAACCACCATACATTACATTAAAATAAAAACAATAACAACAATGGACATTTAAATTAAAAAAAACTTACGACGCCATGAAATCCAAATACTGGTTTAAGCAAATGCGGCGGTTCATTCAAAAATATGTCAGAGGGTGCATATCTTGCCAGTACGCGAAAAAACTTACTGGTAGGCAGGTAGGTCTTCTCCACCCTATCGAAAAAGTAGCATTACCATTTCATACAGTGCATGTCGACCACCTCGGTCCATTTTGTAAAAGCCCATCGGGAAAGATGTACATTTTTGCACTTATTGATGCCTTTACTAAGTTTATATGGATCGAGGCGGTGCGTGATACAACCTGCGCTAACGCTGTAAAGACCCTGGACCAATTTATTAAGACCTTTGGGTTATCTAGTCAGATTATCAGCGATGGGGGTAAGGCTTTTGATTGTCACGAGTTCAAAAGGTATTGCGCTGAGAGACAGATAAAGCACATCATGAACGCCGTGGCCAGCCCTAGGGCGAACGGCCAAATCGAGCGATATAATCGCACTATATTGGATGCACTTGTGGCGTACGTAGGCGACGACCAAAACAACTGGAAAAAGTACTTACCTAAGGTTCAGTTAGGATTAAACTCTAATATAAATGATACCACGAGTAAGTGTCCTTTAGAACTTCTGTACGGGTTTCGACCGCGATTAACTGGCGACTTACTCGTGCCAGTCAGGACAGACTCTTTAGACGAACTTCGTGAAGCGGCTGCTAGCAGGACCCGGAGTGTTGCTGAAAGGGCGAAGGCGTTGTATGACGAAAAGAGACGCGTCGAGGCGCCTTTCAGCGTTGGTCAACTGGTCCTAGCGCAACGCAAGGTTTTCAAAAAGGGATTAAGGAGCGGTAAGCTTGTGCCACGTTACGACGGACCATTTGTAGTCACTAAGGTACTTCCGAATGATCGCTACGTTGTGAAAGGAACCAACAGTACCGGTCGTAAGTATGACAATGTATTGGCCCGAGATAAACTTAAACCCTTCTTGTCTAATGCAGGCACTGATTCCGATTCAGATTAAGAACTGAATATTACTTATATGTAAAATTTATTAAGTACTAAATACATTGAGAGTGTTTAGATCACAAATGTAACTCATATAACTGCTTCTAGATTAAAACTGTACCGTGATTTGTATTCTGTTACTTATGTTTTATAGTAATTATAATGAATCTGATCTCATTGTTTAGTAGTCATACTTGAGTTCCTAGATTAAGAACTAGGGTGCTATGTACTAAAGTCCCAGATTAAGAACTGGGTTGTGATAATAACAAGTGCCTTGTTAAGGGATTGTACTGTTGATCGAGATGTTATGTCATTTGAAATCCTATGTTGCTATCAGAGCTAACTTGAAGCCAAGGCGGCTTATTTTTAATAAACCTTGTATTTGATAACTACCTCTTCTCCTTTTTTTTTCTTCTCTTCTCTTAACGAGCATACTATAACATTGCCAAGAGAAGGACAGCAGGGCCTACACTTAAGAGGCGGTCCATTGCCTATGATATAATACTATCCTTAAGAGGCTAGTTGTTTTTGGTTTTTGGCAGTGTAGGCCTTAAGAGGCGGTCCATTGCTTATGATATAATACTATCCTTAAGAGGCTAGTTGTTTTAGGTTTTTGCAGTGTAGGCCTTAAGAGGCGGTCCATTGCTTATGATATAATACTATCCTTAAGAGTCTAGTTGTTTTTGGTTTTTGCAGTGTAGGCCTTAAGAGGCGGTCCATTGCTTATGATGTAATACTATCCTTAAGAGGCTAGTTGTTTTTGGTTTTTGCAGTGTAGGCCTTAAGAGACGGTCCATTGCTTATGATATAATACTATCCTTAAGAGGCTAGTTGTTTTTGGTTTTTGCAGTGTAGGCCTTAAGAGGCGGTCCATTGCTTATGATATAATACTATCCTTAAGAGGCTAGTTGTTTTTGGTTTTTGCAGTATAGGCCTTAAGAGGCGGTCCATTGCTTATGACATAATACTATCCTTAAGAGGCTAGTTGTTTTTGGTTTCTGCAGTGTAGGCCTTAAGAGGCGGACCATTGTATATTGTATGTGATATAATACTATCCTTAAGGGGTTAGTTTGTTACTCGTATATGCTGCAGTGTAGGCCTTAAGAGGCGGACCATTGCTGAAGAATCGACTGTTCGGGGCGTCCAGTGGTCAGGAAGGGCCGACTGTAACAACGCGTCCATTCCTCGCGTTCAAGCGCGCGCGCCGGCGATGCTGCCGAAGGAAGGAGCGTCAAGGACACTTTTGAAAATGGGCCAATTAGGAAAGGGCTGGCGTCGGCTCACGCAACGCCATCTTGAATACGCTCGAGTCGGGGAGTCAGTTGCGAGACCGCCGCGCTATCGTGACCGTGTGCTGAATGCATATGTAGTGTTGTTATGTCCTCATATTTAATAAACCTAAGTGATTTCAAGTACATTGTGTTATTAGTTTAACCCCAGCGACAATTTTCCCTAATAGTTCTGTCTAGAACGCGTTTCTTTTTTGATGGTGGTGGGGCGCCTATATTCAGCTTTTGAATTGCTATCATTGAATATTTTAGCTCCTTTATGAAATTGTTTGAAAGGTTGTAAAAACCGGTGTGTTTTTTGCCCACAATTGAATATATTCTGTGGTGCCAGGATTCTGCATTATTTTGTGTTCGTGTTATATTTATCAATTAATTCTGCAGTGCTCCAGTGGCGTGGTTCACATTGAGGTGGGTGTGAATTAGTTCCCCAGACGTAGTTGTCATGAAACCATTGAGAAATAATTTCTGCTTCTGGGGATATATTGGCACGCCATTCGTCAAACTCAAAATGTACTGGATTTTTTTCTGGGGATAAATAGGAAAGTGCAAACAAGCATTTAATTTCTTGGGCAAATTTAACATCATTTCCGTATAATGTTTGAAAGCCGCTTTCTTGTACTTTTCTATATATATAATTTGGCCCAGGTGGAAATTGCAACCTTTAATAATGATATTGTCGAAATATTTTCGTAAACTATTTTGTGGGGCTTTTTCGAAATCATTCACTGCACTCTAATAACATTTCAACTAGCAAGTCGTAGCTTATTTTGTCCTTATTAGTCAGCAATGCCATCACCAAATGGAATGTATTATTATGGTGCACTGATCCATGTATAGTATACAATTGATGGAAAATAATGGGTACAATCTTGAACGTACCGTCTAAAATCCAAAACTTTGATGAGCTTAAATGGTGTAATAGTTGTTTGGTAGTATATATTATGACTCGTTTTCCATTTTTTAAATTATCCCGTACAATTAATTCCTCCTCTTCAAAATTCACACAAAGCAATGATGTCATATCCAGTTTGAAATCAATTTTTTCCGGTTCCACTAAAGGTTGTTGGTTTTTCTTTTTAATTGCATATATCATTTGTTTCAAATTTTTGTTAGTTGGCAAATGTGCAAATGTAGTTTCAGACGCTGTTGATATGCAGTCATTTATGATTTGGCTTGGTTTTTTGCTTACGTGAAGTACGGAATCCTGCTTCATGGTATTTATAATTTCTGCTACTTTGGACCTCACCGCATCGGGATCGTGATTGTGTTCTAAAATATTGTTGTGTACTAGTGTATGCGATGAATTTTCCTCGTTGTACAACGTAATTACTCTGGTGTTACACATATATTTCTTATTTCGCCGTAGTTCACACACCCAGTAATATTTATTGTTTTTAGATTTGTTTTTTTCGTAAACAAACCCATCAATGTCTAATTTTAATCCACCTCGTACAGTTTTAAAGGTCAGAGTGTACGAAAGGGGGGCCGTTTCTGGGACTTAGAATTTGTTTTTGAGAAAATGAAAAAAACATAGGGGTTGCAAAAGACTTAGATTTACAAGATTTTGATGAAATAATCACTTTTTTCTTAATAAACTTTTCTCTAAAATAAAAAATGGCCGAGTTAGACGCGACCAAAGATTGGTGTTTTTAAAGGGAGCTGGGACGGTCGCAGTTCTACCTAACACTCCTCGCTTCGCTCGTCGTCGTCCCTACACCGACCTGCCTAATCTAACTTATTCAAAACTTTTCAATTGGCCCCTTTTTTTATTCTGTTCTGCCGCGTGGACTTGCTTTGCTTAGGCTTGCATCTACAGTTGACCTGTTTGATTCCCCTTCGACTAACTCCAGGGTATACCCGGTGGATGTCCGCGAGAAAACGACGGAATCTCGCCGCATCGCTGGGCAGACAGCGCAGAACATTTTGGCGATACATATATTCGCCCATATACCACTTTATCCTCTTGTCACTATGGCATGTGCGGCAATGGCGTTTCAACTCTAGCCATTGCCGTTCTATCGTTTTACTATGCACTTTAACACGTACTTTATCTGTGTCTGGAATCTCCTCTCCTAATGTGGCGTTCACAGGTATGTCGATGGTTTTATTAACAAATTCAACACTGTGGTTAACAGTGGAATGGCCACGCATACCGAGGCGAAGGTGACAGCCAGTATATGACCGGTGCATGTCCGACATAATATACGAATCTTCTTTAATATTGGCCGCCATGATTGGTTCTAATGTCGCCCTGCTTTTGTTGCATATGATCTCCACGTGAAGTTTTTTGTCAGCCCACTTATACACCCGAAAGCCCATGTTTGGCTTTTGAGTATACGCCCTCTATGGTATTTTCGGGTGTATAAATGAGTCTCATCAACTTCCACAATATCGTCCTCTCCTCCAATCATGGCGCGATCGTGAGCCTCCGCGACGTCACATACTTCCCTGAAAAAGTGGACGGCAGTTTTCTTAGTAACGCCTGTGTCTCTTGCCGCCATCGTTACTTTGTCGCGCCGGAAGAAATGCATGAGCACGCGCAAAGTCGCCTGCACTGAAACTTTGCTCCGTTCGAAAAAAGTATTTTTTGTCGGAGAAAGTATTACTTTACACTGTTTCTTATAACACCGGAAACGATATCCAAACTTATAAGAATCCTTTTTTCCTTAGACATGTACTCATTGCAGTTTGGACATTTGGCTTTGGTTGGCAATAGAAGCCAATCTTGAGCGGCCTTTATGGCATCCTCTTCTGAAGCAACTATGACTGCGTAATTCCAAATGCTGAAATTACGCGCCAAAATTACTTCTAAAGGCAACATTTTCACCAAGAACAACAAAGGAAATAATCACCAAACTACTAGAAAACACCAGAAATAACTCAAACTGTAACTAATTTATTAATACCCAAAACTTCGAAAAACCTAAAACCCGACAAGACCAAAATCTATAGAAAAACCTAAACCCCGACAAAAACTAAACTTCAATAAAGATACATACACCCAACAAAAGAACTAATTTATTAATACCCAAAAATTCGAAAAACCTAAAATCCGACAAGACCAAAATCTATAGAAAAAAATAAACCCCGACAAAAACTTAACTTCAATAAAGATACATATACCCCAACAAAAGAATTACAAACAAACAATACTAGAACCCAAAAAACAAGAAATAATAGCGCAAACACTGAAAATCCGAAGAAATTAGTATGAATATGTCGGAGCGTAATAAATTCGACCACATCCAAAAAGATATAGAAAATGTCAAAGAAACCAACAGACCAACACTACTTTCAACAAGAAAATTTCTGATATCGAGAGGCAAATAAGAATAAAAAATATAATCTTCTTTGGCGTGCAGGAAACTGAAAATTCATATGAAGAGCTGGAGAAAAATATTATCATGATAACCACACAAACCATGAAAGTGGACTGTAATCACCAAGATTTGGAGTTAGTGCGAAGGTTAGGAAAAAAGACTGAAAACAAAATAAGACCAGTGAAAGTAACATTTACCACATTCGGAAAGAAAATATCCATCTTGAAGAATAGTAGTCACCTGAAAAAGACAAAAAATTATATTAAAGAAGATTTTTCTCAACAAGTACTAGAAACTCGCAAATCACTTTAAGACCAACTCCAAAAGGCGAGAAAGGAAGGCAAAAAAGCATTTATACGCTATGATAAACTAGTAATCAAGGAACCATATAACATGCTACAGGCAGGTCCAAGCAACTCCCCTCGGAACTCAAAAAAAAGAGAATTAGAAGTAACTCCTCCAAACCAGGTGGGAATTAATAAAGTTCTGATTTCAAAGTAGGATTTAAAGTATTGGACAGGGGCATTCGCATTTAATAATAACCTCCAAGTCCTCAGCCGTGATGATGCAAGATTACTGCCTGCCATAACCGACCGGTTGGTGAATGTGTCAATTTTAAAGTAGTGCGCTAAGTTTCAGGTAGATGCATATAGGTATTAGGTACATTTCCCAACTCATCAGTTCTGATGCTGAAGGGTTACTGCCTGCTTTAACCAACAAGATTGATAAAGTTCTGATTTCAAAGTAGGATTTAAAGTAATTAAAGTATTGGACAGGGGCATTTGCATTCAATATTTACCTTCAATTCCTCAGTCGTGATGACGCAAGGTAACTGCCTACCTTAATTGACCGGTTGGCTATTGTGTAAATTTTGAAGTAGTGCTGTAAGTTTTAGGTAGTGGCATTTACGTTTATATTGACCTCCAACTCATCAGTTTTGATGCTGAAGAAGGGTTACTGCCTGCCTTAACCAACAAGATTCATAAAGTTCTGATTTCAAAGTAGGATTAGAAGTATTCGGCAGGAGCGTTTGCATTTAATAATGACCTCCAACTCCACAGACGTAACTGATAAAGACGATGCAAGGTAACTGCCTACAATAATTGACCGGTTGGTGATTGTGTAAATTTTAATGTAGTGCTGTAAGTTTTAGGTAGTGGCATTTACGTTTCATAATGACCTCCAACTCATCAGTTCTGATGCTCAAGAAGGGTTACTGATTGATAAAGTTCTGATTTCAAACTAGGATTTGACGAAGTATTGGGCAGAGGCATTTGCATTTAAAGATTACCACCAACTCCTCAGTCGTAATGATGCAAGGTGGCCTGCCCACACTAACCCCTAGCTTGGAAAATATGCGAAGTTTCAAATAATAGGGGTAATTTTAGTATGCGGGCGTCGAAGAAACTTAAGTTCTGTTTTAAGCACTGACCTTCCAGACGCTTCGGGCCTTCGACCTTACGCGGAGCTCGGCTTTCGGCCTTCGCATTAAGGCCGTTCCCTGAGCCAGAAATGAAAAAATACCCCAATAATTATCCTATTTTTCTAAGAAACGTTGATATTTGTAGACGTGGGAAAAATAAATATAATTCTTGATTATATTATCTTTAATAACACAGCTTTCGATACACGATTCATAACACTTCGCTCGATACAATTTATTCCCAAAGTAACCTCCAATTCGAATTTATACTCCAACTTTACTTGTTTCTTTACTATGTGACACTATGAAACAAAAAAAGGAGAAAAATCAATCATAACTATAACAGTAATTTGACAGCTTTAGAAAAACGATAATTAGAGGCAATATTTTTAAAATAAATAAATATCAACTAATTCTATCGTAACAAAATATCGACTTCGGCCTGCATGCTCTATCTCCGTCCGTCTTTCGAAATGAGTGAGACAGTGATGGCCAGGGATGCCAACTTAGTGGTTTTACCACTAAATCTAGGGGGAAATAAACCAGCTAGGGGTTTTTTTAGGGGCTAAATATTTTTAGTGGTTTTTTTAGGGATTTTTCGATACCATGTTTGTGTGATATGGAAAAAGTGTTCACGATGTGAGAAGCTACATACTATACTGGGAATGAAACGTTATCGATACCATAGGGCATAGTGTATACCACTCTGTGTTGCTTGAACTCGCAAGTTCGACTGAGAAGGAAATACACTAGTGATCCAAAAGACTCGAGCCTTTGGAGCTCTATTTTTTAGGGCTCGCCTCATTTCTTGACGCCTAAAAGGCTAAAAGCCTATTTAGCTCTTTAGCCTCCGAGCCTAGTTCTATTTAAGAGCCTAGACTCTTGGGGCTAATAACCTTATTAAGCCCCTAAAAAAAAGCCTATTTAGCTCTTTAGCCCCAAGCCTTAATAAGGTTATTAGCCCCAAGAGTCTAGGATCTTAAATAGAACTAGGCTCGGGGGCTAAAGAGCTAAATAGGCTTTTAGCCTTTTAGGCGTCAAGAAATAAGGCGAGCCCTAAAAAAAGAGCTAAAAGGCTCGAGTCCTTTGGATCACTAAAATACACGGCTGAACGTTCGGATTTACGCTACACAGTGATTTGTAACGTGGTTGTATGATCTTTCGTCGCTTTAAAGGCGGTTTAGACCATACTTTTGGTCAAGCCCCCTTGTCGGGTCGGGAGGTGTTAGGCCGGCCACATACATACGGAATTTTTACCCGGTTTCCTTACGAAATGACCTGTGTGAACGGGACGCGGGACGTCGCTATACACATTCGTAGAGCTGTCTCGTTTGCACATGTCATTTCATACGGAAGACGAATGGAAACTCCGTATGTATCATAATCTTTATTGTATAAGCAATAATTAAAAGCAACCAAGTACGGCGGAGCAGGGAGAGGCAGGGTACTTCTATACGTGCGGTAGTCTATTACGGCTATAAGTTTGATCTAGGCGTTGGGCTCCTCCAAAAGTGTCGTGTAATTCGTGTAATCTTGCGTGACTTTTACTCCAACAAATAAAATGTTATAGTTAATAGTAGATTGTTAACCAAGGGCTGAAATCACTCATTTCTGCCGAGGTAGTTTGGCCGAGGCTGAAATGATGCCTTTCACCAGAGTTAAACACTCTACTTTTCATTTCGAGTAAGTCGAGGAAAGTAAAATGCATGTGTTTTTTTAAAAACATGACTAAGTAGGTATACATTTTTATAGTATTTTTTGAGGGTACTTTCAATTAATTATTTAGGCAAAAGTATCGTTATTTATGGAATGGGGAGTCAAATATCAGAATGGAAATAGCTTATCGTAAAAAAAATTATAAAATCTTACTTGGATTGGAACCTAAAATGCTCTAGTGCAGAAACGTATCGTTTTCTGCACACCTTTTAGAACAATAATGATCCTTTTTCAGAGCATGACAAATGAAAAAACTATTTAACGTTCATATGTATGATCAAAAAATGTCGAACCGGTTGAAAATCATAATAATGTACTAAATTCTGGAAAATGTATAAATAAAGAATTAATTAAACGTATAATTTCTTTTATTTTTTTATTTAGTGGTTTTTCCAAAATAATAGTACAGTTTTAGGGGTTTTTAAGTTGAGCTCTAGGGGTAAAAAAAAATTGGAGTTGGCAACCCTGGTGATGGCTGAGCGCTCGTGCCAGACGGACCTGTACTAGGTGTCCCCAAAACAAATATAAGATTTACTTATAAAAACTGTGCTGTGTTGTGTGTCCTAGTGATATACCGTGTGCACCAAAACCTTTAAGTTATAATGGCTAACAAGCAATTGAATTAAAAGAAGACAACTCGGAAGATTCCAACAAACAATGGAACTAACGTAAGTAAAAATGTATATTTATTACACAGTGAAATACGTAATTATTACTTAATTTAATATATACTTGATCGTACTAATTAGTAATCCATATAACTTAAAACATTCTAAAATTTAATAATCGCTCCATCTACCGGTTAAACATTGTCATCAATTCATCATCTAAATAGCTTAAAAGGATATTGCGATTCGCGACGTTTACACCACGCGGCACTAGCGCCGCTGCCTTGCACGGCAAAGACAGAAAAAATTGCCGTCTATTATATGTGTGCGTCTCCGTGAGTCGTAGTTACGCGGTTGCGGTGTAGTGGGCCTTCCTATAAATACGAGCACACAGTGATACATGTAACGCACACAATTAGACGCATAAAGCGTTCTTTTAGCAATCCATCCACCTATCGAGGGTTCGAACCTCAGCTCGTGATTTGTCATGCGTCTAAACTTTTTACTTTTTTGTCTTTCTAGGAAAAGAAGAAAATTGGATAATTTCACAGCCGAACATGATACTATAGTCTTTAGACTACATCGAGTGAGTATAATTATTTGACTTGTGCTTTTTAGCCCTACCTACGTAACACAATACACTCCTACAATTTATCTTTTATTATTTACAGACTGCAAAATATGGAAATGGAATCTCCGATTTCATCAACCACTGACATTCAAGGCTGGCGTCCACTAGACTCGCCGAGTCGAGTCGAAATGCGTAGTCGCAGAAATTCGCCTGACGAGCAATACGCGCGGAGAGTCGAATCGGCGCGCCGCGGCTATTCGTCAATGGACGCAGTTGCATAGAAAATATAGGAGGCGAATTATTGCGATTCGATTCGATTCGCCTCGGCGAGTCTAGTGGACGCCAGCCTTCAAAGTAACGAGTAAGTTCTAATTCTAATTGTGGCATTATCTATGAAAAGGGACCTTATTGTCTATGGCGCTTACGACGCACACGTCGCGCGACGTGGTATTTATATCAGAGCATCGTTAATAATGGCGGAAGCGCCATCGACAATAAGGTCCCTTTTCATAGATAACGTCACATATGTAGGTACCTATGTCGCGCGTAACTTCGTGCGTTGCGATAAATACCTACCTACTCACAGCGGCGGCGTACGAAAAGACCTTTTCACCTCAGCAGCTCGAACAAGGGTACTTTGCTTCTTAAAAACAGTGAGCAAAATGCGATTTTGCTCACTAAGTCATTTTGTCTCACTCAGTGAGCAAAATCGCATTTTGCTCACGGAGTGAGACAAAATGAGTGAGCAAAATCGCATTTTGCTCACTGAGTGAGACAAAATGTCATTCAAGTGATCTTTATAGTCAAATGTCATTTCAACATGCGGGGTCTAATACAAGTTCGATATACTTGGGTTCTATTATCTCTGTCCCTCTAGGTATGTTCTCACTGCTTAAGGGTGAAAAATTTTGTGTACTACACGAGATCAAAGTTATTTACATCTCGTGCGCTTTTGAATCCCTTACTACGCTCAAGATTCTAAATTAGATAGAACGGAAACCGGGCCGTTGCCGGGCGTCAGACCGTCAACAACTCCTGAGGATGCCTCGTAGAGAGGCGAAACACGTGTCGAGGTTTATTCTTTTGGTGGTGGTTTGTTATATTTATTTGCGTATTTATTTTTGCGGTGGGAGGGTGGGAATATTAATTGCATGTAAAAATACGCAAGTAAGTATAACGGGTTAGCATTAGCACTGATTGACTAGCACGTTATCTTTTCGCGGATTAGCAAAATAATATTTTGGTTTTAATTGTATGTTATTTTTAATATCTTTTTGTACAATAAAGAGTTTACTACTACTACTAGCCCTTTAAAAATTTGACATAGTTACGTAATGTGTGTGTGCATTATCGCACTAGTGCGGTAAAGTCCATATGTGCTGTAAAACATCATACATTTATTTAATTTTGGTTTTGACAGTGAGGCGACCGGCTCAAACATTTTGAACCCACGCATTGCACAGGTGGATGACACTTATCGAGTTCCTAGTATATTAGAGGAAGAAGATACCCATGAGGTAGGTGATTCATGCTAATTATGCTTATTGATTGTAGAGCAGAGAACAATTTTACCTTTTGTACTAACTACCTAGCTAGAATAACATTGTTTTAACTTCGTGTGCCAGAATTCCATCGTAAATTGATTTATCACACGATTCGTAGTCTATTATACAGGGTCTTACTTCTATTTCTCTCGTTGGTTCTTTACCACCGGTGCTTTATATGTACAGTCGACGTCAAATATATGTATACATTTTTCACCTTATTACAAAGGAGTAAGGTGCAATAGGTACATATCTTTGACGTCGACTGTACATGATGTGACAAATTGTAAATGCTAACACATACAATATATTTTATTTTCAGTTACAAATATCGTTCAATGTGGAAGAAGAGCTTCCTGACAAAACCGTCGGTCGAAGAATTGTCGCAGTTAGTTACCATTCGATTCGATTCCTCACATTTTATCCAATAAAAGATTGTATGGAAACTATATACATAAACGCAATATTTCACCGACAAAATCGCAATTTTCTTGTTTTGTTCATACATCAAGATGGACTCTTTGTGACCTTGACGTCACGGTCACATATCGTTTTGTTCGGGGCGTTTCGCGAGTGAAGTACGACTGTCGGACTTTGACTATCATTTCTGACTTTTGTATTCCTTTAATGCAATGGATCCCATATAGACTCTAAAGACAAACCTGATCGATTGATACCATAAATGAAAATTAGTCATCTAGCCTATTATCGATAAGTATATGTTTTTCTTCATCAAATTATCAATAATTTTCAGTTTTTAGATTGTTCCCTCTATAAACTCCTAATAGTCTACCTTGGTGCTAAATTTCAAGTTTCTAGGTCAGCTGGAAGTGGGTTAGGTTTTTGATCTATTAGTCAGTCAGTCGCAAAAATGCCGGTTTTAAAACGTTAATTTATGAATAACTGTTAGAGCTACGTTTACGAAATTTTGTATTCTAGACAAGATAAGGGGCTTGAATAAATGTGCAAAATAGCATGTGAGTAGGTAAAACTGGTAATAAAACTATCAATAGGAAGGATCAAGAAGTTGTTGCAGCCAGAATTAAGAATTTACCAAGGAGAGGACATGTCACTATAATATTTTAATTCATTCTAAAATGTCATTCAGATTATCAATAAGAGTTACCGTATTCGAATTAAAAGAAATAATAATAAATAAAGAAATAAATAAATAATAAATATTATAGGACATTTTTACACAAATTGACTAAGCCCCACGGTAAGCTCAAGAAGGCTTGTGTTGTGGGTACTCAGACAACGATATATATAATATATAAATACTTAAATACATAGAAATACTTAAACAACCATGACTCAGGAACAAATATCTGTATCATCATACAAATAAATGCCCTTACCAGGATTCGAACCCGGGACCATCGGCTTCATAGGCAGGGTCACTACCCGCTAGGCCAGACCGGTCGTCAATATTTTATTAATTATACAATTCTCTCTAGTTTTTGCTCGTATTTAGTATACAACTAACTAATTATTCGTATAAAATTATTTATCGTAGAAACACTCGTATAGTTTCAAAATAAGCTATTTTATTTTGTTGGCATTGTCAAACCCATTGACTATTTTTGTTTTGCTTTAATATATGGTCAGTCGTAAAAGTATTAGCGTCAGCAATGGATTTATATAATGTATTTCTTTAAAAAACATGATATTTCATGCTAAGTAACAGAAAACAGTCAAATATTGTACCGGAAATATTAGTCCCGAAAATCCCGAAAGTACCGGGAATTTAATTTTGAAATCCCGGTTCTTTGCTTGGCTCTAAATCCCGGGGATTCCCGGTACTTTCGGTACCGGTATTTCCCGGGAGCAAACCCTAGTATGTACAGTCGCCATCAGATATATCGGAGCGGCCAAGGTGCTCACAAATATCGGAACACGCCTCTATTGTCAGGGCGTTAGAGCACGTGTTCAGATATTGTGAACACCTTGGCCGCTCCATTATATCTGATGGCGACTGTAGGACTGTAGGTATAAAACGTTGTACGATACATGTGCCAATAGGTAATTCGCAACTCGTGTCGATTCTTTTTTTTTTTTTTTTTTTTTTTCAATGTATTTATTAATAAAAGAGAAGTTACATTAATTATTGTTACTTATCTGCCAAACTGCATAGCAGTTTGTTGGCAGAAAACTTATTCTACCCTCCACCATTGTAAAGTAAGTTAATTCTTACTTAATTTATAGCTGTGCGAGTGCGATTTCTTACAAGAGCATTTCTCAGGAGGGCAATTTTTACGTGTCCGGGGCAGTAATTGATTGAATTTACTGTTCAATAAATCTGAATTAATTTAGGCATGATCTTCAGCTTATATTCTGTCTGGAACACTATCAAATTATTTATTTATTATTCATTTAATAGAAGAAAAAAAAATCAAATACCAAAAATGATGTTCAGTGGGCGTGTCCCGCACCCAGATTTTATGAAACAAAAAATTATTACTTAAGATGGGGCATTAGATCGGAGTTATTATGGGTATTCACGCATAAGGTATTAGTTAGGTTATCATATTCTTTATATCACAATAATGTGTTTGCTCAACACATTGAATAAAACCAAATTTACGATGTGTCCCGGGCTAGTGACTGATATCGGTGTAATTTGGAAAACGTGTCGGTACTCCTTCAAAGTTGTAGACCAGGAACTCAGTGTCTTAAACATAGTATGCTTTAGTTGTGCCTTAACCGTTGAATAAAGTAGAGGTACAGTCACAGTATAATAAAGTGATTTTTTAAACGTTTCTCCGTCCTTCGGTGGGTTTGGTCCTATGTTTTTTTGAGATCGGTGGTACAATTTACTCCGAAAGTTTTAGTGCAATTATCGTTATGCAAGTGATTAAGAAATCCTCGAAAGTACGTTAATCCACCATTATTACATCTCCTCTGTATCATTCATGCTATTTCTGTAATTGCTAAAAAGCGACTAATTTTGATATCGCTGGTGTTGATTTCCTTGGTTTCGATGGATTTTTTGACCACCGATATCAAAAATGTGGTCACTGAATTCAAATCCTGCTTTGTTAACTAGTTTATTGTACTAACTTATCATATCTAAAAAGTGAAAGATACGTCGTATAAACGTAAAATTATGTTTGTAAGTAAATTAAGTCATAGTAGGTACACAAAATCACTAGTTCACTATGAGATTTTTTTTTAAACCAGACGTGTAGACTTAATGTTTCTTTCTCTGTCTTGATATTCTTTTCAAACCAATTAAGTAAATTATGTTAATTGTCATCCGTATCACCTGAGTGAGGCCCTACACCTCGATACCTTTAAACATGTCAGCCATGTTAAATAAATGTAGTCAATTAGATCCCACCTCTTTTAAAATTACTTGTGTATGTAAGTACTATGCAAGGTGCACCCAAGGGACAGGATGTACAGAACAAGGGATTAAAAATAAAGTGGCCTTCTAATGTCGAGATCGCGTCAAAGGTACTGAGCGTACCTACTGATCGATATTTCTAAAGGATAGCCATAGACACAAATTGTATATAGAATAGAATAGAATAGAATATGTTTATTGCTCACATATTGATCTTACTCTACAAGTACAATAAGGTTACAACATGTTACCTTACAAGGGCATTGCAAATACACGTGCATATAAAATATGTATACACATAAGAAAGGTACACTATAATTTATCTATTTCTACGCCTATTAAATATAACAAAATTATTATTTTATTATCTTTGAATTATACTTATTTTCATTGAAAAACTCTTGCAGGGAGTAAAAACTGTGATCTATTAGGTAGGTTTTTAGCTTAGTAACAAATTTTGTGTATGTTTGCTCGTTAGTTATTTCTTTTGGAAGGTAATTATAAATTCTTATAGTCATTACGTATATAGCAAATGTTTTAACAATCCTCAATGTCTTATGTCTTTATGTCTAAATATAGGAGTTACAATTTAGCTAGCTACATTAGCTAAGTGTTTGAGGATGCTGGAGATCATAATTAATTGATAATTAGATATTCAAGCATTACTCGACCACTTCAAATACATATTATAGTTTTAAATTGATGGAGTTCACGCTTTAAAACTCTGTTATTAAAAAATACTTGTTTTCCGTATTGCATCACATTGCTTTATAAGTACATTAAATATTTTTTGAGCATTGAACACCACTCAAGAGTGTATTGTTTATCGGGTGCAGGTAACATAAATTTCATTTTGATGCGTGTGCGGATTGCGTGAAACAAACATCTTCTCTTTCATGGCTATAATAATTAAATGATTATAATGTGCGAATTACCATACATCACCCTATTATATGAGGATAGTCATATATAGTGTGGGATATCTTCTAGAGATGTTGATTTACAAGCCGTAATTTGTTATTTTAAAATCTTGAGTGTGTATTTATTAAATTTATGTAAGCTTTTGAGATCATTAGCCTTGTTACATCGCTTATTATCAAATAGGAATGAAAAATATGATTAAAATGTAATATAATTGAGATATAAAACTGAAATGTGTTTTTTGTGTAAGCATTATTGAATTCGGTGACGCAAATTGATTTCAGTGCCTGTACATGATTTCGGTGTTTTTTAAATCTCAAATATCTTGAAAACTATAAGGTTCTAATGGAGGCCTCCACTACCAATATTTTTTATATTAAGGGTAGATTTTAGGAAATAAAGTCTCATATCATATAAGTTAAAAAAAAATGTTGGCACCGAAGTCAGGCACCGAAGGTCATCTCTGAGAATCGCCCACAAACAGTTGTATACGTAACAGACAGACTTTAATTAAAAACATTTAGATTAGAATAACCATTAATACCATTAACCAGCTAACTAACTAGGTTTACCTATTTAGTCACTCTGTTACTGCATTATCATGTGTAAAAGGTAATTAGATTTCGTTATTAAATTTTATCTCAACCGGTCACCGGTAAACAATAAACATACGGAGTGAAGCTAAATAAAGAGTGTAAGATAATAAAGTCATCAGCAATTTAACATCCTCGCCCCATCATATGTAATAGACCAATTTTATATTGACCAGCGATCTTATGATCATGTGATTCTATTGTACCTACTTAAGGACAAGGGAAGCGGGTCATCTTGCATCGGTAATTCCATACAGGGCGGTCGTCCTTCACTATCCCCGAGTGTATTTATATTAGCGCTATACATAATTATACATTTTACGGCAACACATGCAAGGTAAGTACTAACTTAAGGTGGTAGGCAAAAAACATAAAACAATCGGTTGACATTTTCTTCATGTGACCCGTTCCAGTGCAGTAAGCATAAATGTTTTTTTCAGTCGTTTTTTATACACAACCTTTGATACGTCTTGGCTGGATCTTAACTGATCTGGTACCTTATTTAAAATTGTGGGTACTAAATATTTTCTAGTGCGTTTTCCATAGTAATTGCAGACCTTCGGTACAAACAACCTACGAAGGTTTATTTCTTTGGTAACGCTTCTTGTTTGGATTTCATGTTGTAACGGTTTTTTATAATCATTACGTTGATACTGTTCCAATACTATAAGCAAAGACCTCCCTTCGGTCGTGTTCGAATTTATCGCCACTCGTTTCGAATTTCCTATTTGCCGCACTTGTAAACGTAATGTAGGTAAGTACTATTACAATATGGTGCTACTTTACCGCATTAGTGCGATAATTAGCACATTACGTAACTATGTCGAAAATTTAAAGGGCCATATTATGTACTGTAAAACGTTGTATGATACATGTGCGAATTACCTATTTTTCGCACTTGTATCGGTATGCCCTAATTTTTTTATAAATATCGATGATATACCTGCACAGTATACCTAATAAATAATGATATTACTTATAGAAAACTTGCAGTCATTAATTTGTTTAAATATAAACTGTATTTACCCTTATAATTAAATATTATTGAAATAAGAGTTGACTTCATTAAAATGAATATTTAATTTAGGTACACTATGTTTCATTTATTTTTCCAATTTAACTTTAACGCCATCTATGAGATGCAGCATGCTTTTTTTCAGTATTTAGTAATACGTTTTACAAATCAGTGTCCTGTTAGTTCATTTAAGTCGCTACTTCTTGCGTGGCGCTGTTGTATCGTCATTGTATCTAGGGGCGGGATGGGTGGCGTGAGGGGAGGCTCGATTGTAGATTTCATTTAGGTACGGGAACGGCCTTATGACACTTGTACTATTGTTCTGTGTTTGAGTACTAACCTGCCCGACGCATCGAATCTTCGGCCCTCGGAGCTCGGCCTTCGGCCTTCGCAACTGTGACGTCTAGGTTCTGTTGTTGTATTGCGAGGTAATAAATAAAACTCAGTTGGTCAGGCATGTGCTCTGTGACCCGCCTGCACGCCATGACAGTTGACAACAGAATGTCGACCTGCAGGTAGTTCCCATTGCACTTTTATTGTGTAAACGTCACATCTCTTCCTTTTTATAAATGATTTATTTATTTTACATTATGCGTTAGCTAGGCAACAATAGTTCAATCATCTCACATCTGTTTATCTTATAACTGCTAGGTTAATTTAGATTCTAATTCCGACTTACTGCCACCGGTCCGGAAAACAGCGTTAACCTCAGACCCGAGAAGAACCGGTGGAAGAAACTCGGCGAGGTGTATATATATTTATTTCTCAACAGTTCAACGATAAACATTTTTAACAATATCAACCTTGGAATATTTAGAACTCTTCCTAGTATCTCTCTCAGTTGCTTAGCGGTCAGCTGGAAGAGACCCCTTAAAAGGATAAGTTCATCTTTGTACATATTTATTCTATTCTCTTATTGTGGCCTCAGTATTGAGCATTTCAGGTACGCCGGGGTCCACTTACCGCGGGTGCTCTCCATGTTCCTGAACCTGTGTATGTGTCATTCGTACTTGCCAACAGCCTTGATGAAGACAATTGTGACCCCAATTGTGAAAAATAAAACGGGGGATTTATCGGATAAAGCGAACTATAGGCCGATCTCACTTGCCACAACCACCGCGAAGGTGCTCGACAGTATGCTGAATGACAAATTGGATGGATACTTGAAAATAAACGACGCCCATTTCGGTTTTAGAACGGGTCTGTCAACGGAAAGTGCCATCTTGTGTTTGAAGCACACTGTTGGGTACTACACGGATAGGAAAACACCGATCTATGCCTGCTTCCTAGACCTCTCAAAAGCCTTTGACAGAGTCAACTACAGCATCCTATGGAAGAAAATGAGGGAAGCAGGCATACCGGGTGATGTCTCGGGGTTGTTAAAATATTGGTACCATAATCAAACCAATCAGGTGAGATGGGCAGGGGCTCTATCCGATGAATACAAACTGGAGTGTGGAGTACGCCAGGGCGGGTTAACATCTCCGAAGCTGTTTAATATGTACATGAATGACCTGATGGGTGGGCTTGGCAGCATGCATGCGGGCTGCTATATTGAAAATACTTGTATGATTAATATAAGCTATACCGATGACATGGTGCTGCTGAGTCCGTCTATCGGGGCATTAAGACAACTAGTGGCCAAGTGTGAAAAATATGCAAATGAGCACGGACTTTTGTACAACGCTACCAAGAGTGAGATTATGGTTTTTAAGGCGGGTAGAATTAAACCATATTATGTACCTCCAGTGTCTCTTGGTGGAGTTGTACTGAAGGTAGTCAATAGTTTTAAGTACCTGGGCCACATCATAACTGATGATCTTTGTGATGACAGTGATATTGAGAGGGAGCGAAGGGCGTTGTCGGTAAGGGCAAATATGCTGGCCCGCAGGTTTGCTAGATGTTCAGTGCAGGTAAAAATATCGCTGTTTAAAGCATACAACCAATCTTTTTACTCTAGCAGCCTGTGGGTAAGGTATACCAAACGAGCCTATAACGCCCTTCGCATACAGTACAACAACGCCTTTAGAATGCTGTTGGGACTGCCTAGATGGTGCAGTGCGTCGAAGATGTTTGCCGAAACGTATACGGACGGGTTCCATGCGATCATGCGGAAAAAGATCTCATCGCTAATAGGACGCGTCCGTGCTAGTCCGAATGGCATTCTAAAGGTGATTGCGAGCAGATATAATTGTAATATACTGGCACATTGGCTAGATCAGGTCAAGCCTTTAGCGACTTACGTCAAATAGGATGGCCTGTAGGTTTTAAGAATAATTTAATTTATTTTTACTAACATAGTATGTAAGTTAGCTTAAGATTTATTTGTTTTGTAACTAACACGATATGGATGCTTTATCTGAAATAAAGAATTTGAATTGAATTGAATTGAATTACTTGTTTAGTGTAATAAAGTGTTTTAATACAATTATGGTTTTACTTTTACAATGTCAGTCCCTGTTCTTCTCCTTTTTGCAGTTTTGAGTCTGCTTTCTTTTATTTACATTGATATGGATGCTTACACTTTTCTAGGTTTTTCCATTAGCATTCAAGTTATATACATGTTTCACACATTAATATCTATTTCGAGAGTTTCCAATAAAATTGTTACAAGCAGGTTGCTTCCTAATAACATCTCGTTCCTGTACATTATTTATTGGCAACAGCCGATTGCCTCAGTTTTACTTGGCTTATTTGATAGGTAATACAGTATAATATATAGATAGGATGCAATTTATAATATACGTAAATGGTCCAATGTTTAATAAGGTAAAATCTTACAAGATACACCACAAACTGTTTAGTTTTACTTGTGTATTGCCGGCCTAGCCAAGGTTACAATCGCCATCGCTTCGACAACGAAAAGCATTATGTCTCTCTATCACTCTTCGATATTAGTGCGACAGTGACAGCTGCGTGTCGATCGCTACGGAGCGTAAGCGACTGGTATCCCGGCTACGCGGCCTGGTATGATATTTACGCAACCATGATCTATACCTACCTACAAATAGATTTCTATTACTCAGGTATAATGATGTAGGTACCTACATATCTGACCGTTATTATTTTAAATTGCATTGGATATATTATTTTATTACCGTTTTTTAATTACAATACTTGCTGAATACAGATCAATACCTATATTGACCTCAATTACATTCAAATATGGTATATCGACTGTTCTGTTAATCTAGCAACTTACTCATATAATGAATGAGATTATTTATGTCATGAAAACAACTCCAATACCTGCTTACTAATTGGAAGTTGATTTTAGCCTTGACTATAGTCTACAGTAGCCCTTGACTACAATATACAGTCTTAATTTGATCATGATTACAGTCACATTAATTATTATTATTTTTATAGACATTATTATGTTTGTTTCCATTAGGTTCAATCATTTAAAAATATATTATAGAGCAAAACTAGCACTTGTGTATGTTCATTTTCCTGCCTTGATGGTGGCATATATTGTTTAACTCTAATTATTTATATTTTACAAGGAACCAATGGAATTTCATTACCATGAGCACGGTTTCACTTTACTTTATTATTTTTCCGTTGCTTTAATAAAACCCTAGGCCATTTTGGGTTTTAGCTCTTATTTGATACTTAGTACCCATACGATAATTAAACAAAGACTTAAGTAACTAACTCTTTGATAATATATAATGTACTCTTGAAAATATAGAGAGGCTCGATCTGCAACCTCAATTTACAAGGTTTGTTTGATTTTTTTAGTCTCAACCTAAATTAGGCCAACTGTAGTTTGGTGCAATGAAGATCACGTCTGGTCCTTACGTTTTTATACGTATACAATAAAAATTTCCCACTAACGTGCCTTTTTATTACACTTACAAACTTTTTACTACAGAACAAATTCATGGCTATCTGGGTAATTATCCGATATTGATGCCATCACTTGGCATTCCGTTTTACGAACTTGGTTACTATTTTCGTATGTGTATGTTTTCACGATTAGGAACAAGTCATATATAAAGTAGCCCAGTGGGAGTGCAAGGTTTTCAGCATTTACTTTAGATACCTACACGATGTGTGGCATTGTGACAGACCCAGCGTCTATTTATTTACCTTTAATTTACCTTTGACCTGATTGTCAATTTATAGAATTATGTATTCTTTTGGCACTAAAATTAGTTGATTGGCTTTAGGTAATTTATTTATTTCTGGACTTTTATCCAGTCGGCCTGTCGACTTTTATCGGTATTCATTTAGTCCTAGTGCTTTGCATTTTGAATTGGCCTTTGTAGGCACATTTATCACATGCCGGCACATTTTATCTTTTAGGGGGTAGGCGGCGCCATTATCGCAATCCTGTCTACCTGGTTGTTATGTTTGCCCAAAACTCTTTCCGTTGCATCCTAACATTTTATCAATATTTATTCCATAATCACTTGTTTATTGTAACTGAAACCCCTAGATTCAACATTTCTTTTACATCCACGGAGGCTCAATTTTCAACGAATCTGTCAATAAGATCGTTTTCCTTTTCCGCATTGAAATCACATTTAGAATCATTAGGAATAGATTAGATTAAAAATTTTCACAATCCAGTTCCTGTTGCATCACTCGAATTATGAATTGTTTATACCAAATCTGTTTCTGCGAAAGGTATTAGTATAATTCGTCGACAGCAACTTGCGTACGTGCGTACTTGGAGGAGTGCTCGCAGCTAGCAGGCACACGACACTTAGGCACATTCTAAAGCGTACAATTAAGACATTATTGTAAAACTATCCGTAAGTAAGCACGGAACATGTGCATTAGGTAAGTACCTTCTAACTACCGAGTTTCTGTACTTAAGGAGTTATCGAAGTAGGTAACACAACGTGTAACAAACAGAACAGGTACATATACATAGGATTGGACCCCAAGACATTACATTAAAGTTCGACGAGTCTTTGTGACAATAACCTGAGTTTCACTCTTTAACGTTAATTATAGTCACATATTACTAACAATGTTTTATATATTTTTTCCTGAAATATATTAATTTTTAATTTCGAAGAACTTATCATTTGCACTACATTATGGGCCGATATCCCATGCAGCACTCGCGGAGATTTCACTCCAATTGTAGGTATTTATTTATACGGAACTCGTATCTTGCATAAACTATGCATTAATACCTTTGGCTTTTCAGTCTATGAAATTCGACTTTGCCTGTTTGTCATATTTACAGGTAAGGTTGTTGTTGGGGACAGGGTCTCGCCGCGGCGAAATGGTGAACACAGTAGAACTTTTAACAACTTATATTTGGCTAAGACACACAAAGTACACAAAATAGAGAACTCGAAATGACAGTTATGTGCGTACGTGCGCTCGCGCGGATAGCATGGACCGACTGATTTGTCATACGGCGCACATACAAAACTAGAATAGCGGCTCGCGGCCGCTGTTAAAACTAACCTTAAGTTTAGGTTTCTTAATCTACCTAATTATATATTAAAACAACATTTAGCAATATAAAATATCAAAATATAAGCACGTCGCTAACATTTCCCCACCCTGAGTGCTGACTCAGCACTCAATACCTACTGGAATACGAGCGACGCGCGAAGCAGAACGTTTCAAGGTTCCAGACTTAGTTTTTACCTCGACCACCCTTATGCGGCCGTCTCTGCCAGGGTAGACTTGCTGGATGACGCCTTTCATCCACACGTTCCTCTGCGCAGCTGGATCTACAATGAGAACAAAATCACCTACCTGTAGTGGCTTTTGCTCTTGGGTCCATTTGGTTCTCGGTATGAGGTCTGGCAAAATCTCTTTGACCCACCGTGTCCAGTACATGTCGGCGAGCCTTTGAGACTTACGCCACTGCTTTCGAGAAAAGAGATCGGAGTCATCGAAGCTCCCTACGACAGGTAAGTTTGACGCTTGGCCCATAATCAGAAAATGATTAGGTGTCAGCGTCTCTTCGCTGCCAGGCTCCACAGACACATGGGTTAGCGGACGCCCATTCACCATGTTCTCCACCTCGGTCATCAATGTGGAAAGTACCTCGTCTCTAGGGGCGCGCTCCTTCAGGATTACCTTTAACAACGTCTTCACACTCCTGATCAGACGTTCCCACGCCCCACCCCAGTGTGGGCTGGCGGGGGGAATAAAAGTCCATTGTACTCCGTAATTAACACCTTTATTTTTCAGGTCCTCCTCATCCAGTTCCTGCAGTGATCTTTTTAACTCCGTGTCAGCGCCACGTAAGTTTGTCCCATTGTCACTGAATAGGTACTTAGGCCACCCACGTCTCGCCGCCATACGCCGAAGAGCCATGATCAGCGAGTCCGAGGTAAGTGAATGAACAAGTTCCAGGTGTATCGCCCGCAGCGTAAGACAAGTGAATAGTACACCGTATCTCAGTTCGTGGCGTCTCCCGACTGTCACCTCCATCGGCCCGAACAGGTCAAGGCCACAGTACGTGAAGGGACGCTGGTGATGCGCAAGGCGTGCCTCCAATAAGTTTCCCATTCTAGGTACCTCCGGTTTTGTCTCCTCGTCTGGCAAACTCTGAATGTAGTCGTCTGCGTAGTGAGAGTTGCAGATCGCGTCGACTGCAGCCGGCTCGGTGTGCTCGTGGCGCAGCGCATTTTTATTTTTAATGAACTGCGCGACAAACGGCGAGCATTTTGCACCGAATATTAGGGATATCATTACGTACGTTTTGACGGGTTCCGCAGGGTTGTCCCGCCAAAGAAATCTCAGGGCGTCTTGATCTTGTGGGTGGATCTGGATGCGTAGAAACATATCTTTTATGTCTCCGGATACTGCGATACGATTTTCCCTAAAGCGCAGCATGATTCCCCATAGTGACGTCAGTAGATCCGGACCCTTGAGCAGATAGTCGTTTAAACACGAACCCGCGGAACTATCTGCTGCGTCAAAGACTAGCCTTAACTTTTTTTTATTAGGGTTGTTCACGCCAAAGTGAGCCAAATGAAATGTCTTTGGCGTGCGCTGAGTGTCCTTTAGTTCCCTGGCAAAATTATTAGAAAATAAATGTTGTACTCGCTGTGCATACCTGTTCGCATATTCAGAGTCCCTGGCCATCTTGCGCTCGACTCCTTTTAGCGTTTTTAGTGCATGCGGCAGAGTGTCAGGCATCGAGCAGTCCGGATCCTTCCATGGTAAGCCCACGCGCCACCTTCCATTAATGAGTTGGGCGGTACGCTCAAGGTGTTCGACAGCCCTACCGTCGTCCTTATTCTGGCGAGGCTTACCTGCCACTCCTACGGAGTCCAGCTCGAACGCGCGTCGTACCTCTTCATGCAAGTCCTGCAGCGCGCGCTGTTCGCTCCGGTCGCCCGCCGTCATCGGCGGCGCGCCCACCAGCAGCGTGCAGTGAACCGGCCCAGCGCTCGCCCCGCGCGTCGCTCCCGACACACGAAGTTTACCATGAATACACCACCCTAAAGGAGAAAGTGTTGCGTACGGCGGCTCATATAATTTACCTGACAATATTTTCAATGGCATAATTAAATGATAATTATCCTGACCAATTAATAATATTATTATTATTATTCTCTTTATTTATTTTTCGTCTTAAGTTAGGTTTGTTATAATATGAATATAAAAGTAAAATATAAAAACACTTACAAAACAATAAAAAATACATATAAACACATTATAAAAAACCTAACCTAGGGTGCCGCCGGCAGCGGAGCTTGGCCCAAGCTGCCGGTGGTCAGGGCCGCAGAGTGAGGAACCGACGTACTATACGCGCCATGTCCAATATTACCGCCTTCTGCATCTGACCCTTGATCCAACCACCCAGCGAGAGTCTCTCTAGGTGTTGGTCGAGACTCTTCGCTATGAGACCGTTCGCTGACACAACTATCGGAACAATGATCGTCGAGTCAACATCCCACATGGCGGTAATCTCGTGAGCTAAGTCTAGGTACTTGCTGGACTTGTCCTTCTCGGCCTTCACGAGATTCTCATCATGGGGGATGGTGACGTCGGCGAGCACGGCCCGGCGCTGCGATCGGTCTATCAGCACGATGTCAGGCTTATTGGCGACAATAGTCCTGTCAGTGATGATAGATCGATCCCAATAGAGCGTGGCACGACCATTCTCGAGAACAGGCGCAGGTAAGTACTTGTAGTACGGTACTTCGCGGTCCACAAGGCCGTATAGAAGAGCAAGTTGCTGGTGAATAATCCTGGCTACGAGATTATGTCTGTGCAAGTACTCACCGTTAGCAAGATGAGAACAACCGGAAATGATATGCCTGAGTGACTCTCCGGGACGGCGGCATGCCCGACAAATGTCGACCGTACCGTCCTTCAGGATATATTTCCGATAGTTGTTCGTCATCATCACTTCGTCCGCAATTGCACAGGCAAAACCCTCGGTTTCTCCGAAGAGGTCCCCGAATCGTAACCAGTTCACCGACGCGAGCAGGTCCACATCGGTTCCCGTGAGGGCCTTTTAGAACCGCCCGTGTAGCGCCTTACTCTCCCATGCCGCCTTGCGATCCGCAGTACTTAGTACCACAGGTTTGCGCCAGTTCTCGTTTGCCAAGGAGAGCGGCGTGAGGTTCCTGTCTACTGCCACCACATCACGATGCATCCCACACTCGTTGTTAAGGAAATAATTCCTGAGATTGTACACCTCGCGGTTGTGGAGATCCTTGGCGTTTAGGAAGCCTCGGCCTCCACACTTCCGTGGGATGTACAATCTCATAACTGACGAGCGTGGGTGTAGCATGCGATGTGTGGTGAGCAGTGACCGGACCCTCCGATCCAGGGCGTCCAGCTCGGTCTGAGTCCACCTTAGTATGCCAAAGGAGTATGTGAGAAGAGGCATTACCCAGGCGTTGAAGGCGCGCACTTTGTTGCCTCCTGACAAAAGACTGTTAAGGACTTTTGTGAGCCGACTGAAAAAGCGCTCCTTCACCGACCGTCTAATACCCTCGTCCTCAATACCCAACGACTGTGACATACCAAGGTATTTATAGGTCTCTGATTCAGAGATAGACCTGAAAGACATTGTCTCAGAAAGTTGTAAATTTGTTGAATTTACAACCTTCCCCCGCTGTACATGCATAACCGCACATTTATCGACACCAAACTCCATGTTGATGGCACTACTGAAGACTTCGGTGGTTTTCAGTAGCTCCAACAAGCCTTGGGTATTTGGTGCAAATAATTTGAGGTCATCCATGTACAGAAGGTGAGAAATAACTTCACCCTCTCTCCGAAGCCGGCAACCTAGTCCCAAATCCTTCAGCAAGGTGCTGAGGGGATTCAGAGCTAGGCAGAACCATAGCGGACTCAGACTGTCGCCCTGAAATATTCCTCGCTCAATCCTTATAAAATCCTGTGGGCCAGGTCGGTCATCCCCGCCTCCTGGTTGACGAAGGACTGTGGTCCACTGCCCCATACACGCGCTTAGGAAGGCTCTCAAAGCTGCATCAACTTTGTACAGCTCTAAGACCCTCCCCAGCCATGAATGAGGCACCGAATCATAGGCCTTCTTGTAGTCAATCCAAGCGGCTGAGAGGGCCCCCTTGGTCCGCCGGATTTGTTGGCAGATGGTCATGTCTATGAGGAGGAACTCTTTAGTACCACGGGACCCAACCCTACATCCATTTTGAGCAGAGGCCAAAATATTGTTTGCGAAAATGTGCGCGTTGATTTTTGCTCTCAAAATGGATGTAAGGAGCTTGTAGAGTGTAGGCAAGCATGTGATGGGTCTGTAGTTCTTCGCTTCCGTGGTACTACCGGACTTATAGAGCAGGAAGGTGACACCAGTTGTTAAGGAAGGTGAGAGAGAACCAAGTTCGAGGGCTTGTTGAAATTGTGCTGCTAAGTAGGAGTGCGAGCATCGGAACCATTTTAGCCAGAAGTTGTGCAATCCATCCGGCCCAGGACTTTTCCAGTTCTGGGCCGTGCGGATGGCACAACTTACGTCATCGGGGCTGATGGTGACTGCCCCCATAGGTTCAATGGACTCGCACTCACGCTCGACAACACTCATCCAACTCCCCTCGGTGTGTCCGACAGGCACCGACCAGATGCTACGCCAGAAGTCATTCATGACAGTAGCATCCGGTGGCCGCGAGTCGGATGCACGAAGGTTGGTTTCCTCCCACTTTCGGTACATCTTCCTTTGGTCACTCTGGAAAAGACGATTCTGCTGGAATCGGTCCACACGCTCTCTGTAGCGGCGAATACGGTTTGCCCATGCATAGACTTTCTGCTTTAGAAAGTCGATGCGCTCCGTAACGTTGGCCATGTAGTCGCGGGGCCTGATATCCGTCCCCACGAATGCCTGGTTTACAAAGCGCATTACTCGGGGGCGATTGTTGCCCCCCCTGAAGCAGATCAGCTTTGCGATAAGAGTCCTAAAAGAGCTGATACGTCGCTCGATCCGTATTTGCCATGCGGGGGCACCTCCGGCGGTCCTAGGTGCACGTTCAGAGTCCGGAAACTTGACTCGTGCAACACGGCACGCCGCGATGGCTCCGCAATACATGATCGCGTGCGTATCATCTAAATCTTTACTAGTCCGCAAATATGGCTCTAGTAAAGCGTTTAGGGCTCCCATTAGCGCTAGATTGTGTCTATTCATAGGCAAACGTGGTAATCGTGGCCTAGTATCGGGTGTGGAGCGGTACCGCGTAATCGCCTCGTCCAGAGTCCTCCTCAGTTGCTCATTGGCTGTACTACCCACACTCTGCGCGAACTCCTCCTCTTCGGCACTGAGATCTACCCGCGGCGCCCCCGGTGCCTGGTCGGGTGCCGGCACCGGATCCGGCGACGTGGCGGGCGGATCCCGCGCCGAGGTAGAAGCTGCGCGAGCAGAGAGAGCCTCCAGGCGAAGCCGATCAAGTGTCGAGTCATCCAACCGCTTTTGCCGCTGGATGACTCGCACCTGATCCGATAGTCGTTGCGCAGTCACGTCGATGGTCGGTTCGAGGGCCTGAAACAGTGGAAGCATTCGGACACGGTACGCGCATAAGTTGGTTCCCCCCTCTGTAGCCCCATAGTAGGCGCGCATGACGTTCTCATTAATGGTTTGAGACCATCGCATGCGACGCACTACACCACCGGCAGCGGGAGCCGTGGGCGGGGCAGGATGTCCCGCAGGCCCCAAGCGTGCCGACAGCGGTGGCCGCCCGCGCCGCGCAGGTGGTCGTGACGGCGGTGGCGGCGGCCCGCACTCATCGCTCGACTCGCTGGTGTCGGGCGCGGTGGCGAATTCATCGCCCGACGACGATTATTATTATTATTATTATTTTAAATTCTCTTTTTTTTCTCGGCTTTCACCGGTGTAATACTGCTATGCACGGGCCTAGGCCAAGTGCATGTCAGGTAAGTATTCTTATATTTTCATTCGTTGAATGTGAATCAGGTTGAGTAATCATGTGTCTGGGAGTGGTGTGCGTTTCTATGTTTGTGGTAACTGGTTCTATAGGGTTTAAAGTTGCATGAGTGATGGCTTGTGCGGTTCGTCTCGTGACAGCAGGGGCTTCATGGTCAGTTTGTAGGAATTTTCTCACTATTCGGCATGTATTAAGAATAACGGCTTTTTGAAGTAGGTGGAATGTTTTGGGTGGTAACTTTAAGGTCTTTAAGGATTGATGCAGCTGTGTAGGTATTACGCCTGTACTGGATAAAACTATAGGTACTATAATTACTTTTTGGAGATGCCATATACGGGTTATTTCATCTTTCAGTTCTATGTATTTGGTAAGTTTTTCGGCTATGGTACTCTGTAAATTGTGTGTGTTAGGAACGGCTATAAGGTATCCTGTTTTGCAAGTTTTATCTATTAGTGTGATGTCAGGTCGGTTGTGGTGGGTGGTTCGGTCAGTTAGGATGGTTCGATCGAAATATAGTTTGGCTGTAGGGTTTTCTAGCACACTTTCAGGCTTATATTTATAATACGGCTCTATGCCAGTTACAAAGTGTTGTTGGAAAGCAAGTTTCTGATGGATAATGTTCGCAACTTGGTCATGTCTATGTTTGTAGTCTGTCTGGGCTATTGTTTTACATGCACCTGTAATATGTTGAATGGTTTCGGGGCAGCTATTGCATTTTCTACATGTGTCAATGGCTAAGGTTTTTGTAATGTGTCGTTGGTAGTTTCTGGTCTCAATTACCTGATCCTGTATCGCCAGCATGAAGCCTTCAGTCTCCGGGAAGAGCTCACCTCGACTTAGCCACGCGTTCGACGCCTCTTTGTCGACATTAGGTTGGCATAAGTCTTGATGATGTCTACCGTGGAGAGACTTCCTAGCCCACTCGGCGTGTTTAGCTTTGTCATCTGTCAGGTTTTCATTTTTTTGTGTTGTCATATCTTGCAGATTTAATGGTGTGAGTTTGCGGTCATTGGATGCTGTTACTTTGTGTAGTGTGGAACTCTCGGATTTGGTGAAAAAATACTGTCTCAAAGTTGTGATTTGTCTGTTATGCAGGTTTGTTATGTCAATGAGGCCTCTCCCCCCTTCTTTCCTTGGTAGTGTCAGTCTCTGTATACAAGATCTTGGGTGGTGTTTACGGAATCTAGTCATTGTCGTGTTAATTGTGCGTTGCAGTGCTTTAAGGTCAGATTTGGTCCAATTTATCACACCGAAAGAATAAGTGAGAACAGGTATTATTATTATATATTTCTGGCTTAGTAACAACATTTTTAAGTTCGCTCTGTATTGCATTTAAATATTGATATTTACTACAATCAACGAGAGATAAGTCTTGCTCAGGTAAACATAACTCATTAACACTTCGTGCTCTAATAGAATGAACCTTATTATCCTTATCATAAAGCTCCAACTTCACCACTGTGCTATCACATGTTACATCACTTTGTTTCCACGGACCGCACACGTGCATAGATTCGCGAAGCCCGGTAAGTCCGGCGCGCTGGGCTAATTGAGCACTTATTACCGTCACTGAAGAACAATCGTCAAGCATTGCACTACTTTCGATAACATTGCCGTTTTTTGCACGAATACGTACGGGAACAGTTTTAAGTAGAACTCTGTTGCTACTCGCGGTGACACAGTTCACTACTTCCGGTGCAGGTGCATCAGCTGATCGCGGCGCAGGTTCATGGACCTCGCCGGCGCTCGCCTCCTGACGATTTTTGTTATCGAAGTGCAGAAGTCTGTGATGCATCCCGCCGCAGTCGTCCTTATCGCACACAGGCGCAGGGCATGTTTCTCTCTCATGTCGTGAATCTAAGCATTTAAAGCATATTCCATTGCGTTTAACAAACTGCCACCGCACCTTACGTAATGCCCGCTTAAATGGCTTACATTCGGACAGATTATGATTTGGCTGAGCGCGGCAAAAATGAAACTTATCAGTCTGATCGGTTTTCTTGCCACTTTGTCGTTCGGCTTGTAAGAAAATAGCTTGCGGTCGAACGTTATCGTGTTGTTTTGACTTCTGTTGCTCGGATCGATGACCTTGCAGGTGCATATTAGCAGTAGTAGCTATCTTCACAGCTTCCGTATTTAGAAAATCGGACATAATGCCTAAGCGTGATTTAGTTCCGGCTTTGATTAACGGGTAACTAAAATCTAACCACTTAGACACGAGCACTGTGGGAAGTTTAGATATAAGTAGTGGAACAATACTTAGTCCCTGGACGTATTCTTCGCGTCCCACCACTTTCAC
Source organism: Cydia splendana (assembly GCF_910591565.1). Lineage (NCBI taxonomy): Eukaryota > Metazoa > Arthropoda > Insecta > Lepidoptera > Tortricidae > Cydia > Cydia splendana. The sequence goes on from NW_026946891.1 coordinate 1,453,198, forward strand.
GGCTTCGACGAAGTTTTGTACCTTTATCGAAAAGTTAATAATATCTTTTTGGTACTCTGCAGACATAGGCGGCAGCTTTCTAATATCCTGCACGAGTCTGCTAATTATGTATTCCGGATCACCGGGGACTCCCTCTGGTCGCATCACAACTTTTGTCATATTTGAAATTGTCATAACACTTTATGCATAAAATTGTAAGTCATAAATATCTTCTGTCAGAATTATTCCTGAGCATAACTGGGTTTTTGTCATAAATGAGTTGTCATAATTTTTATAGTCATTAATTTAATTCGCATAAAATTTTAAGTCATATGCTTGATATCCATAATTGTTTTTCGTTCGAAGTATTGCAGTGCATAGTATTAATATAGACATAAAAAATTAAGTCATATATCTGTATAGTGGTCATAATATGTTTTTTTCATAAAATTTCAAAATTTTTGTAACCAAAGCATGAATAATAAATATGTATGGTTGTGAGCAACCTATGAAGCAAATATTACTTTAGTCATAAATGTCATAATCGTAACCACGCAAAGACCGTATAAAAGAGGAGATTGAAGGAGAGGAGCCCCCTCCAGTAGGAGAAACGGTTTTATAAAAGAAACTAATCATAATAGGTAGGTTAGGTTCGTTAGGTTTCTTCAGATGCCCGAAGGGCAAACTACGCAGAAATAGGAGCCCCGCGTAAGCGGGGCTCCGTCGAATTAAGTGTTTGGACGGATATTAGGGAAAAGGTTTTTTTCGAGGAGTTGTTGAGAGGCTAAAATTATGTAAACCATTATGGTTGAAAATTATTATGCTACAAAACGTTATACGTAGAAACATTATAAGTATCGATAACTATGCTTTTAGCTGGTATGACATTTGATTCATTATAATCAAAACCTATATGCACAAAAAATATATAACAACTGCTGAGTATGTCATCAAATATTATGGCTAAAAATGTATGACACATAATAATAATTCGACGCTGGAAAGGAGAAATTGGATAAGCGACACGCAGCTAACTTTACGGGGGAGCCAAAAAACTGCAACCCTTTCTATAAAAAAAATCATTAAAATTCATTATGATGACGAATTTCTTACATGAGAGACTTTATATGGTTATAGTGATGTATTCTACATTATCCTATTATTATTTTATCTTCAAATGAGTTATTAAAGAATTTAGTGTCGCTTAAGCAAAATGATCGTAAAAATAAATTTTGGTAAATTTATCTTACCAACATGTTTCACAAGAAATAAGTCAGGTAAAAAAGTCCAAGCTAAATTTGTCATCAGAATTGATCGAGTAAAAACGATCTTATTGCAAAATATGCTTATTTTATAGTCAAGCAAAAAAGTATATACGTAAAATTTGACATGAAACAAATCAAGATAAATTATCTAATCACTTTTTAAGGAGCAATTTCAAACTCGATAAGCTGCTTAAGCGACACATTCAACCTATGATACATCTACATTCTATGAGTTTTATAGTTATCGACCATAAGGAAATGGTTGTCATACCTACGCATGATAAAAAATACCCTTTAAGGAATTTGAATAGCTTTATTTCAAATAATAAGTTATGTAACGAGTCTTATATAGGATAACAAGTGCCAACTTAATTACAAGGTACCAGTAAGAATGGGAAATTTGTATTTGAAACCAAAATAGGAAAAAATATAATCTCGTGTATAGTTTAGATTAAAATATATGTAATGTTATTTTATCTACTTATTTCCCTAACTTGGCATTTTTTGAGTATGAAAAATAATAACAAAAAGAAAATAAGTTAAAAATTTACTAGGTAACTTCCAACAAAATTTAGGTAAAATGGAATAAACGACAAAAGTTTTATATCTGAAATTAGGTAAATGATCATAAACGCCAAAAGTTTACATTTGACAGTCAAGTAAATTTATCTATATGACATTAAAACCTATTATTCGGCCAAGTAAAAATAGTTAACCGACAGTGAAAGGTTAGTTGTCATAAGGCAAAATTATCCAAGTTAAGGTTAAGCTGAACTGGCAAATAAGTAAAAAACTCTAAGGTTCATTACATAGAATAACTTTTCATCTAATCTCCACTTTTCAAAAATTTGTTGAAATCCAAGTCGTTTAGTAACTTAAATGTACCAGTGATTCTCCAAATCACCGACTGGATAAGCGACACTAAAGTCGTCAGATTGGTACGAAACCTAGTCCATTCGATGCAGAAAAATCGGGCGATTCCAACGATGTATATAACTCAATATCTCTGAAAATGTCGCTTATCCAATTTCTCCTTTCCAGCGTCGAATTATGACTTTTAATTTGTATGCGCAATGATGATTATGACACAAGTTGTTATGCGCATCAAAGATATGACCTAAATTTGTATGCAACCCAATATGGACCCTCGGGACTCCCTCTGGTTGCATAACAACTTTTGTCATATTTTTAATTGTCATAACACTTTATTCATAAAATTGTAAGTCATAAAAGTCTTTAGTCAGAATTATTCCTGAGCATAACTGGATTTTTGTCATAAATGAGTTATGACATATTTTTTATTGTCATTAATTTAATTCGCATAACATTTCAAGTCATCTGCTTGATATCCATAATTGTTTTTCGTTCGAAGTATTGCAGTGCATATTATTAATATAGACATAAAAAAATAAGTCATATTTGTAGTGGTCATAATGTTTTTTTCATAAATGTTACAAAGCATGAATAATAAATATGTACCTATGGTTGTGACCCACCTATGAAGCAAATATTACTTTAGTCATAATCATAACCACAGAACGACCGTATAAAAGAGGAGATCCAAGGAGAGGAGCCCCCTCCTCCTCCCTAGGAGAAACGGTTTTATAAAAGAAATTAATCATAGATATGAGATTTATTCAAATAGTAGGTAGGTTAGGTTCGTTAGGTTTCTTTAGATGCCCGAAGGGCAAAACTACGCAGAAATAGGATTCCCGCGTGAGCGGGGCTCCGTCGAATTGTTTTTGGACGGAGATTAGGGCTATCAATAACTAAGTATGCCTTAAACCGGCGGTCGGCAACTTGAAACTGTCACTTGCGGCCTGCGAGCCTCTCTGGCTATGTAATATTGAGAAACGACAATGTCTGATAAAGTCATAAATATTAACAAAGTGCGGCCCGCGTCAACTTACTCATAAACTACGCTACTAAAACTACGCAAAAAAAGGTTGCCGACCGCTGCCTTAAACCATTATGGTTGAAAATTATTAGGCTGCAAAACATTATTAAGTATCGATAAATATGCTTTTAGCTGGTGTGACATCTGATTCATTATAATTAAAACTATATGCATAAAAAATATATGACAACTGCTGAGTATGTCATCAAATATTATGGCTAAAAACGTATGACACAATATAATATGACTTTTCATTTGTATGCGCAATGATGATTATGACACAACTTGTTATGCGCAACAAAGATATGACTTAAAATTGTATGCAACCCAATATGGACCCCATTTCTCGTAGTCGTAATAGGGAACGCCCGAAAGCTAGGCAACGGCGTCCAAGAAGACGAACACCTTCTCCAGCTGATCCATGGGAGAATACAACATTAGATATACCGGTTTTTGATTTCGACGACGTTTCTGTAGGTATCCAATTTGCACTCGATCAAAATGCGACACCTGTTGAAGTCTTCAATAAAATGTTTCCATCACATATCTTAGACTATAATTGTTACCTCTACAAATGAATACGGAAGGGCTCTTTGCGCTAAAAATCGACCAACAACGTGAAATTCCCGTAGTTACCGTTATAAAGATACCGACCGTGAAGAGATTTTAAAATTTTTAGGTTTGTGTTTGCTATCGGGACACGTAAACGTTCCAAAAAAGAAAAAACTCTTTACATACACTGACCCTTTATATTATCATCCCAATATTTCAATACATTATGTCAGCACGAAGATTTGAGCAATCGCTGAGGTGCTTATGCGTTTCGGAACGTGGTGCGAAAGGCAAAAATAAAATAATCAAGTTTATCGACGCTCTGGTCAAAGATAGTATAGAGGGGTCCTGTCATAGTAAATTTTGTAGTCACAGTAAATTTACTGCCATCTATCGACACACGACTTAAACTCAAAATGGAAACGTATAAAACTATCGAAAAAATTTATATACTTATATGGATAAATGATTTTATTATTTTTATATCATTTTGCCCTAATATGTTCATTAACTGATACCTATGTGTTAAAATTGTTAAATATGAAACGGTGTCATCAACGCCATCTAGCCGACCATAGGCCAAAGGTGTGTGCGCCATCTATCCGAGAATGACTTTTTCTTGATTTCCGAGGCACGTTTTTTTCTTAGACTTTATTCATCTTATACGGAGTTACATGTCTTTGCCACAGGCAACTAATACTTATTGAGATAAACGGCCTCTTAGCCTAGTCGGTAGTGACCCTGCCTATGAAGCAGGAGGTCCCGGGTTCGAATCCTGGTAAGGGCAATTATTTGTGTGTTCATCACAAATATTTGTTCCTGAGTTATGGATGTTTTCTATGTATATTAATATTTGTATATATGTGTATATTATACAGGGCGTCCCACGGCTATGCCACATATAGGGAAAGTACCTTGAATATTGTAGATGGAACATTTTACTGAAAGAAGACATTATTTTAATTTAAAAAACAATTTAAACTGCATTCATAGATTTTTAAATAATTACATGGTTGCACCGGGAATCGAACCCTCTACACCAGAAAAAAAAACGACGTGTTGCACTCCGGGAGTGCCGGCAGAAGTGAAAAAACAATGACTAGTGCAAAATGTCTGCAGCACTATGTATAATTGAGGTTAACGCCATCTAGCGTTATTTCGTCGCATTACTTGAAACCCCTAAGCACATCACTGTTAGTACTCGAGTACCAGTTAGAGGGAAACTCACTAGATGACATTTAAATCAATAAGAAAAACTCAATGACGTAACAATTTTTCGATCAGGGTACGTGTCCGTCTTACGAATCTTAACTGTCGCGAGTTTAACATTTTTTCCCCACCTCAAAAAGTGCACAGCGCCGCTAAAGAAGTTTTCACTTCAAAAATTACCCTGTAGCTTTATCATACCGATCGAAAGGCTTCATCAAAACGATTCTTTTTGCTAAATAACATAGTGTTGGAAATAAAAGGAAGACCATGAATTTTAACATTTTTAATTCAAAATTAATCAATTTTTAGGGTTCCGTACCCAAAGGGTAAAACGGGACTGTCGTGAATAGCTAGGAGTCTTGTTATGTTTCAGTTTAATTTTTTAGTATTTTAAGTTTTAATCATTTTACTTGTGTGCGTTTTATCATGTTTTTACTTTTGTGTTCGTATATTATGTTAATGAATTGCGTGGAATGTATGTATCAAGTTATAAGTCTAGGATACATGTTCTTTTCATACGTGTTAATTATTAATGAGATTGGCAAAAATATACATAACTGACTCTGCATGATACACCCACTAGTTGAAAAAGGTACCTAACGGCCTTGTATTTTCCTATATAAACCGGAGCCGTTTGTAGCTTATTCAGAGATATCAGAGACATCAAGAGAGCTTCACTCATACCAGCCTGAACACTCTCCAGTAAATAAATCAAATATATGTGTTTTCATTTCACACAACACATATACCGGTAAATGGAGGTATAGCGGACTTCGAGGCAGCAGCGACCGGCGCGTTCCAGATTGCCAGTTTCTACGCTTCACCCAACGAACCCCTCATCACTTCAAAGCTACAGTCTACACTCCACAGAGACCCTATTACTAAGACTCCGTCCGTCCGTCCGTCCGTCCGTCCGTCCGTCTGTCTATCACCAGGCTGTATCTCACGAACCGTGATAGCTAGACAGTTGAAATTTTCACAGATTATGAATTTCTGTTGCCGCTATAACAACAAATACTAAAAACAGAATAAAATAAAGATTTAAGTGAGGCTCTCATACAACAAACGTGATTTTTGACCGAAGTTAAGCAACGTCGGGCGGGGTCAGTACTTGGATGGGTGACCTTTTTATTTGCCGTGTTTTGCATTATGGTACGGAACCCTTCGTGCGCGAGTCCGACTCGCACTTGCCCGGTTTATTTAATTTATCAAATGCTCATAATGAGTCCCATTCTGTTGAATACAAAGTCGCACTCTTTTGATTATTTCGCTCGCTGTCGATTTTCTGATCATGTTGTGGTGGATATTTAGAATAATACGTCTAAGTTCTGCTTGTAGCTCGTGGACACTTTCATACTGGTTAGTAATAGGTACTTTAAAATGATAATGTCAGTTGTACTTATGTCCTTACGGCAATGTCAGCTTTTCATTTTTCTGAACAAAATTTCACATCAAATGTTAAAATTAATGGTCTTCCTTTTATACACTATGTTATTTAGCAAAAAATAATCCTTATGATGAAGCCTTTCGATCGGTATGATAAAGCTACAGGGTAATTTTTTTCTCGTGTAGCGGGTTCGATTACCGGTTCAACCATGTAATTATTTGAAAATCTATGAATGCAGTTTAAATTGTTTTTTAGATTAAAATAATGTCTTCTTTCAGTAAAATGTTCCATCTACAATATATATTCAGGGTACTTTCCCTCCATGTGGCATAGCCGTGGGACTGGGACGCCCGGTATACCTATATCGTCGTCTAGTACCCACAACACAAGCCTTATTGAGTTTACTGTGGGACTAGGTCGCTGTGTAAAATTGTCCTTTAATATTTATTTATTTTAATTTTAACAACCCTAAACACAATTAGTTTGCCTTGTATTATCACAAAGTTCCCATGGCCACCTTCTGTCTCCATCATCAGATCAGCTCCATATCATCATAATATTGCATTGTCATCCAATTTACATAATATATTATGTAACTATGCAAAATATCAGCTCAATCAGAAATCGGGAATTGACCAGTTCAGCTTCCAAGATTTGACCCACACGAACTAACATACATAGGTAGGTACACTAGCAGGGCAAGTTAAATAAGTTTTTGGCAAAAAAAAACATTTTTGGCATAAGCTGCTCGCTGACTGTAGTTTTCTTTCCATAGGCATTAATACTTTATCGAGACAATCCTAACAACCCCAAACACAATTACTTTGCTTTGTTTTATCACAGAGTTCCCTCATCAGTGGTCACCTCCTGTCTCCATCGTCAGATCAGTCCATGTCATCATAATATTGCATTGTCACCCGATTTACATATGTGTGCAAAATTTCAGCTGAATCGGAAATCGGGTAGTGGGTCAAATTTAGCTTCCAAAATTTGACCCACACTAACTAACACATAACATACATACTAACAGGGCAAGTTAAATTAAAGGTTGTAACTACGAAGTGTTAAATATTTTTCAACCGACGAAAAAAAAAAAGGAGGAGGTTCTTCAACCGACGAAAAAAAAAAAAGGAGGAGGTTCTCAAGTCGACGCGTATATTTTTTTTTTTTTTTTTTTATGTATGACCACGCATAACTTTTTACAGAGATGTTCGATTTTGATAATTATTTTTTTATTGGAAAGGGTATACCCCGAAGTTGGTCCCATATAAATTTGGAAAAAAAAATCCAACCTTAAGGGTAGGAAAATAGGGGATGATTGATTTTTTTCACTCACCGATTGTAACGTATGACCACGCATAACCTTTTACAGAGTAGTCTGTAAAAGGTTATGCGTGGTCATACGTTACAATCGGTGAGTGAAAAAAATCAATCATCCCCTATTTTCCTACCCTTAAGGTTGGATTTTTTTTTCCAAATTTATATGGGACCAACTTCGGGGTATACCCTTTCCAATAAAAAAATAATTATCAAAATCGAACATCTCTGTAAAAAGTTATGCGTGGTCATACATAAAAAAAAAAAAAAAAAAAATATACGCGTCGACTTGAGAACCTCCTCCTTTTTTTTTTTTCGTCGGTTGAAGAACCTCCTCCTTTTTTTTTTTTCGTCGGTTGACAAAATAATAGTTAAAGTAGGTCTATTAATATAACAGTTAATAGCTAAAGCAAGGTAGGTAGCTATTTTAAAAGTAATCAAAAATTAAGCATGTAATAATTTGTATAAATTATAGCCACAGAAAATTATAAAATAAAAACTTTTTAACAAAAAAAATAACCGCCGAAAAAAAACTAAAAGGAAATAAAAAAACCGGCACTAACACGAAACGAGTCGACCAACAAAAACAATAGCACACTGAAAAGAAAAAAATAATTATTTTGTCTTCTATAACGCAAGTGAATACCTATAAACTATGTATATACATACTTCTGAAATCAATCACACAAATCTGCGTATTTATATATTTACAATCTGTTATTTTTGGAGTCGGTGCCAGCCTCAAACAAACTTGAGCACCTTAGTGAAGCACCTGCACCGACTCCAAAAATAACAGATTGTAAATATATAAATACGCAGATTTGTGTGATTGATTTCAGAAGTATGTATATACATAGTTTATAGGTATTCACTTGCGTTATAGAAGACAAAATAATTATTTTTTTCTTTTCAGTGTGCTATTGTTTTTGTTGGTCGACTCGTTTCGTGTTAGTGCCGGTTTTTTTATTTCCTTTTAGTTTTTTTTCGGCGGTTATTTTTTTTTATTCATTAATTTTTTTAAACATGACTAGACAATACACATACAGATATAATATATAGGTAACTATAGGTACTAGGTACTACAATCGTTTATTAATTATGATTATGAACAAATAACAACAAATACAATTATTATTTATATCCATTATATAAAACATCACAAATTTCACAAATATGTGCATTTTATACATATAGTGCCTTAAATTATTTTTTTACATCACCTTATCGGAAAAGGGCTTTTTCTTCCCCGCTAGGAGGGATAAAGTGGCACTTTTCCTCCCTACTAGGGGGGATCCGAGTGGCACTTTTCTGTTCTAGGACACTTTATGTTATTTTTTGCATGCTTTTTTTAGCTTGAATAATATTTTGAAACATAATAATTTGTGTCAACACTAAGATTTTTTTTATTTTCCTCATAGTTGATGTGAAAAGCAGTATGTGTCACACGGTATCAAAATTATTTCGTCTTGGGCGTTAACACTTGAATCCCTCATTACTCATTACGCTCAGGATTCAATGTACGCCCTTGACGGAAATATCATTTTGATCCCTTGTAACACAAACTAATATATACTATACTGTGCGTTAAATAAAAAAGCTTTTGGCAACAATGTCATTATTAGTATAAGCTTATCTCGCTGACTGTACTTTTCTTTCCATAGACAACTAATAAGTACTCATCGAGACAATTCTAACAACCTCAAACTCAATTAGTTTGCGTTATTTTATCACAGAGTTCCCATGGCCACCTCCTGTCTCCATCATCAGATCAGCTCCATTTGTTGTCATCATATTGCATTGTATTGTCATCCGATTTATATAAGTATGCAAAATTTCAGCTCAAATGGAAATCGGGAAGTGGGTCAAATTTAGCTTCCAAGACTTGACCCATACTAACTAACAGGGCAAGATAAATAAAAGTATTAGGTATATGTGGTATTATCTATGAAAAGGGACCTTATTGTCGATGGCGCTTACGACACTAACATCGATGAGCACAAAACGTAGTAGTTTAAAATTGGGGATTCTGGCCCAGTTTAGTTATTTTGATTTCCAATTTAGCAATTAAGTTTCTTTGATTACTGGAACATTCAATGTTGCTGTCTATCCAATGCGGAGGTCAATTTATGTTATGTGACGCTGATGAACTTATCAGTCATCGGGTTTAAAGGTCCCTTTGTAGTTTTTTATAAATAACTCGTAAACGGTGACCTGTAGCAAAAATGTTCTGATACATAAGTAATCTGCGTAAAATTGTCTACATTAAATATTCTATACACTTTTTCGCTAGGATCAGTATTTAAAAAAATATTTAAGGTAAAAAGTTAAATATGATCAATTGTTAATATTTTTTGTAAATAACTCGTAAACGGTGGCCTGTACCAAAAAATGTTCTGATACATAAGTAATCTACTTAAAATCTACTCACACCAGAGGATGCTGAAGACCGGACGCTTAGCTAAAACGCTAGGTTGAAGGAGAAGAAGATTGATCCTAGCGAAAAAGTGTATAGAATATTTAAGGCGCTCTTATACTCGAGTTTTACGTTTTCAAGGGGGTGAAGCAGACGAGTGGTAGAACGGGCAGGCGGGCGCCCCGCGCGGCGCACCTCACCATTCCCGCGCAGCACGTCTACGTCCTTATTCTGACGACATCGGTATTCTGAATCGTCAGTTCCGGGATTTTTAGTTCGGCAATTAATATTGAAAAAGATTTATTAGAAAATACGAATTTTGATGAGTACTTAATGAAATTAAAAACCGGACAAGCGCGAGTCGGACTCGCCCACTGAGCCCACCGAGGGTTCCGTAATTTTTAGTATTTGTTGTTATAGCGGCAACAGAAATAAATCATCTGTGAAAATTTCAACTGTCTAGCTATCACGGTTCGTGAGATACAGCCTGCTGACAGACGGACGGACGAACGGACGGACAGCGGAGTCTTACTAATAGGGTTCCGTTTTACCCTTTGGGTAGGGAACCCTAAAAATGGTAGGTAAGACGGTGAGGTCGGTGAGTGTACCTAAATAATTATTAATTATATGTATACAATATGAGTGTATACTTGACTGATCATGTTTTTGTAAAAATCGATTTCGACTGGCAAAACATATTAACCGGGCAACCGGGTTTTTTAACCTAATTAGACCCCGCTGAATCCGAAATTGCCGGTTGATTGATCGAATTCTTGACTGGAAGTGAGATAGTTGATATTAAAGGTCCCTTTTTTTAGTTTTTCGTAAATAACTCTTAAACGGTGGCGCATAGCAAAAATTTTCTTAAACATAAGTAATCTGCATAAAATTGCCTACAAGAAAGATTCCGTACAATTGTTCGCTAGGATCAATATTCAAAGAGATATTAAGGCGGGAAAGTTAATTATAATCAATTTTTGAAGGTCTCTTTTTTTAGTTTTTCGTAAATAACTCGTAAACGGTGGCCAATATAACAAAAATGTTAAACGTTAATAATCGACACAACATTTTCAATAAAAAAAGATTTAGTACATTTTTAGCAGGGATCAATATTTAAAAAGATAATAAAGAGGGAAAGTTAATTATAATAAATTCTAAGGTTCCTTGTTTTTATTTTTTCGTTAATAATTTGAAAAGTATGACTCATAGCAAAAACAAATTTTACACAAATAATAAACATAAAATTTCCTACAAGAAACATGTAGAACACTTTTCGCTAGGATCAATATTTAAAAAGACAAAGCATCCGGTAAGTCAATTATAATCAATTTTAAAGTCCCTTTTTAGTTTTTTGTAAATAACTCGTAAACGGTGTCCCATAGCACAATAGATTTTTATGAATAAATAATCTCCATAAAATTTTCTGCAAAAAACATCTGAACACTTTTCTCTAGGATCCATATTTAAAACGATATTAAAGGAAGAAAGTTAATCACATTCAGTTCACAGGTCGCTTTTTTTTCGTAAATAACTCGTAAACGGTTGCAACGGGGGCAGTTGTAAAAAATATTATACGTAAATATTGAACATAAAATTGTCCACAAAAAAGGTTTTGTACACTTTTTCGCTACGATCAATATTTAATGAGGTATTAAAGGGGGTAAGTTAATTATAATCAATTTCCAGGTCCCTATTTTAAGTTTTTCGTAAATGACTCGTAAACGGTGGCCCATAGCAAAATAGGTTCTTAATGTTAACTAACCCCCCTTGGCTAAAAAGTGGCCTCCATGTTTAAAATTCATTTGTTTACGTAAGATGTCCGTCTTTGGGTCACGAATTTACATGTGTGTACCAAATTTCAACTTAATTGGTCCAGTACTTTTGAAGAAAATGGGCTGTGACAGACGGACAGACAGACAGACAGTCGCACGAGTGATCCTATAAGGGTTCCGTTTTCTACTACGCTCCGACCTACTCGAGCCCATGTTCAAAACCCCGAAAGCTTTCAACTCGAGCTCTCTAACCGCTTTGCTTGCCTAGAGAACTTGGCTTCAGTGGACGAAATCAACGACGGGCTAGTGGAAACTGTCCACACAGTAGGGTCTAAGTTTTTTAGACCCCGCCGTAAAGATAGACCTCAGAAATTGACCGAGCAAACCTTAAACCTCATGGCTGAACGACGCTCGCTACAGTTGCAGTCTCCCGATGACGCAGAGTCATATAGGCAGCTCAATAGACGTATATCTAAGTCCTTGCGACATGATCTGCGTCTCTTTAATACTAACCGTATTAAAGAGACTATTGAGCGAAACCAAGGCTCCAAAGTGTTCGCAAAGGACAAAGCAACGCAAGCAAAGCAAGGGTCTATTGGGCAAAGCCAGCTGACAAAGCTGAAACGGGAAGATGGCAGCATAGCGTCGAGCAAAGCGGAGGTTTTAGGTGAGATCGAGAGGTTCTATGGACAGTTATACACTTCGATCGCAAAGCCCGTTGACAGCTTGGTAGGAGGTCCAAGAGCCAAGCTGTCCCGACATTATACCGAAGATATCCCGGACATCAGTCTGTACGAGATTAGGATGGCCCTGAAGCAGCTTAAGAACAACAAGGCGCCGGGCAAAGACGAAATCACTTCAGAGCTTCTGAGAGCGGGTGGAACACCGGTACTTAAAGTCCTCCAGAAGCTCTTTAATTCCGCCTTGTCCGAGGGCATAACGCCTGAAACATGGAATAGAGGCGAGGTGGTGTTGTTCTTCAAAAAAGGTGATAACAACCTATTGAAGAACTACAGACCCATCACGCTTCTGAGCCATGTCTATAAGCTGTTTTCAAGGGTCATCACGAACCGTCTCGAACACAGACTTGATGACTTCCAGCCTCCCGAACAAGCCGGTTTCCGAAAAGGCTATAGTACCATAGACCACATCCATACGCTGCTGCAAGTTATACAGAAGACCGAAGAGTATAACTTGCCATTATGCTTAGCGTTTGTGGACTATGAGAAAGCCTTCGATTCGGTGGAAACATGGGCGGTGCTTGTCTCTTCAGCGATGCCATATTGACTATCGGTACATCGAAGTGTTGAAGTGTTTGTATAATAACGCCACCATGTCGGTCCGAGTACAGGAGCAGAGCACGAGGGCGATTCCATTGCAAAGAGGCGTAAGGCAGGGAGACGTTATCTCTCCGAAACTGTTTACTGCCGTAATGGAAGACGCCTTCAAGCTCCTGGAATGGGAAGGACTTGGCATCAACATCAACGGCGAATACATCACTCACCTTCGGTTTGCCGACGATATCGTAGTCATGGCAAAGTCGATGGAGGAACTCAGCATGATGCTCGATGACCTCAACCGAGTTTCACAACGGGTGGGCTTGAAAATGAACATGGACAAGACGAAACTTATGTCAAATGCCAATGTTGTGCCCATCCCAGTCTCTGTTGGGAACTCGGTACTCGAAGTTGTTGACTCGTACATCTACCTAGGACAAGTAGTCCAATTAGGTAGGTCCAACTTCGAGAAAGAGGTCAACCGCCGAATCCAACTCGGTTGGGCAGCGTTCGGGAAACTACGTAATGTCTTTTCGTCCGACATACCTCAGTGCCTCAAGACGAAAGTCTTTAATCAATGTGTGTTACCAGTGATGACTTACAGCTCCGAAACGTGGTCTTTCACTACCGGCCTCATCTCAAAACTCAAAGTCGCTCAACGAGCTATGGAGAGGGCTATGCTCGGAGTTTCTCTACGTGATCGAATCAGAAATTAAGAGATCAGTAGGGCTACCGCCAATACCGAAAATCGTCAATTGCGGGCATTTTTCTCTGTCACTCTAATTACGCCTTCATTGGAGTAAAAGAGTAAGATCCCCGCAATTTGCGAATTTCGGTTTTCGCGGTAGCCCCTCCGTAGACGAACTAAAGTCACCGACATAGCCCACCGGATTAGCAAGCTGAAGTGGCAATGGGCAGGCCACATTGCACGCAGAGAAGATGGCCGATGGGGTCGAAATGTGCTCGAGTAGAGACCACGGACTAGCAAGCGTAGCGTAGGACGTCCACCCACAAGATGGACAGACGATCTTGTTAAGGTCGCCGGAAGACGCTGGATGCGGGTCGCTTCCAACCGGCACGTATGGAGGTCCAAGGGGGAGGCCTATGTTCAGCAGTGGACGTCTTATGGCTGAGATGATGATGATGATGATGATTTATGTGTAAGATTTGTTTTTGCTATGAGTCATACTTTTCAAATTATTAACGAAAAAATAAAAACAAGGAACCTTAGAATTTATTATAATTAACTTTCCCTCTTTATTATCTTTTTAAATATTGATCCCTGCTAAAAATGTACTGAATCTTTTTTATTGAAAATTTTGTGTAGAATATTAGTTCATTTTTTTTATATTGGCCACCGTTTACGAGTTATTTACGAAAAACTAAAAAAAGGGACCTTTAATATCACATATCTCACTTCCAGTCAAGAATTCGATCAAGCAACCGGCAAATTCGGATTCAGCGGGTTCTAATTAGGTTAAAAAACCCGGTTGCCAAAAAGTAATATGTTTTGCCAATAGAAATCGATTTTTACAAAAATGTGACCAGTCTAAATTATTCAATTTGATTAATTTTATAGCCTTTTAAAATATGTTTACACAATTTATCAATCGTGACTGAATTCCGGATTGGTTAGATGGGTGTGTGCCTTTGCTGCCCAACTTGTTATAAAATGACAATATGACGGACGAATGTCTGAAATGTCACCGTATTTAAGAATTATTTTGCTTTTCTTCGTAAGTATGTTGAAAAACATTGTGTGTATAACATATTTGCATATTTATACTGTGATTACCCATTTTATGAAACGTCCGCTAAACTAGCACAGGTCCGACGCTGACAGTGGTCACGGGCGTACTGGCGTGAGGAATAGGCGCAAGGTATTGCCGCGTAGGGTGTAATTTAGTAGGCAAAATGTTGAATTCATCAAATGATGAATGAAAAAATTAACGTATCGATAAAAGGACAAGCAATAATGAAGATTTACTTAAAAGCTATCGACTGAAGTAAGTTTCATATACATTTTCGTCCTAGTACTTCTAACATAAGGAAATAAAGACAGTGTTAGGCATGTTTTCAACTTAAGATTCTATCGAGAAAATAATGAGCCGTCGTGTTTCTGACAAGCAATAACGTAGTTCAAGGACTTATACATACTAGAAAATAATGCATGAAATCCTTGTAAAAGTCTGTAAATATGGTGGTGGTAATCAAAGAAACTTAATTGCTAAATTGGAAATCAAAATAACTAAAATGGGCCAGAATCACCAATTTTAAACTACTACGTTTAGTGCTCATCGATGTTAGTGTCGTAAGCGCCATCGACAATAAGGTCCCTTTTCATAGATAATACCACATATATTCGGGTGCCGTAGGTGGACGGTAATTAATTAATACACATCACTACACTTGCAAACACTGAATATATTTTATTTTATTTAAATTATAGCTACTACATGTTAATAGGTAAACCGATATATGACGGAAGAGAGTGAGTCAGAGAACGAACATGTTAACGCAGGCGCGAATATTTAAATAAAGAATACTGAATATACTACAAAAAGTTAGTAAAAATGGCTGTTACACATTGATTCAATTTGAAAACAGACTTTTAAAACTATGCGGGCATTTTCTGAAAAAAAAAAACTCAATTTTCTGAAAACAAGTAGGTACCTACCTTTATGAAAGGCTAACATTTTATTCTTCCTTACTGCAATCTATTTTGACCATACGTATCATTTTATTTCCGAAAAGATTTTTTAAATCATCATTTAGGTAGGTATATCACTTTTTTGGTAATTGTGAGGACTCGTTAAACGTATCTTAAGTTCTGGCCAACATTGCCCACGACAATTGCGTATAGTACAGCTCGTCAGACGTTAAAACAAGGGTCACTGTCTTCAAGATAAAGTAAAGGGTACCTATGTTCCCTTTTAAAATCTAAGGTCTCTGCCCACTCTACACCGTATCATACCATGACCGTGCTATGACCGTGTCAGGCAAAAAAATATTCTTTGTATTAAAAAGTATTAGACTATGCCCTAGCCCGTTCCCTCACCGACCATACCTGTCGCGTGCCATGCACGGACCGTCAAAAATTGTCGGCGAGGATATTTTGTCGGTGCCGAAACGCTCCGTGCACGGCACGCAACGTTGCAAGAACGGTGCCTGCAGGCGGCGAAACGGTGAGCATACGGGTTATAACTAGGGCTTGCAAATATTCGAAACTTTCAGGTATTCGAATATTCGACTTTTTCTGACGACATATTCGAATATTCGAATAATTATTCGAATATTATAAAAAATAAGAAAAAGAACGAGAAATCGGTTTATTATCGTTTTATTCAAAAGCTTATTTCACATATTGCTAAAACTAATGATATTTTGCAGAAATCCACTTAATTGACTAGATTTTATCATCCTACTATGAGATGTCCACATTTATAAAAACAAGTAAAACGCCAAAATAAGACGTATTCAATATTTCTAGATAAAACTTTTATTATAAATGCGCCGTTGAGTGAAATAATATAACTTTAATCATCTAAACCAAACCTAGGTATGTAAGATATTTTTTTTAGTAGGTAATTATTTTCTGATTTAAATTAACTTTGTAGTCACTCAGAGGCCTTAATTAATGGTCGGCTTAATTATATAATATTGGAATATTTAAGGGAAAAAGTTAGTTGACTACTGGATTATTCGTCAGCTAAAGGTGCATAGTTAGATTACCTAATAGTTGGGCAGGTTTGGTATGATCAAATTTGAGAATTGCGATAAGTGCGGGCAAGGTTTAGTCTTAATAAACAGAATGACCCTTTAACTTAAAACTTCGTAAAAGTCTATCGAGAGGAATACAGTAAAAATATTATTTCCTTCGTATTTGGGTACCTACCATTACTCATTCACTGTAAATACCCGGAAAACACACAGAAACTGTAACTGCAGCGGATTAAATATATTTTTATAGTAATTAAAAATATTCGAATATTCGAAACCTGAGCGGCCGAATATTCGAATATCAAAACAGGCCGAATATTCGACAAATTCGAATATTCGAATATTCGAATTGCAAGCCCTAGTTATAACCGCTTATGGTGACCGTTCTAAGCCCGTTATAAACGCGTTGCCATATTTCTTGCTCGCTCTTGCCAGTCTGATAACTATTTGCTCGCTCTTTGTGACGAGTATTGCTCTCGCGAATAAAACGCGGGTACTAAGGGGATGAAACACGGATGCTACGGAGATTATAGGCGGATGCAATGGGGATGATACGCGGTTACTACGGGCACTAAACCCGTTATGTACGGATATGAAACAATGTGGACACGGTGTAGTGGGCATAGTAGCCCGTATCGCGTCACATTCCGTGCCTGATACGTTCACAGCACGGTCATGGTATGATACGGTGTGGTGGGCAGAGACCTTTAGGGTTAAATACGTTAAGTTTTGTACAAAATAGGTGGGCTATGTTACCTAGCCTTTATTGCACTTGTCCATACTAAGTAGCATGGATACAGCATTTGCAAAAGTGTGAGGCTGCGTTCCGACCAGAGATGTGCGAGGTTGCGTAGCGAGGGATGTGTTTGTTAAGAAGCAATACTTCAAACACTTCATTTGTTTTCCTCGCTCAGCGTGCAGTGATAGTATTAAATTGGTTCTTAAAACCACATCCCTCGCTACGCATATTCGTACATCTCTAGTGGAAATGCAGCCTTAAGGTTGTAATTTTAGATAAATTCTGTTGCAATAGTATTTATTATTAACATTTTTATTAATCAATAGGGAGTATTACTGCAATGTTCTGCCGCCAGAGTGCAGCACTAATTTGTTTAGTAAACCATAGAGTAACTTAACTACGCCTTAAAAAGTTTTTTTGACAAGTTTTTACTATGAGATGCATCAAGGCGGTTTATTTACACCAGGCCCCTATTTCACCACCGTGACAGGTGCGACAATTGTCGACATCACTGTTACTGACGTCACAGGCCTCCATAGGCTACGGTAACCGCTTACCATCAGACGGGCAGTGTGCTTGTTTGCCACCAACATGTTAATTTAAAAAAAAACTCCACTATATCGCCAGTTAATAAATACTTATTTTGCGAAGCTAATGACAATTGTCACAAGAAACACGACAATTGTCACGAAATTGCGACACAGAACTCATTTGCTGTCAAGAATTACCGAAAGTTCTTTTAAATCTTGTGACAATTGTCATCATTATCATCATAAACATCGCAAGAGAAATACCTGTTTTTTGCCGATATAATAAAGTTTTTTTTAAATAATACAATGATGGTGACAAACAGGAATACGGCCCGCCCGATGGTAAGCGGTAACCGTAGCCCATGGATGCCTGTAACGTCAGCAACAGTGACATTTGTCGAATTGTCGCACCTGTCACCGTGGTGAAATAGGGGCCAGGTGGCCTACCGCGAAACGCGAAAATCGAAATTTCGTTATCTGCCTCTCTATCGATCGAATAAGGAGGAGTGATAGAGAGGCAGAAACCGAACTTTCGACTGTCGTGTTTCACGGTAGGCCATGTGATTGTGTTAGTCACGCCCTCTACGCAGAGTTTTGCGTAATATTCCCTATTGTCACAAACCAAAGATGGCGCTCAATGTCAACAAAGGGGTAAAAACAAGTAAATCACACACAATAAACACTACCCACTTGACCTATTCTATCCTAACTTATATTAACATATTATACTAACCATAGAAAGCTAGAGTAGGTATATTCGAGAACATTAATATTCTAAATCACATACAAATTTCAAATCACTCTAAGGACCTTTGGACCTTGCCGAACGCTTCACAATTAAGTACTCATTTTAAGGTTGTGCGCCATTAATAAGCGTCAGAAACCTGCCTAGTTGAAATAACGGTCACTTCAATTAGATAAAGTTTTAAAGCCCCGGAACCTCCGGCCCAGACACGGCCCGGTCTAACGTGAGTCATCCTTTATTCGTACTTATACACCTAGGAACTGCCAAGTGCCAATATAATTTTTAACAAAATTAGACCCGACAAAATAAGGGC
This sequence comes from Cydia splendana, assembly GCF_910591565.1. Taxonomy (NCBI): domain Eukaryota; kingdom Metazoa; phylum Arthropoda; class Insecta; order Lepidoptera; family Tortricidae; genus Cydia; species Cydia splendana. Next base: position 1,472,313 of record NW_026946891.1, read on the forward strand.
CACATTTTTCTCTTATTTTCGTACCTACTATGTACAAATACCTAAGTTATATTTCTGCATAAGACAAAGTTCTAGAAATCTGGTAAAAGTCAATTACTGTTATAACATGGACAGCTATTAATTATGTACAGTCAGCAGCAGAAGTTGCTAAGCGGATAAGGTGTTCAAAATGATCTCGACGCGACTTTAATATTAAGTGAATAAGAGCGTGCCAAGTGAATTTTGAACACCTCGCCCGCTTAGCAACTTCTGCTGCTGACTGTACTTATCACGCTCGTTACCCTGTTTTTTGTCGATTGGCCCTCTTGTTTGCCCCCGTTATGGTAGCATAATTTTTAAAATCAAATATCCTAAGTACGAAATTCGTAAAGACAGAACATCGAAAATCAAAATGTCTAAATGTACACAATGCCTAAAGATGCATGTCCTACGGTTAATCGACCTATTTTTTTAATGTCTAAAGTACAATAATGCTAGTGCACGAAAATACTACGACCTTTTTTCGTACGTCCAAGTGACCTAAGTTTAAAATGTATACATTGCAAAAATTCTAACGACATTTATTTGTCCTACAGTTACCTGGATCTTACCTATTTTTTAATTTAAGTACTCAATAAAAATACACAGCAATATATTACACATATTTTTTCGCCAAACTGCATGACAGTTTGTTGGCGAACGGTAGCACTCAACATCTTCCTTAATCTACTGTGTAAGGTATAAGTAGCAATACTCCACAATAATGTAATTAACTACTATTTAACGCAACTTATGTATAAAAAATTGTCTTTCAATAATTAAAAAATAACTGCTGTAACAATTTTACAGTGACTAGGTAAATACTATGTCTATGTCTATGTCTGTCTATACCGAATGACAAATCAATTTATAAAAATAAGTAACATGTTGCTATAACATTAATAGGTATTTTATAAATACTACAGCTAATAACTGGTAAAAGATCATATTACAAAAATGTTACTTATTTTTATAAATTGATTTGTCATTCGGTATAGACATAGACATAGACATCGAAAATTTGTATTTAACACCACATTGAAAAATGTTTACAGGCAATGCTACAAAACATTATAAGCCTTAGAATTAAACTTAAATAGGCAAAAATTTTTATGTATACTCATTAGAAGCCGTTGTAAATTTACAGTCAAGCGTAAAAATATGGGTGCATAGAGCTTACTCAAAAATATGTCCCATAGTTCTTAATTCGCTGACATAAGAGCTATGAGACATATTTTTGAGTATGATGAGTGCGCCATATTTTTACATTTGACTGTACCAGATGAAATACAGAGTTTCGTGAACCAAAGACTTCCTTTGGCAAGATTGGTCCTTAGGACACACAGATGGATTTAATGAATTGGAGTCACCAAGATTTGTGCAGTAGGTAATACCTACATTTTTAGAGGAGGGGGGTTATCCTTATATATTAAGGTGCAGCAGGGCAATTTCGACTACGGGATAATTTCAACTAATTGAAATATCTTTCATGTTTTACATTGTTATCTGGAGTGCCATAGTATAATTATGTCCAGATAGCGAAAAATACTTGTTGAGTGTGACTCTTGTTAATAATGTAAAACATGGAAGATATTTCGATTAGTTGAAATTATCCCGCAGTCGAAATTGCTCCGCTGCACGCTAATTTTGAATTAAATACTAAATTACAGTGTTTATACTTATTGAAATTTTTACTTGCGTCGTGTTAGGGCAAAATTAGCCCTCGACATGACGCAATTCCAGTGTGACGTCCTCTGGTGTGTGATGTCTTCTCTGAGGTCTTTGTTCGTTTTCCAGTCGCTAAGAAAAAAAACGTGTAAGTAGGGGAGACCAAGGAGAGTTGAAACTAATTTTTTAATACAGTTGCTCACAAAGTGCTACTTTACGTAGCTGTTTAGCGTGCGGAAAGTTGGTTATGTCGAACTAGTGCTTTTTACTTTTCCAATTTTTTTAAATTTATACTTGTTCCAATTCACGACTACTTATTGATGAGTGTTAATATTAGTTTCCTTTAAACGTCGTAATCAGCATAAAAACCTACTGTTAATGTAAGAATATGAAAAATAGACATATTTCATATTTTAATACTTACCTCTTCATCATTATAACACGTTTATTTTTTAATATTGAATATTGAAAATTCCGTTCTTAATAAGGTGTCTGAATGGAACGGAATAGCTGCCAAACGCCCATAGATATAATATACTTAAAGACGACGTCTAAGCGAGCTGTCACTGTTACCACTTTTGTTTAGTGTACGATTAACAATGTTTTACTTATTTTTTCGCAACTGTATTAAAAAACGTCGTTCGATACACGTGCGGAAATGTCATTCTTCACTCGTCCCGAGTCTTCCCACTCGCCTGCGGCTCGTGGCAAGATATCTCGGTACTCGTGAAGTAATGACATACCTTCCGCACTAGCATCGAAATGTACTATTTTAATACAATTGCTCAAAAAGTGCTACTTTGCGTAGCTGTTTAGCGTGCGGAAAGTTGGTTTTCGCGAACTAGTGCTTTTCACTTTTCCAATTTTTTTAAATTTATACTTGTTCCAATTCATGACTACCAGATGACTACTTATTGATGAGTGTTAATATTAGTGTCCTTTAAAGGTCGTAATCAACATAAAAACCTACTGTTAATGTCAGAATACGAAAAATATACATACCGTAAACCGGGGTTACTTTGATTTGCGGGTCGACTTTGATAACAACTTCCCTCCGATACTAAAGTGCTTGTTTTAACGAGTTGAAAAATACCTTTGCAGTTATTTTTTCTTTATTGGCAACACTGATAGTTGCTTCACCGTGTAGTAATCGGATGCGAGTGTAACATTATTATTTCGTCTAGAAAAAAAATATTAAAGGCGGGTACGCTTTTCTTCCTGGTTTTATTGGTTAAAAAACTTTGACTGTATTTGTACCAAATGTATTAAACATGTAATTTTATAGTGTCTTAGGTTAATCAGTGTTTATTCGTGAGTTTATACAAAAATACCGGAATTCGACAACCTACACATGCGCACGTAGCCGGGGAATCCATGGGTCGGGGTGTCATTGATCACTTATACGTGGTGAAATTGATCAAAAGATTAAAGTAACACCATGATATATTTTGGCAGCTTACGATTTTTTAATGTATTTTTTTCAATAGTTATATAATGAATAGGTATCGTTTGAGTCAGTGGAAGAGGTAGAGGTTGTAAAATTATAAGTTTGTATGTAGGAGTTGATCTCCGGAACTGCTCATTTGATTTCAAACATTCTTTTACCCATTTTTATTGTATGGAATTAACTTTCTGGGTGGAATTTGGCTATATTTTATCCTGCGGCTTTGCTTTAGGTTTTTAATTATACGAGCGTTGTAACACTTCCCCCCCTCTCTCCTCAACTAACCCTAATTTACCCCTACTTAGCTAAACCTAGACCTGCCTAAAATACTAAAAATTCTAATAAGAAAATCTAAAATCCTAAATACCCTTTAAAATACCGCAACCCGTAATTACCTTTACTAGTTATTATAAAATAATGTAAATAACCTAAATAAATTCTAATTAAATAAGTTAATATCTTGAATTGGATCAGTAAATTGGCCAAATGATCGTTTAGTGTTTATGTAGGACCCTTCGTCGTAACCGTTAATAGTAACCGAAATCCTTTTCGCATAATAGGAAAGAGTTATGAATAATACACCTAAAAATCCTAATAATGTCAGATAATTATTAAACCATGAATTATGTCAGAGTATTAAGAAATATCATTGCAGGTTATAGTAATGTTTGACTTAATCAAATTAAGTCTATAATAAGATGTAATCAATAAGTCAATAGTAAGTATGTCAAAATCAAATAAGTGTGTAGAATGTCATAGTCAAATTGTCTGTAAGGTATGTTAATGTAAGTAAAGTCTGTCAAATGTAAAAAAAAAGATTATTGCAAATTTATAACAAATTGTAAGAATATCTTATTCAAATTGTAATCATTAAGTCAATTTGATGAATAAATAATAAATTATATATTTTTTTTAATTATCTCCCACCGAGCCCTACCGTGACCAGTTACCATGAAAGTAGAAAGTCCTTTTTGTTTGTACTTTATATTTTCCTTTTATATATTTGCTTGCTAACCTAGCTAGCTAAAGGAAAATAATTATATTAACGTCATGGAAAAATATTTTATATTTTTACTATTATAGTACGTACAAACTTACTTATCTACAGTCACGCCCGGATGGAGTCAGGTCTCTAGGCTAAATTATACCTATTTTATTTTATTTTATAAGTAATAGGTATTTCTGAGCACTATGTAATATGTACTTTACCTGCTCAATCTTCATTTCAATCATTAATGGCAGGAATAATATATTCAAAGGGACAATTTAACCCGACAAATTACTGGTAGTAGAGCAGCAGTATTTGATCCACTCTAATTCTCCAGAACTCTGCAATTTTGTAATACATTTTAGTAATCAATGAAGTAATATTAACCAAACTATAATTGTAGTCATTTTGAATCACACTTTCGGACCAAAATAAACTACGATCGTGCATCTGCCTTGATCTGAGCCCGGATAAATCACTCATTGAAATAAGGTTTTATGATAATATATGACCTTATATTTTTAAAGGTCAAGTGTGAAAATCACAGATAATCTGCAGAAAACAGAATGTAATCGTCATACAAACTGCCAAGGGACAGGCAAAACAAATATTTATTTGTAAGCAAATTGATTCTACAATACTACATTATATTGTGGTTATTTACTTTAATTTTTCCCACAATATGTTTCTACCAGTAGCGTTGCAAGGGACCAAATATATATAGTCTTGTCATAAGTAAGTCAAGTTTGTCAATAAGTCATAAATAAATATATGTAAAAACTCCTAACAAACCCTAACCCCAAACTACATCCTAGCTAACGCTAAACTGAAGTTAATCCATAAACCCATAATAATGAACAACAAATGCAATAAAATAGCCATAAATGTATCGAAAAGGAACCTAGCTACCTACTGTAAATATCTAATGGCTTTGGTATATTAAAACTATAAATCTAGATGAATCCTACAAAACCCTAGACCAAACAAATAAAAATCCTAACCTAACAGCTAAGCTATCCAACTACTCTACCGAAATATTTGCAAACTAGCATCCCGGGATGCACATTTAATTTACTCGCGTAATTACTCGATGTGCAATGAGTAATTTCTATGCTATAGCAAACTAAGACGAGTGAGGAAACTCGATTTAGTCTAGATCCTATTCCTCGTGTGCTAGCCATACTTCCACACAGTGGATTGGGACAGCAGAAGTAAGGCCGGAAAGGGGTAATATAAAAGTGAATATATAAGTATATATAGATATAGATACGGGATAATTGGACTAGAATCTGGCTTTTTTAAGAAGTCTAGATGACAACCCAAATCTTCCAGATCCTAGGGGGTGACCCTGTCTTAATAAATGCAGGAACTGCCAGGTCCCCACCTGGGTTTTATCAAAAACACCGCAAGTTAGTAATTTGGACTATAGTTGACACCGTGAGGTTACCCGTCCAACTTACTAACCCCCCAACACTATGTTGGATCGGAACTAGTTCTCTCTACCCCATAAGAAAGATACGAAATAACTCACGAAACTAAATTTAAATTAATATATAGAGTATTCCAACCAAGTTCATTTCAGTGCTAAATATCACTAAAATAAACCAGGCCAAAACACTACACATATTAAACACAATTAAAACACAAACTAATTCATTTTCACTGGAAACAACTCAAGATTTTACAATCTTTAAGACTCTATTGACTTATAACTTAGACTTCACTTAGTATATTATAACACACTAGCGCTTGTCTAAGCACAAATCAATAAATAATTAAAATTCACTAAAAATTACAAAACCACTATGAACAATACTAACTTTACAATATTAATAAGTCTATTGATTTATAATTGAAACTTTACTAGTACAATATTAAATACTAGCACTTGTCTGAACCACAAATCAATAAACAACACAAAAAGAATTAAACCCACTAAAATTAACACAATTTAAATGTACTTCTCTAAAATTATTCAAGTAAAACCCCACAACAAATTACACTATATTATGCTTTAATCCAAACTCTACCAGCATCATGAGAAACTAGCAAAGTCCAGGTCAGGACACAATATAGGTAACCTAGATAGACCTAGCTAGAGAACCGACGTCCGATGGTTTGCGTAAGGCAACCAAGAGTGATCTCGTAAGGGACTCTATTGATCCCTACCTTAGATCACGTCATCCCTGCTATTTCCCACTTCCTTGTACGTCATTGGTTTCCCAATAACCAATACTGAATTTCATAATTTCGTACAATCCTTTCACTAATTACACCTTATTTCCTAATTAAAATAAGGTCCAATTTGACCTACTTTTGGGTGTGGTCTAACTATTTCTTTACGCCTATGGGATTGACACTACAGTTTTTATTCTAACCACCGTTTGTTTTTCTATATGAGCACATATTGTAGAACTCCGCCCCTTTGTTAATTCTTTATAATATGGTTCAATTTTGCATAGAATATTTTAACCAAAACAAACATTATTCATTCAATTTTACGATGACGTGCGAAATACAAGTCGACACACTTGAAACATAAGAAACCAAACTGATTTTAACAGAATTTTTATACTATAAAGCTTTATGACATTGAAATAAAGTTCAAATCATTTTATGAATAAGTATCTTAATATATTGGTTTACTATTAATCACCTGGCTCTCTAAAACTATATCTAGAATTTCAGACGAAATGGCCCACTTGAGATATGAGAAGAAATATAAATACTTAAATTACCGTGGGACACAATATTGGAAATTTAACCGACTTAAAAATAGAACAATACTATGTTCACATATAATGTTAACATGGAAGGAGCCTCTGACATGTTACAGCGTGAGGCCACCAGCCCACCAGGGTATTAATACTACAATAAATAAATATGCATTTTTTTATACAAACAATGCCAGAGATTACAAAAAAAACATCGGGTAACGAGACTACAAAAAATACCAAGAAGAATAACTCAATGATACACTCGCAAATATAGTGGCGGGCAACAAAATCTATTCGGGCCGCATCGAAAGCATACAATATTTTATATAAAACTTTATACAATAAATATAAATAATATCAAAAACCTAATTTACTGAAACGGGAAAGCTTGCAATTCAAAAATCTGTTGCTAAGTGCGATGATAAGTTAAATCCCTACGTTATTTATAGTAAATAATCTAATAAGCGCTTAAAGTTATTAATTTTTATCATTTGGCATGTTATCAAAATAACCCCATACCTTAAAAATATATATAACTTAAAAAGTACTTAACAAATTTTTTATTTTTTATTTTTTATGGGCTTATTAGCGGGTTCACTTTAGATTGTCGGCATAAAAATTAGTGGTTTCAAAGTAACCCCATTCTCAATATAACTTTGATCACGTTGTTTTTATTTATTTCTGAAAAAATGATGTCCTAATTTTTTTTTATTCGGCAGACTGAAAGAGAAATAAAAAAACCGGCCAAGTGCGAGTCGGACTCGCACACGAAGGGTTCCGTACCATTATCTATAAAAACGGTCACCCATCCAAGTACTGACCCCGCCCGACCACAGATTAATAAATAGTTACTACGTAACAGATACTTCATTCCTAAACAAAAGCAAAAATACCTACGCTATAATAGCCTACAAAACCTTAATAATAATACCTGCTGCTCAGGACAAGAAGAAATGTACCATAAGTACGCGCACAAAGAGTCGAGACTGTGTTGCCCGCCGTGCGAGTCACGTGCCAACGCGTCATCGTAAGAAATAAGAATGCGCTAGGGTTGTAGCTACTTACTCTACCTATGATGATTATTGTAATAAAATAAAACGAATGTTGCGAATCAAATATGTTTTAGTTTTAATATAATGATTTATAATATTTCCCTTTTCGGAATTCTCTGTTATTAAATTTTATAGTTGAAAATATCCTAAATCGCGTAAATAATTTTAATAAATACTCAGGAGCAAAGCAACGGAAAATCAACGGTTTTTAAAAGTTGTAATACGGTGCTACCAGGCCGATTAATTATTACGTCGTCAAAATTATTTAAAAATACTTTTTCTAACCCTTCAATATAATTATTAAACGTTTCAGGTGGGACCTTTAGCACGCCATAAAAAGATGAATCTTTATTATAGGCTTTTTCCTTTGTTTTTTTGACTTTTACACCCATCTACTGCACAATAATTACATGGTTTTGATGGTTTCGACATTTCGAAGTATAAGTGCGGGAAACGCGCGGTGCAATGCGGTGCGAGCGTTCAGGCGGGCGTTCGGCGGCCCTCTGTCGGTTGTATCGTCGACGATACGCCGAGCGGTAGGCATATACCGCGTGGCCTTGAGCGTGTGACGGAGGCCTGGCCCGACGTTGCTTAACTTCGGTCAAAAATCACGTTTGTTGTATGGGAGCCCCACTTAAATCTTTATTTTATTCTGTTTTTAGTATTTGTTGTTATAGCGGCAACAGAAATACATCATCTGTGAAAATTTCAACTGTCTAGCTATCACGGTTCGTGAGATACAGCCTGGTGACAGACGGACGGACGGACGGACGGACGGACAGCGGAGTCTTAGTAATAGGGTCCCGTTTTACCCTTTGGGTACGGAACCCTAAAAACCGATTATTATATTTTTATTTCATATTTTTACGCATATTAGGATCGTCAAAAAATGGTGCCAAACTCTAAAATTGATCAAAGTAACCCCGGTTTACGGTATTTTATTACTTACTTCTTCATCATTATAACACGTTTATTTTTTAATATTGAATATTGAAAAACCGTTCTTAATAAGTTGTCTGAATGGAACGGAATAGCTGCCGAAACGCCTGTCAAAGAAGAGGCGTTTTTTCTTACTGCAAGCATGTTTTAAGTTTCCAAAGGCAACATTCGATATTGTTTTTATAAATATACGATACTTACACAAATAATCGTAAATAACTTAGAGAATATAACCAAACGGAGTGGTCATTAACGGGCGTTCCCCTCTGTCGAAAATAGGCGGCCAATGGTCAACGACATGTCAACCACATGTATGGACTGACGTTTATCTGACATGGCTATGTTTACGTTACGTATACATTTGACGTGCCCCTCCCCCACAAAAAACGGCAGACTATTTTGTACCGAAAATTATAGACATGGCGTCTCCGTTGGTTATATCCTCTAAGGTAAATAACGATACTTAGGTAATAATAGTACAATGTTTTATATTTACAATTGTTTACCTATGTCTTATAGAACATGCATTTGAAAAAAAAAACTTTCATTGAAGTGGGTTCAGTAATGACAACAAAATCCATTCTAGTCGTTTAAAAGCTAAAAAAAACCTCTTCGTAATGTCAAAAAATTTCACTGCGTAAGATCGAACTTACTTCCTTACTTGTTGTTTTTCTTATTTTCTCGCAACTGTATTAAAAAAACGTCGTTCGATACACGTGCGGAAATGTCATTCTTAATGACTGTATTATAGACTTAATGGATGAAGTAATGACATACTTTCCGCACTAGCATCGAAATGTACTATTACTTTGTTGGTCATAACTCTGTTGGAATAGAAGCTAGATAGATTTACGAAATCTGTATCATCTGTTAGCAAATTTTATAACAGTAATACCATAGTGTACTTAGAACTATTTAAATACGTTTGTTTTGTGCATCAATCCAGCCTGTTTCTACTCTCCTAATACCGAGGTAACTAGAAACAGGTAGATAGGTACATCTATAATTATGAATTTAAACAATAAATAGCAAACTAGTGTCAGTAAAATAGTTTCAGCGGTAACCGCAGCTCGATTTAGAAATGGTTTGTTCCTGGTTCGTCGTATTCCTGTTTCGTCGGATTCCTGATTGGTCGAAATGAAACTATGCAATTACCGTGACTTCACCTTTGTTTTTAATATCAATTGAAAACATATTTACAAACGAAAAATTCAAACAAAACTTAACAGCAAACTTATATAATACACAAACGCTAATCAAATCAATATACAGTACGGTTACCATCAGTTTTTCACTGACATAAACGCCGTCGAGAACGTAATTAACTTTCTATATATCCCGTTTGCACTGATATGCGAGTGCGAGCGAGATGTATAGAAAGTAAATTACGTTCTCGACGGCGTTTATGTCAGTGACAAACTGATGGTAGCCGTACAGAGCCTATTCAATCAATCTAAAATTGTAATTTTTTTTTTCAACTAAGTCGTTGACGATTGCTCTGTTCTTGCTGATACTTTTGCATGTCTATTGCTTTGCGTATTTTTTTAACATTTGAAGAATGTAGTTGCATTTTTCGAATGGTTAATATCTTGATACTGAGCTTCGGTCCTCAGTAACTGGATGAATAATAAAGGGGATGGCTTCTTGCAGATTCTGTGGTTTAATCGGTTATGCCATCCCTCAATGGCATTATTAGTCCGGTATTCGTCTTCGCTTACTGAAATCATTGAACCGGTAATTTGCCTCATCCAGAAATTTTAAAAATACTTGTGAAACTGAGTCATTGCCGGATCGTCAGGTAGCGTTTCGGAAATTTCTAAATATGCCGCAGGTATTTCTTCCTTAGGCAGTAAAGCCAGCCTAGTACATAATTTTGTGTAAATTCTGCCTTTTTCAGTATCAACCAAGCGTAACTTTTTCGACTTTTCCCATAAGGCTTTCTGGTAATGAAAGTAACAACCAGGAACTACGAAATTCGTATGTTCAGCTGTTAGACCGTTGATAGTAGCAATTTCGAAGTCGCATTTATATTTTTTAATTTCTTGGCCGAATTAATTTTTCAATAGTGAAAACATCCGTCTATACGTATTTTCTTCTTTATTAGGCAAAAGGGCGTAACCAACAGGAACAAAACAAGTGCTATCTGACGTTTCACTTAAGTTTACTTGTATCGTGTTAATCGTGTACAGTTGTAAAAACGGAGGCGGTGCCACCTTAAACGTGCCGTCACCGAAATATTCAGTATGTACCGATAAAATTTGCAAAGCAGATGGTGTACTAAATATTAAAATTTCATCGAAGTCTCCATCGTTACATATAAGAAAACTGTCAGACAATTTTTCAGGAATTACCATGGATGTAAGTAAAAAGAGGTACATATGGTACCAGGCGCACGATCGTGAGCCATCAAATATAGGTTCCGGAACCTATCTTGAGTCAGTCGTAGTCGTACGGGTGACGCCAACGTGTCAACATTGTCATAAGCATCTATTAAATATTGCGAAACAATGCCGTGTTGCGCCTTTTGCCGTGCCGTGTTTTAACAGCTCGAAACATAAAAACAAAGCTCACGGAATCACTTTCCATTCGTAAGTACTGTTATAACATTTGAAAACAATTAATACAGTAAAATTATACATTTAGCGATTGAGTCAAATCCGGTAGTTCTGATTTTTTGCAGACTTATTTATGATGTTGGTCCAATGAATAATCCAAGTTGGTGACCTCGAGCGCCGAACGCAACTTTGTCAAAAAACGAAAAACCTGCGAAAATTTCGGTTTTTGTTTAGTTTTGGGCGATTCTAACCCTAAAGGACTAGTTTTTCATAGTACCTTCTTTAGACGTCTTTAAGGACGACTAAATTTGCTACAATACGAGATTAGAACTGTCTCTGTAGATTAAATTGTTTCCGTGATAAAGGCTTTCAAAATTTAGATTTTTTTGAAATTGAGAGTAGGAAGAAATATAGCAAAGATTGGACCTGGGAATCCAACCTTTCCCCTCCCTTTTGGGGGGTATGCACGGTACGATCTCGTAGCTCCTGGGTCAAATCAGCTTTGTTTAACCTTAGGAACAATCGTGCCAAGCGGCATCGCCTGAGTCAAAAGTGCATACTCACTGCACTCACTTAACTTACGAGCTCAATTTCAAAAGAATCTAAATTTTGAAAGCCTTTATCTCGGAAACTATTCAATCTACAGAGACAGTTCTAATCTCGTATTGTAGAAAATTTAGTCTTCTTTAAAAACGTCTGAGAAAGATACTATCAAAAACTAGTCCTTTAGGGTTAGAATCGCCCAAAACTAAATAAAAACCGAAATTTTCGCAGGTTTTTCGATTTTTGACAAAGTTGCGTTCGGCGCTCAAGCAGGCCTCCGTCACACGCTCAAGGCCACGCGGTATATGCCTACCGCTCGGCGTATCGTCGACGATACAACCGACAGAGGGCCGCCGAACGCCCGCCTGAACGCTCGCACCGCATTGCACCGCGCGTTTCCCGCACTTATACTTCGAAATGTCGAAACCATCAAAACCATGTAATTATTGTGCAGTAGATGGGTGTAAAAGTCAAAAAAACAAAGGAAAAAGCCTATAATAAAGATTCATCTTTTTATGGCGTGCTAAAGGTCCCACCTGAAACGTTTAATAATTATATTGAAGGGTTAGAAAAAGTATTTTTAAATAATTTTGACGACATAATAATTAATCGGCCTGGTAGCACCGTATTACAACTTTTAAAAACCGTTGATTTTCCGTTGCTTTGCTCCTGAGTATTTATTAAAATTATTTACGCGATTTAGGATATTTTCAACTATAAAATTTAATAACAGAGAATTCCGAAAAGGGAAATATTATAAATCATTATATTAAAACTAAAACATATTTGATTCGCAACATTCGTTTTATTTTATTACAATAATCATCATAGGTAGAGTAAGTAGCTACAACCCTAGCGCATTCTTACGATGACGCGTTGGCACGTGACTCGCACGGCGGGCAACACAGTCTCGACTCTTTGTGCGCGTACTTATGGTACATTTCTTCTTGTCCTGAGCAGCAGGTATTATTATTAAGGTTTTGTAGGCTATTATAGCGTAGGTATTTTTGCTTTTGTTTAGGAATGAAGTATCTGTTACGTAGTAACTATTTATTAATCTGTGGCTCAAGGTCACAAACTTGGATTATTAATTGGGCCAACATCATAAATAAGCCTGGAAAAAATCAGAACTACCGGATTTGACGCAGAAGAGCCACGTTACAAAATTCTACAATTTCACTGGATTATATATTATTTGTGAATAATTTTTAATATTATCTTTGTTGTTAAAGAGTGAGTGAGTGAGAGGGATAGCTAAATAATGCATTACCCATGTGAGAAACACGTTTATCCGAGCGTCACTGTCGAGTAGGCATGTGTGCTTCATGCATTGTAAAGTCAGCAAAAAAAAAAAAATATGCAACTTTTTAAATCATGTGCTCCTAGTACTTGAAACTATAGAATCTTAGAGCATTTAGTAACGGAGATGTCATTGCTGTCATTTTCTTTACGAAACAGTCTGCCGATATTTGCGGGGGAGGAGATGTCAAATGTATTGCTATTTCTACATGATTTGTACGTAACGTAAAGTAACGTAACGTAAGTTTGCACAATTGTGAAAATTTTTCGGCAAAGGGGTAAGGCCTTAATGGCCACTCCAGTTATTAAATGCTCTAAGTACTTATAGAATGTTACCGGTTTTTATTAAGTACAAGTCGGGTGTGTTTTTTATGTTTGTTACCTAAGAACTCACTAATTTAGCAAGCGATTTATTCATTTTTTAAATTAAAAGTTTACGTTTAGGTACCTACTTACAACTTGATCACATTTTTTAGAAGTTCAGTTCTGATGATGGAATTCAAGAGGAATTGAGGGAACACTTAAAATCTTATAGGTACCTATACATATAGTAATTTTTGTAGTTTTTGTCTACAAATTTAGCATTTTCATTCAAAAAGTGGTAATTAGTGTAGTGGAACTGCTGATGATAAACAGAACGGAATTCCTTAACTACGTATTTACGGTTTGACTATTTATTTAATTTGTCCTATTTGTTGAGCATCAAGGTTCTGAGCAGTTGATGAAAATCTGAACGAATACTTTAAATTGAAAATTCTAATCTATGGACACACTTGTGGTCCCAAATCGAAAAAAGTGGTCCATTGTTGATTTCGCTTTAAAAAAGTCGCTTTGATAGAGAATTTGATTTAAAAAAATACCACGTTTTGCAATTTTTCTAATAAAAATGGTTATGAACGGTAAAAAATTAAAATAATAATGTTTGGAGAAAATAACTTCCACTTATTTTTTCTCAAAAACGAAACCAAACACCATTTTCAAATTTTAATATGTTTAAGCATGTTAATATTGTTATACAGATATATTTTCATTTTTGTAAACATATAAATAAATAAACGAAGTGCCTATTTATTTCGATTTCATATTTATTTATTTCCTGACGCTACCTAAAGACCAACATTGAAGCCGCTTAGGTATTCCCATGACTTACAACCTGGCCAATGTAAGTGAATCCGTGTATCTGTTGTAACTATAAATAAACAGGGTTCACACTTTTACATTAGTTCGCTTGAATCGTACGCTCGGTAAACGATTGGAATATAAATACTAGGAGTACTTAGTACTGGTTACTCGCTCTTGCCAAGCGTGTCTTTTTGGACGAACCATTTTAATGGAGACCTCGAGATCCCTACTGCCTATGCGTAAACAGATATCATAATTATCTTTATACTGGTTTTCTTGAGGCGATCGTTAGTTTAACATGGCGAATACTCGACCAGGGTTTCGGAAGTATAAAACGAGGGTCAATTTCATGCTTTAAAATATAATACTCAATGATTCGATATTAATCTCAGTGCAACTCGCTCGCTCATATATTTGCGTGAGAGAGAGGAACTATGTTTAGGTAATATCAAATCGAGATATTAATAAAAAATCTAAATCTAAATGACATAACTTCAAGACGACATTGTAAGAACTATGTAAGTCTAGCCTACACATATGCATAATCTTATAAGTTTATCTCTGTCGCACCTCGTGCAATGCGCAAAATATAGGGGTTTCGCTTGCACAGCTGTCTTAACTGTATTCGGTTAGGTATCTCTATTACTCGTTGTGCACATATACATTATAACAGTGTGTAGTTTTTGCAAGTGTATGGGTGCTGGATCACATTTTAGTTTTGGCAACTATGAACGTCACGCGTCTATATTAATTAATAAGGTCATTGGGAATTACCACATCACTTAAATGATTAAATGTGCACTTTTCTACACCGAGACCTTTGTTTCGTGCATTATATGTATAGAGCCGTTTTTTTGGTCTTCCAGTCCGGTATAAGCGAAAAATCAAGATCTCCACCATACTTTTCAGCAAAATCTTGGACACAATTTTCAAAAATAGCTGGTATTGGTTTCATGCTTTCACATACTTTGCGTTTCAATATGTTTAGATGGCCCTCGACCTCTCTCTTCATGAATTCTCTCATCTTTGTTCAAAGAAGTTGCGCAGATCGTTCTGTTAGAGCACCTCCAGTTAGTTGAACCACCTTTGTTTTGTTTATCGAAATTATACTTGTAACCGCCCCGCAACAAGACTCTTCTGCTTCCCCTTTTACTGTCTATAAAAACTAGTTTTTCAGTTCCGTCAGTATCCATTTTTATGAAATTAGATCAAAACACATTCGCACACTTCTCGCAATTAGTATTATTGACAATCAAATGACATTATAAACAAAATAATTAATAGCTGATAAAATGTTCACATACAAAGTGGCCAGTATTAGATTATATTAATACCTAAGTTTAAAATAATACCTCCTTCTACATTCTACGTGGTGAAATAGTAATTTATTTAATTTAACGTATTACTCTTACATACGGTGATGTTTAGACCTTTTTACACAACTTTACTGCCCTAAAATGAAGTGTATTATTTTTAACCGACTTAAAAAAGAAGGAGGTTATCATTCCGGTTGTATGTTCTTTTTAACCGCCTTCAAAAAAAAAGGAGGTTCTCAGTATGTTTGTATGTATGTATGTATATTTGTCCGCGATTATCTCGCGTTTTGGCTGAACCGATTTTGATGCGGTTTTCAGAAAAGTGTTTGTTACATTCTGGGGAAGGTTTTAATAACCACCCCTATACGTGTCCAATCCCTATCCCGTCGTAAAGCAAATTTCTGCCAAAAAGTAATTAATACCTAATAATAAGAAAAGTAATACTCGTAATCATCCGGGTAATTACTTAGTTTTTGAAGGCGGTACCAAACCAACAAAAACGTTCTTTGCTGCCAATCAGAAAAAAAAGTATGTAGTATCTACAAGAATGAGTAAACTGTTGTTGTCTAAAATATCAGAAAATATCGGTTCACTAAAATTTTGGTTTGGCACCGATTTCAAAAACTAAGTAATTACCCGGATGGTTATTAATTTTCTTATTATTAGGTATTAATTACTTTTTGGCAGAAATTTGCTTTACGGCGGGATAGGGATTGGACCCGTATAGGGGATCCATATAAAAATTATTTTTCACCTCAGCAGCTCCGAACAAGGGCACTTTGCTTCTTAAAAACAGTGAGCAAAATGCGATTTTGCTCACTGAGTCATTTTGTCTCACTCGGTGAGCAAAATCGCGTTTTGCTCACTGAGTGTGTCTCACTCAGTGAGCAAAATCGCATTTTGCTCACTGAGTGAGACAAAATGACATTCAAGTGACCTTTATAGTCAAATGTCATTTCAACATGCGGGGTCTAATACAAGTTCGATATACTTGGGTTCTATTATCTCTGTCCCTCTAGGTATGTTCTCACTGCTTAGGGTGAAAAATTTTGTGTACTACACGAGATCAAAGTTATTTACATCTCGTGCGCTTTTGAATCCCTTACTACGCTCAAGATTCTAAATTAGATTCACTCGCTACGCTCGTGAATCTATTATAGAATCTTTCGCTTGCACGGGACTCAAAATAAGCGCTCGAAGAAATATCAAACTTTGATCTCTTGTTGTACAAATAACTATTGTGCTTTTCAGTGGGTTGGTTTTTTGAAGGCGGTTCCCTTTTTTTTTAAAGATATTATATTAAGTTATTTTGTTTTGGTTTTCTTTTTTTATGTGTGTTACCGCAGAATTCCGTAAAATCGTTTTCGCCTAATCGACTAATTCGCGTTAATTTTGTATTACTGTCTCATTTCCCTAAATTGTATCTGGACGCATTTGGCATTTGACTTCTATATTTATTGACCGCCAATACCCTTACATTATACTGTCTATGATAATAATTATACTTAGTTAGTGTATCAAATGTATCAATTCCTAATCATAAATATGAGATAAGGATTTATTGCAACTGTAATAGCCATTTACATTTCGTATTGTAAATTAACCCTTCATTTCATTAAGCATATTGGGTTGGGCTTTAGGTACAAGTTCTGAGAATATTTTCTGTATTTCAAGATGATGTGCTTTGTTTAATACGCTATTTTATTTGATTCCTGGTTAAAACAATATTGGGCATTACTGACAACCCTAGCATTGCACTAAAAATGCTAGAAAAAGTACGATCACTGGTGATTACATTAAATCTTCATATTTAGTAAATACTGGTTTACTGCACGACATATTTAATTATATGTATATAATTCCGACGAAACAAGAATACGACGAATCAGGAATCCGACGAAACAGGAAAAAACCTTGTCAAAACTTACCGGTAATGTCCTCGTCAAGAATATTATTGTGTGAAACACAAAGCTAGCTTTGGCGAACACCGCCGGCCAGAGGGCAAGAGAGTGGTGAATCTGAAAGGAACATAATATAATAAATTAATAATAGCCTATAGTTCGAATCAGATTTGGTGCCTTTCGACCAAGTTAAACACTAGGTTTCTAATACGAGGAGTGTAATACATAGTAGTTTATGTGACTGTACATGCACAATGAAGGGCACGAGTGTGGGTTCACACGAGTGTTTTAATGCCTAATTATGTACAGTTACATACCCTACTTTATCTACCCACATACCATTAAGCCTCCATGATGCATTCATAGTATTATAATGATGGCGTATACGTCCCTCTGTCAGTCCCTTGTCACGTACTGTATCCCGTTATGGGGAGCCGCTGGTAAAACAACAATGCTCAAACTGGAGCACGCTCAGAGAGTACTGAAGGTTGCAACATCAAAACCTTACAGGTACGCAACAGCCAAACTATATGCCGAATGTAAAGTTCTGTCTGTTAGGCAACTCTACATTCTCCGTGCCATCCTACGCAGACATCGATATCTTCCTGTATCTATGACAGCTCTTAAAAAACGACATTAACAAACTGTCTGTCCAGCAGAACGCCAGCGGACAGTCTTTGCGAGTCGCCAGTTCGTAGCAATGAGCACCAGACTGTATAATAAAATCAACAAACGGCTAGACTTCTATAGATTAAACCGTTACGATTGCAAATCTAAGTTATTAACCTGGCTCCAAACACAAACTTACCAGGAGACTGAAACACTTTTAAGCTGCCTAAAATAATTGTACCTTAGACACCCCTATACACACATGTAACTTCTCAATATAAATTGAATTAAAGTAATTAAAACAAAGTAGATTGAACTTCTCTCTTATTGTTACATATTACAACTGAAATATTGTATTCTTTTTTTTTCTTTCTTATACATATTGTAGATTGTATCGTACAACTATTGTTAAAATAGCCTTTATTTTTGCTACCACTACTATGTAACCTTTAGCGGAGGAATCGCTGACTCCCGAGTCACAGGCTCTGACCTAGCTCGGGAGACAGAGGCTCGACCTTGGTGAAACTGTCACAAACCTAATTATAAGCTTTCTGTATCTAGTATAATATCGACACTCTGTACGATGTTAGGTTTTAAGTGAATAAGTGAATAAAGATTTATTATTATTATTATTCAGGAGCCGCATATTAAGACCGGCATCGCGGCGTTGTTCAGGGCCACTAACAGTAATTATTAGTGAAATAAAACAGAAAACAAATGCGAAAACGAAAAATTGTATTTAGTACAATAATCATTATTTACAGTTTGGATGGTGCAATTAAGTATTATAATTCACTTGCCCAGCTCGGACAGAAGTATGTATGTTCCTTATTTGTATTGTTTCCTTGACTTAGCTGGTAATAAGTCATTTATGACGTTAGTTGCTTTGTCACGGATATATATATCAGGAGGCGTCGCCGAAATATCTATATCATCTTGATCGCTCATTTTATGGTTTAAATTCAACAAATCGAACAATTTAATGCAACAAAACAAATTTTAACCGGTAAAGAAAAGTTTTCTGGTAGCTGTCATAGTTTTTTTTAATTCAGAGACAAACTAGAGTCGGCCCCAACTATCATATCGTTCGATATCTTACTTACGTGCGACATTTGTCAAATTTGTTTGCAAATTAACAATTCATTTCGAACTAAACGTCATCTCGACTGATATTAGAATAGAGGTCAAATCAAATTTCTTTCTTTCTCAAAGATGTTCGAAATTTGAATGCACAAAATAAAATAAAAAAGCCTTTTATTTCTCGCCAATATAACGTACAAACACATAAAATTTAAATAGTAAACACAAAAAGACATGCTTAAAAAGTCGCAATACATTTCCATAACTATGTCCCTATTCTATCATGCAATTTTTGATGAAGTTTAATACATTTAATTAAATTAAATATTTTCATTTCAAAGATAATTTTTAAAATTAAACAAAATTTACAAGGAAATAATAATGTAATAGAGAAATAGAGTCAACAAAATGCAGATAATAATTTAAATGTCAATAGGCCATAAATAAAAAAATAAATAAATAAAAAAAAAATATTAAAAAAAGAGCCTTTTATTTCTTGCAACCGTTACAGTACATTTTTACTTAAATACTAATTTTTTATTAAGATTAACTATTTTTGTTTCATTATTGTGCGACTATAAAAAATATTATTTAATCTGCAAGAACCCCTCCGCAGGTGAAGGCCTCCTCCAAAGATGCCCAGTTTGTTCTATCCTGGGCTATTTGCATCCAGTTAGTACCAGCTATTTTGATTATCTCGTCCGCCCATCTCGTTCGCGGTCTTCCGATACCGCGTTTCCCACATGGGCCTTTCCAGGATGTCACTCTTAGGGTCCATCGGTGGTCTGTCAGTCATGCTACATGCCCTGCCCATTTCCATTTCTGTTTTTGGGCATATTTTAGAGCATCAATAGCTTTTGATATGCTTCTTATTTCAGTGTGCCGTATTTTTTGCTTTTTTTAATATTTAGCATGCTTCTCTCGAGGCCTCGTTGACATGTGACAATTTTTTTCTTTATTTTTGCTGTGTACTTCCAGGTCTGGCAGGCATATGCATGTTAAGCATGGTAAAAGACAGGACGACATTACTTGTGTTTTAATTTTAATTGGCATATTGCTTTTAAAAATCTCCTTTAAACTCCAATATTTGTTCCAAGTATGTTGAATACGCCTCTCTATTTCCGCATGGTTGCTTTCTTTATCGAAGCTGATTTGTTTGCCCAAGTATGTGTATTTATTCGTATATATCAGTTTTTCGTCGTCTACAGATATGGTCTTTGGCGTGCTGTTTGTCATTAGCATTGTTTTAGTGAGGTTCATCTCTAAGCCTACTTCTTTGCTAGCTGTGTTTAGAGAATGGATCATGAATTTTATTTGTTCGCTTGATTCTGATAGAAGCACCAAGTCGTCTGCAAATCGCAGGTGGCTCAGGTAATTTCCGTCAATATTTAGGCCGCAGTTTTTCCAATTTAGCTTTCTTATGATCGACTCTAGAATGGCAATGAAAAGCTTTGGGGATGTCGGATCGCCTTATCTTACCCCTCTTCTAATAGGGAAGATTGGGCCGTGTCTTTCCAATTTTACTCTACCCGTGTTGTTACTGTAAATGCTTTTTATTACCTGTATATACCCGTCCTCCACTCCCTGTTCTTTTAGCGTAGCCCAGATACTTGCATGTGATACGGAATCGAAGGCTTTTTATAGTCTATGTAGGCAACATATAGAGCTCTCTTTCTCTCTTGATATTTTTCTATCAATAATTCCAGAGTGTGAATACGGTCTATAGTCGAGTATTGCTTCCTAAATCCTGCCTGTTCCACCGGTTGCTCTTCTAGTGTGCCATAGTGATATAATAATTAAGTATAAATAGCAATGTCAATAATAGAGTCAGTAAAATGCAGATAATAATTTAAAATCAATAGTAATAGGTATGTCTTTCCCATCACGGAACGATGGTGTTCCGGACCTTTGGGAGGCGTGCGCGAAGCCGTAGCCAACACGTAGAGGCCCTTTTGACACTTTAATGAAATGTAAGGGGTACACCGAGCGGAGGCTGCCCTTGCCCGTGTCATGGGACGCACGCAGAGGCAGCACCCGCCAGGGTGTAAGGACTATTGAGAGTTGATGGAATCTAAAATGAACTAGGTTATTGGGTGAAAGCGATGGACTAAGAACTGAGCTATGGGGTAAAAAACCGGAAGCCTGCCTAATAAAACGGTATAGATAGCAATGTCAAGCGAGAACCCCTCTTAGCTGAGGGTAAAGGTCTCCTCCAGCGATGACCAATGGTCTCTATCTTTGGCTTGTGTCATCCATAGTTTGCCAGCCGTATGTGTGATGTCGTCTTCCCATCTGGCTCTTGGTTTTCCTCGTTTTCGTTTGCCTTGCCTATTATGCATAATATTATCGAAATCGATGTTATTTATTTTGTTGGAAATAGGCCACAAACATAAGCGCCTGCAGTTTTATTACACGCAACACGACGCAGCGCGTGTAGTCAATCTTGACTTTAAGGAAACTCTCTTGCCATACATACGCGGCTAGTAACGTTCATGTAAATCTTCATTTAAGTTTTTAAAATATATTCTTTTTGTTTTTCCCTCAAAGCTCGTATTATTTCATTAGGCTATGGGCCGCCCCATGCCTACATAAAAAAACAATTGAAAGTCAAAGTGTTTTTGAAAGTGAAATAGTTCAAGTAAAATTGAAAGTCATTCTAACCTAAAACGGTCGCCAAGTAGGATTCTTTTTCAGCATAATATCAAGCATAATACATTATAATGACGTCTAATAATGGATTATTGAGCATTGAAAAATTAACTGGAAGAGAAAATTACGCCACTTGGAGTTTTGCCGTAAAAGCATATTTGCAGTTGGAAGATTTATGGCAATGCATTGAACCAGAAACCGGCACGTCAGTCGACGCTAAAAAGGATGTTAAAGCTAAGTCAAAACTTATTTTGCTTATCGATCCCATAATATATGTGCACGTTAGAGAGGCAGAAACATCCAAGCAGGTGTGGGACAACTTAACGTCAGCTTTTGAGGACTCAGCCGGCCTAGCCAAGGTTACAATCGCTATCGCTTCGACAACGAAAAACATTATGTCTCTCTATCACTCTTCCATATTAGTGTGACAGTGACAGTTGCGTTTCGATCGCTACGGAGCGTAAGCGATTGGCATCTTGGCTACGCGGCCTGGCTTGACTCGGAAAGTAGGCTTGCTAAAAGATTTAATAAATACTACGCTAGAAACAAGCGCAAGTATAGAAGATTACATAAATAAAATAATGTCATCCGCACATCGTTTAAGAAATATTAAATTTAAAGTAGACGATGAATGGCTGGGAACGTTAATGCTAGCGGGATTGCCAGACGTATATAAACCCATGATTATGGCTATTGAGAGTTCCGGAGTAAAAATCAGTGCCGATTCCATTAAAACAAAATTGTTACAGGAAGTAAAAACTGTGGATACAACTGCATTTTACTCAAACTCCAGAAGGCAAGAGCATAAAAAGACTGACAACAAAGTGCAAGGGCAAAGTAAATCAAAAGGACCAAGATGTTTTTTTTGCAACAAACACGGGCATTTAAGCAAAAACTGTTGGCATAAGAAAAATAAATTAGATAGTAAAGATAATGCTTTTATTGCAACTTTTTCAGCCACCAGTGCCACCACACATAATGACTCGCTGAACTGGTACGTGGACTCGGGTGCTTCCAGGCACATGACATTACACAGAGAATGGCTCAAGGACGAAAGGGCACCATCTGTAACAAGCATCAGAATCGCTGACAATAACATACTCAAAGTACAGAGTTGCGGTGATGTAACAATCAAAGTACCTGACACACAAGGAAACATAAGTGAAATACAGGTAAGAAATGTCCTTTATGTACCTGATATAGGCACTAATCTAATATCTGTCAGTAAGACGATAAAAAGTGGCTGTAAAATAGAATTTGATGAATTTGGCTGCCAAATAATCAATAAACAAACTGGTTTGAGAGTAGCAGATGCCATAGAAATTAATGATATGTATAAGCTTAATACAATAAAAGAAAAAGTTCATGCCATGCCCGCCGCAGTTGCTGATGATGACATTTTTGTTTGGCACCAAAGAATGGGTCACTTAAACTTCAAAGATATGGAAAAAGTTCCAAATTGTACTACCGGTGTAAAATTGTCTCCGTGTAATGAAAATATAACATGCATAAGTTGTATTCAAGGAAAGCAGACTAGACAGCCATTTCCAGGTGCAGGCTCCCGAGCAACTGAGTTGCTAGAAGTCATCCACTCCGACGTATGTGGACCGATGCAAACTGCATCACTTGGAGGTGCCAGGTTTTTTGTCACTTTCATAGACGATTTTTCACGTAAAGTATGTGTTTTTACCATGAAGAGTAAAGCAGAAGTTTTTGATAAATTTGTTGAATATAAAGCAAGAGTTGAAAATGAACTTAATAAAAAAATTAAAACCCTAAGGACAGATAATGGCAAAGAATACGTAAATAAAAATTTAGACAATTATCTCAAGAAATTTGGCATATTGCACCAAACTACAAATCCATATACACCGGAACAAAATGGATTAAGCGAGAGAATGAATAGAACTCTTATTGAAAGATCTAAATGTATGGTACTAAATGCTCAATTACAGAACAACTTCTGGGGCGAGGCAGTGGTCACGGCAGCGCACATTATAAATCGTTCGCCGACGAGAGCCCTGTCCTACGTCACTCCAGAAGAGGTTTGGACAGGCAAGAAACCGGATTTAAGCTACATGAAGATCTTTGGGTGCAAAGCGATGGTACACATACCTAAAGAACGCCGCCAAAAGCTGGATCCAAAATCCCGTGAGTTGATTTTTGTCGGTTATAGTGACTCCGTAAAGGGCTACCGTTTTATAGATCCTAAAAATAAGCAAACTATAACAAGTAGAGATGTCGTATTTCTCGAGGCCACTGTAAAAAGAAATATAGTTAATAATGAATCTACTCCTGAAAAAGAAAAAGTAATTAGCAATGAAAAGAAAAATAGCAGACATGAAGGAAATGTACATGATGATACATCTGCACCTGAAAAAGAAAAAAGAATTAGTAGTCAAAGAAATAATGCTACACAGGAAATTAGTAACCTAAAAATGTCTCACAAAAAGGAAGAATTAAACTTACCAAAGTCAAAAACGGTTTACTTACCTTTACCTGAAGATAGAGAAGAGGATGATGATGATATTGATGATAATAACAGCATTGGAACCGATGAACTGAATAGTACATTTGTAAACATTGATTCGTCATCGTCACCAGTATCAGTTTATTCAGATCCTAATGATGAGTCATATATTCCTGAAGAGAGCATTGAGATTCCACAATTAGATAGGAATCTTCGGCCACGACGTCGAGAAGAAATATACGAAGCTGATCCTCCGACAGTTGATGCATCGTTTATGTGCATGAACGGTGAATCTGCAATGAGCATTTTAGATAAGGATCCACAAAGTCTTTCTGAAGCTCTGCAGAGTAATAAGGCAGAAGATTGGATACATGCTATGAAAGAAGAGCATAAATCACTGCTTGATAATAATACTTGGTCATTAGTTGATTTGCCTAAAAATAAAAAAGTAATTCCCTGCAAGTGGGTTTATAAAACCAAAACAGATGAGAAGGGCAATGTATCAAGACTGAAGGCACGACTTGTTGTAAAAGGCTATCAACAGAAAAAGGGCATAGATTATCATGAAATTTATGCACCAGTTGTACGCTACACTTCTATAAGATATGTAATTGGTTTGGCTGTAAAGTATAATTTAAAAATACATCAAATGGATGCAGTTACTGCATTTTTGCAAGGCGATATTGAGGAAAATATTTACATGTCCCAGCCACCCTACTTTGAAGAAGGCGACAAAGTCTGCTTACTTAACAAATCCATTTATGGCCTGAAACAGGCCAGCAGACAATGGAACAAAAAGCTCAATGCAGCTTTATTAGAAATAGGAATGTCACGATCCAGAGTAGATCCTTGCATATATTACCGTATAGTCAATGAAAAAGATATATTATTTCTGACAGTTTATGTGGATGATTTACTGTGTTTTTTCAATAACGAAGAATCTGTTAAGATGATAAAAAAGAAACTGAGTACAAAGTTTCATATGAAGGATTTGGGTGAAGCTAAATGTTGTATTGGTTTTAGAATTACTCATGATCAATCATTGAATGAAATTTCTCTGGATCAGACCATGTATATAGAAAAGGTACTTACTCGTTTCAATATGAGTGACTGCAAACCAGTGCACACGCCGTGTGAAGCTAACCTGCAACTGAAAAAAGCTGAAAATGATGACGAGGTCTTAAAAGATATCCCGTACCAAGAGTTGATAGGGTGTCTCTTATACTTATCTCAAGGCACCAGACCTGATATAGCCTACATTGTAAATCAATTAAGCCGATTTAACAATAAACCTACAGCACAGCACTGGATGGCAGCAAAAAGAGTTTTAAGATATCTACGAGGTACACAAGATTTAAAACTCACCTTCAAGAAAAATGATGCCAATATAGTAGGCTACTGCGACGCAGATTGGGCGTCAAATACTGAAGATAGGAGATCCTGTTCTGGATATGTCTTCACATTTCAGGGTGCCGCCATTAGTTGGTGCTCCAAAAGGCAGCCTACAATAGCTCTTTCGAGCACTGAGGCGGAGTATATGTCACTAGCTACTGCAACACAAGAAGCCATTTGGCTCAAACAATTGGAAGAAGATTTTTGGCCCACCATGTCAGGTATACCAATTGTCATGTTTTGCGATAATCAAAGTGCTATTAGCATTTCAGGTGATGACATCTACCACGCCAGAAGCAAGCACATCGATATACGCTACCATTTTGTGAGGGAGCGTATAACCAACAAACAAATCTCCGTTCGCTACAAAAGCACTCAAGATATGTTGGCCGATGTTCTCACCAAGGGGCTGCACCGGCCGAAGCATGAGACATTTTCAATGGCAATGGGTTTGTGCCCAGAGGAGGGTGTTGGAAATAGGCCACAAACATAAGCGCCTGCAGTTTTATTACACGCAACACGACGCAGCGCGTGTAGTCAATCTTGACTTTAAGGAAACTCTCTTGCCATACATACGCGGCTAGTAACGTTCATGTAAATCTTCATTTAAGTTTTTAAAATATATTCTTTTTGTTTTTCCCTCAAAGCTCGTATTATTTCATTAAATATGTAATAACATTTTTACACATAAGAAATGTGTTCTAACAAAACAGTCTATTTTTATGGCGGTCATAATGTGCGGTTCTTGAACGCATCATGGAGGGTTTATGATGTTGGGGTTAAACATATTACATACATACTTTCAACGCTCCATAGCTAAACAATGATGAACTTTCAGAGTATGAGTAATGTAATCGTAGGTACATTGTGCAACGAGGGGATTTGTGACAGGTGTGGCATCGAATGCACAAACCCATCCGGCATTCAGCCACGATTGAAAGTTGTGTAAAAATAATATTTTTTAAACGGCTGTTAACTTAATTAAATTAAATATTTTTAAACATAAAACAAAAACATTCAATTATAAACGTCAGTATTTTGAAAGTAAAACTCATTTAGAGTTAAGCCACGAAAAGTCTGCAGCGATTTTGATAGCCGTCGCAGTGCCAGTGTTATTTATACGTCATAATTTCAAAACAATACTTTTTTAATGTAAACTATGAATGTTTGCGGGTGGATTTCAAAATCCTGCGAAAACTTATGGTTCGGTCTTTATAAAAAAAACTAGTAGGTTGTGCGAGTTGCAACTTTTTTATATGTTTTTAAGAACTATTATCTTCATGTTCCTTCAATTACCATCTCCAATAATTTAATAGTTTTTTTTATATAAAATGTTTTATGTGTCTAAAATCATCACCGTCTACCGGAAAAATCTGAACCTTATTGTTTGCAGTGAAAATTATAGCATGCCTATCGTACGATTGCGATTTTTCTTTTACTTATATCTTTTCCATGTTGTTGTTTAACACATGGGAAAATATGCAATAATTCCTTCACCGAGAAAGTACATTTAAAAATATTTAAAATTTTGTCACGAATATTCGTCAACACCGTCATGGTAATGTCAATGTGAGCTTATCTCCGTGTATGAACAACGAAATACCGCTAAAGGTCCTTGCCCTATTTTTCACTTTAATATAGAATGCCAAAAATGATTTCACTATAAAGTCACATCATTGAATCGTGAGAAATATTACGAACAAATTTGTAAAACGTAGTTTGTCACAACAGAGCATCATCACCGTTATGCTTTGGTTTAAAAAAGTTATAAATGATATATTAGAAATAATTATTGAAATGAATGGCAAACTACATGAAGTTTATTGTGTAGCATAGACATTAACTACTATTATTCGTATTCTAGAAATAAAAAGAAGAAACTCTCAAATCGTCAACACCATACCCATCATCACCGGGAAAAAATGACGACCGGTGATGATTTCATGTGTATGGTGATGACGGTTCTCAGAAAGTTTTCTAGTTATTTTGCTATAATTCATTATTAAATTAAGCTGTATGTTTGAAAAACGTTCTCTATGTCTTCTAACACTATATAATGTCTACCTTATAAATGTATAATAAATGTAGAAGAAGATATGACTATTTTTTTCACACTAGAGGATGGTTAGTTTTAAATAACATTTTGACTGAAGTAGGCAAAATTTAGGTCACTTAGAACTTAGAACATACAAATGTTTATTTTTTATTATCTAATAATGTAAATCGTGCAACTTAGAGTCTGTAATTGCATGTTAGTCGTGTTAAAACAAAGTATTTAAACAAGCAACATATATTAAGTTTTAAGCGACCATAGGCTACGGTACTGGCTCACTATCGTAATGGCCTTATGTTTTTTGATAATATTATATTAATTGATGTATATAATTACAGCAATTAATCATTATACCATTGGGTAGTCACCGGACCCAATACCTAACATTTTGTAACTTATGACATGCATCACAAGTAGGGGTCTTGCAACTTATAAAACACTGATTATATATTAATGTTTAGCTATTAAACAATATATATATGGATTTAAATCATTATAGCTATTTTTAAAGTTAATTTATAAAACAACAAAAATACAAACTTATGCAATGAATCAAATAATCAAAAAAAAAGTAATATATCATAAAAATTAAGCTCACTGGTAAGCCAGCAATTTTATAATATGATATAAATACCAAGTTATGCAGTAGATAAAAGAAGATGCGGGTTTAAACCAAGGACCGGAAAACCCCTCTTTACGCTTAATCCTATCCATTCGGTAACCCAATCGATTCGGTTACCGTATCATTCGGTAACCCTATCATACTGTTACCTGATTGTAATGGTAAGCTTATTGAAACGGTAACCTTAACCTTTAACCGAGTTAATCTCAAAACCCAATCGCGATAGGGTTTTTGTTGGGGGTTTTTAACAGGTTTTTATTCAGTTATGGTAACCTTTATTATCGGTTGCTTATAGGTTTGCTACATCCGTATTTAGTGATGTGCCGTCAGTAAAATACTAAAAAAAATAGTTAATTTATTAATTGTTAACTTTGTTAATTTTGTTTTTTTTACTTTTATGTTTATTTATTTACTTTAATTCATTTATTTTATTAATGTTATTTATTTTATTAATAATATTTATTTTATTAATGTTATTTATTTTATCAATAATATTCATTTTATGAATGTAGTTTATTTTATTAATAATATTCATTTTATTAATGTTAATTATATTATAAATATTATTTATTTATTTTTTTACTATAATTCATTTATTTAATTAATGTTATTTATTTTATCAATAATATTCATTTTATGAATGTAGTTTATTTTATTAATAATATTCATTTTATTAATGTTAATTATATTATAAATATTATTTATTTATTTTTTTACTATAATTCATATATTTAATTAATGTTATTTATTTTATCAATAATATTAATTTTATTAATGTAATTTATTTTATCAATAATATTCATTTTATGAATGTAGTTTATTTTATTAATAATATTCATTTTATTAATGTTAATTATATACTACTTAACAAATAGATATCTATCTACTTTATATCGTGTAATAATATTTTTTGGACGTAATAAAAGTTTAGTGGCGATTTATTATATTATAATATTATTTATTTATTTTTTACTATAATTCATTTATTTTATTTATTTTATCAATAATATTAATTTTATTAATGTAAATTTATTTTGTTAATAATATTCATTTTATTTCATTTATTAATTTTATTAATTTTATTAATTTTATTAATTTTATTAATTTTATTAATTTTATTAATTTTATTAATTTTATTAATTTTATTAATTTTATTAATTTTATTAATTTTATTAATTTTATTAATTTTATTAATTTTATTAATTTTATTAATTTTATTAATTTTATTAATTTTATTAATTTTATTAATTTTATTAATTTTATTAATTTTATTAATTTTATTAATTTTATTAATTTTATAAATTTTATAAATTTTATAAATTTTATAAATTTTATAAATTTTATTCATTTTATTCATTTTATTCATTTTATTCATTTTCATTTGACATAGTCTTGGTATTGGTCGATATCCGTATTGCTTTTAATGTGATAACTAAATCATCAGGTACAATTCACCTGGACAAGAAGCCACCGATGTCCCCCCCCGTCCCTTCGGGGCGGGTGGGTAGACAAGAAAACGGATTTTACAATCCACCCGCAGCCACAACAGTAAAACTCGCGACCCCCCCGGTCCCCTCGGATAGGGTGGGTAGTTTGAAACGCGAGTTTTACAAAGTACCCGTCGACACCAGGATTCCCGAACCCGCCCGCGGCCCCACAAAGCCGTGGCACTTCGACTTCGACGGACTCATCGAAGCCCTTGGACGCCCCCACGCACCGACCCCCCTCCCGCGGGTAGCCCCAGACCGACTTTCCCCTCGCGGGCACCTCGATCGTGACCGATCCAGGGTCGCCGGCCCGGAGAGAGTCGGTCATATACCTCCGCGCATGGAGGTATATCCCCCGGCGCTCGCCCCTGGGATAGTGGAGCCGTCCCTGGAAGAAACCAAACCACAGCGCCACCTGGACGAGCGCCCGACCACTCTTCGACCTTCGGCAGTTGAGGAGGGACCGGAGCGCAGCCCGTCTGACTGCGAAGAGGATGATGATGATGATGACGACAACAACATCCCGCCGCCCAAGGACCAGCAACTCCGTGCCAGCCCCGGAGTCGCCCCACAGCCCCACAAAGGCCCTTCTAAGGGCCCCCACCACCACAACAACGACGCCGGACACACAGAGGCCCCCAAGCTGGGAACCTCTGTACCAGCACCCCCGGTTCCCGCGCCAGCACCTGCTCTCGCGGACACCGGCCCCACCCACGCAACCGTCGCAGCTCCACAGCTGCGCCCGAACAAGACGACCGAGCGCGCCGCACACTCGCGTCTCTGCCACCCACTGGGCATCGCGCCGCTCCACGCACGCCCCCCGGACAACCGCCGTCAGCGCCAGCGCCCCCAGGGCGCGGGTGCCAGAAGGAGAAGAAGAAGATGCCACTCAGCGGGCACTGCGCCGCTCCACGCACGCCCTCCGGACAGCCGCCGACAGCGCCAGCTCCCCCCCTGGGACACCGGCGCAAGAAGCAGAGGGAGTCAGCCCACAGCAGCTACGAGGCCCCACAGCCACAAAGCCGCTGAAAGGCTATAAAGAAGAAACTAAAGCCATGACAGGCCATCACGGCTAGCCATGGCGCAGAAAGCCACAGCCCTTAGAATAAGGGCACTGAAAAGACCCGCCCGTAGTTACGGGCGGCGATTTGAAACCGCCAAAAATCCCCAAAAGGGATGGGAAGGCATCTCATGCCTCCCTTCGGGAGGCATGAAAGAAGCACACGAGCTCCGCTGGCACGCGCTACGCGCTACAACGCACCGAATGTTTAAAGGTCGTAGTATTTTCTATTGTATTAGGATTAAGCAGAATGCGGTGCGAGTCATAGTGACAATAATAAAGCCTTATTGAGTATTGTACTACAGTATTGTTATCAGTGCTACCTTTCAACTATTTAAGCTTTGATTGCGACAGTACTCGTATGCGTGCCGAAAGGCAAAGAAGCATCATGGACCATAGATTTAACCTGCTTGACATCAATATGTACTTACATCAAAAATGTATCATGAATGTAATATCTCGGGATGGATTTGCCTTTAAAACGGTTACATTTTGTAATTATTGTAATAAAAACTTTAGCAATAATATTTCCAATGCTCGTCAGAAGCTTAAATTTTAATAAATAATTAAATTAAATTCTGCAAAAGATCAGTTTTTTATATATTTTTTCCTAATTAAGGGAATAAGGGAATGGATAAAATATAATTTTAGGGAATGTCGAGTGAAAAACAAAAAAATAAAATATCAAATCGTATTTATTTTCATAAACAGTTATGAATTTTGTTACTTCGGCATCATCTTTGGAATCATCTTCTAATTAAAATTAAAACAAAATAATTCTGTATAAAATATTTAAACCATAATGTAAAAAAGCTTTTAATACATGTACAAAATCAAAAAATCAACTAATATAGTACTTTGTTTATTTTTAATACACAACTAAACATTTTTTTAATAATCTGGGTTACAAATAAAAATTTCACCTTTTATCCAAAAATCAATAAAAAATAAAACATTTCAAAATGCTTATAACATTTAACAGATGCTTAAGTGTATAATTAACTCTATTTAATAAATAATATTTTTCCCATCAACACCTACAATAATATTAGCGTATATGTACTATAATAACTAAATATTTTTTTAAATAATATTTTTTTTAATCGTGTCATCTGTCATGAGTGATCAATATTGCTCCTCACGATTATGTAGTTTTAATACCTTAATCGCAGTGAATGTGTCTTGAACCATCATTTTTGTTAACATTTTTGCAAACGTGAAGTGTGTTAGTGTTATCTCAGCACAAATAACTGTAAAAGTTCCGGAAAACAGTTCTAAAATAACGCGAGTGTCACTAATAGCTCTAAAGGATATTTATAACTACCCCCAATTTGGCAAGAGTGATCATGGATCTCAACTACCCCCATCATTTTTTATTGGAGTAGTGTTGCCATTAATCTAAAAATAAATCCCCCTAATCAACACTATGAGAGGAGGTGACAAGACCGAGCCAGCGAGCTCAGATTCACCCGATAACTCTAATTTAGCCCATCCAAAAAATGAAGACCAAAATAAACAATCAAATACCCAACTAAACATTAGAAACAAGGTGTACAGCCAACAAGTCTTCCATAAAAGCTTTTTTGAACCTAGGCAGAGCCGAAATTCTCCTAATAACCACCCATCTGGACTGGAGCCGGGGCCAGCTGAACAAACACAGGCCTCCCCTAACAACAATATGCAAACTGAATCTCAGTCTCCAACAATATGCAATAATGATACCCCAAAACCACCTACTTGGCAACGCGTGCCACAACCCAAGAAAAGAAAAATCTGTAGCTCCCCACCACAAGCACCGGCAGCGCCGAACCCCTCAGGGATCTCGACCCAAAATAGATATGAGAATCTTCCAATGGACCAAGCCGATGAGAATGTCGTTGAACCGGCAACGGCGGTAAACTCTATATGGGATCGAAGATTTAAACGAATTGTCCAAGCTAATAACCAAGGCTGTTGACCCACAATGCTTCAGGTTTAAAATCGTGAACAAAAATCTACTACGTGTTCTAATCGATACTACTGAAAACTACAAAACAATCATCGATACAATAAGACAGAACGGTCTCATTGGCCATACTTTCACCAGAAAAGATAAGAAATGCTACCGCATTGTCATCAAAAATCTTCACCATACCACTCCACACTCTGCTATCATTGAAGCAGTAGAAAACACTGGCAATAAAGTCAGCGGCGAGATAATAAATTGTTACCGTGGCCCGGAAAAAACACCTACCACAACCTTCTTCGTAAACGTCGTACCTAGCGATCTTAACAAAGAACTTAAAAACATTAACTACATATATCATCAACGTATAAAAATTGAGGAGGCACGAAAATCCAACACAATAGTGCAATGCCACAGATGTCAACAATATGGGCATACTAAAAACAATTGTATGAGACCATACCGGTGCGTGAAATGCGCAGAAGGCCACAAATCATCCGAGTGCAAAAAAGACAGAAAAACACCTGCCAAATGCGCCTTATGCTCCTGCGACCATCCAGGCAACTATAAGGGTTGTGAAATCTATAAACAAATTGCTGCTCGTAGAAACAAATATACTGCCAATAGAAACGCTGTACCCTCCCATCCAATTGTTATTCCAACTGCACCAGTTTACCAACATGCCTCTTCTCAGTCCGTCTCTGGCGAACACAGCACCGACGAGATCAGCGATCAAAGGACATATACAAAAATAAGTACCGGAATGCCTAATATTCAGAGCACCCTAGCCAATCAACAAATTAATACTGGACTTGAAAATCTCCTAATGAAACAATCTGAAAAGATGGACTTACTAATTCAACAAATAGGGTCCCTAGTGGGCCTTTTAACAACACTCGTCACGAAATTAGCAAAATGACCTCCTTGCGCATTGCTGCATGGAACATCAACGGTCTAGCGCCGAACATTCAAGAACTTGAACTATTTTTAAAATTGAATCAAGTGGACGTCTGCCTAATATCAGAAGCTCACACAACCTCTAGAAGTCGGATATGTATATCTAACTGTTGCGTATACTCGACGCCGCATCCAGACGGTGGGGCTCATGCTGGCTGCGCTATCGTAATAAGAAACTGCATCAAACACTGCCTTCTGGACTCCTACGTAAGCGACCACTTGCAAGCTACTACTATACGGATAGAAGATCGATCTGGACCCCTGAATATCTCAGCAATTTATTGCCCGCCTCGTCACTCCATAAAAGAGCCTATGTTCACGGACTTTTTCAAAACCTTGGGTAACCGTTTCGTTGCCGGAGGCGACTGGAATGCAAAGCACACCTTTTGGGGTTCCAGACTGACTGTCACAAGAGGGCGCGAACTAAAAAAGAGTGTCGACATGAATCATCTTGTACCACTATCCTCTGGAAAACCTACGTACTGGCCTTCAGACAGCCGAAAAACTCCGGACCTGCTGGACTTCTTCATAACGAAGAACATATGCCAGCAGTATGTTCAAATTACGTCCAGTCTCGATGGCTCATCAGACCATACTCCAGTAATCCTTACGCTAAGCGCGACGATTTTATCCCACGCTGGCAATCATGAATGTCTCTACAATCGCAAAACTGACTGGAACTACTTCCGAGAATATCTCAACAACAATATTAATTTAAAAATTCGCCTTAAAGATCACGAAGACGTGGAAAAGGCATGCCTATACATTACAAACCTAATTCAAGTGGCTGCGTGGCGCAGTACTCCTGAGCTGACAAAACCAACTAGCCATGTTTCAATTCCGATTCATATTCGTGAGAAATTACGAGAAAAACGTCGACTTCGCCGAGTCTGGCAAACCTCGCGCCTCAAGGAGGACAAGACCCGTCTTAACCGAGCGATCAAGGAACTTAAAGAACTACTCTCTGACTGTACCAATGAAACTATCAAACGACGATTGGAAAATATGTCGCCTTCAGCTTGCGGTGAACACTCCCTCTGGAAAGCAACACGAGACCTGCAGCAACCTCAACAATGTATTCCGCCTCTCAGGACTGCCAACACCTGGGCACGAACCGACTCAGAAAAAGCTGAACTATTTGGCAACCACCTAGCTGAAGTCTTTAAACCCAATGATGCAACCACTCCAGAAGACGCTGAAATAGACCTGATAATCAATCAAGACCTGCAGTTATGCCTACCCCTGCGACCAACATCTCCTGGGGAATTATCGAAAGAAATTGCGACTATGGATCCTAAAAAAGCTCCAGGCTTCGATTTAGTAACCCCTAAAATACTTAAAGAGCTGCCCAGGAAATGTATTGTATTTCTCGCAATCCTCATCAATGCCACATTTAGAGTTTGCCACTTTCCTGCTCTATGGAAGGTATCCCAAATTGTTATGATACACAAGTTTGGTAAACCGGCCACCGAAGCGTCGTCCTATCGCCCCATAAGCTTGACTCCGGTCCTATCAAAGCTCTGGGAGAGGATCATTTTAACCCGTTTAAAATATCACCTAGACGAACAACAGACCATACCTAACCACCAATTTGGATTCCGCAAGCAGCACTCAACTGTTGAACAAGTTCACCGAGTATACTATTCAATACGACAATGTTTTGAACGCAAGGAATACTGTTCGGCAGCATTTCTCGATGTACAACAGGCTTTTGACCGGGTCTGGCACAAAGGACTCCTTTATAAAATCAAGAAACTATTACCACACAGTTTTTATCCAATAATGGCATCGTATCTCCATGAAAGGATGTTCCAGGTGAAACAAGGTGAAGCTAGATCTTCTCTACATTTCTGCCGTGCAGGAGTACCTCAAGGATCCGTTCTTGGCCCGATACTATATAATATATTTACTTGTGACTTACCCCAGTCTAACAACATTCATGTGGCCACCTTTGCTGATGATGCTGCATTTCTCGCGTGCCACAACGATCCTAATGTAGCAAGTAGAATTCTGCAAGCGCAGCTTGACAAAACCTACGAATGGTTAAATAAATGGCGTATCAGGGCTAGTGCTCCTAAATCGCATCACATGACTTTTACACTAAGGCATGAAACTTGCCCGCCAGTCAAACTAGGAGATTCTGAATTGCCGCAACCATCCTGCGTCAAATACCTTGGGTTTTACTTGGATCGAAGGATGACCTGGAAGGAACATATAAAACACAAACGAGGAGAAGTAAACAACAGATTCAGAAACCTACTATGGCTCCTTGGTAGACAATCCGCACTATCTCTGAGCAACACATTAAGAGTATATTGCTCAATCATCAAACCAATCTGGACATATGGGATCCAGATATGGTCTTCTGCTAGCAAATCAAACATCCTCTGCCTTCAAAGAGCCCAAAATAATATTTTAAGGGTTTTGTGTGCTGCGCCTTGGTTCACTCGTAACAGTGAAATCCACGAATACCTAGAAATGCCGACTGTCCTTGAAGAGGCAAAACGCTATAATGATATCTACAAGGATCGCCTGATCATGCATCCAAATCCACTGACCATCCCATTACTTAAACCAGACTATGTCAGGCGACTTAAAAGAGCTGATGTGCTGGATATTTAATGGAGGGTAGGGCAATGGCCCTATCATTCTGGAAACGTCATACATATTTCCCTGATCCAATCTGATTATAGTCTTGCGACTGATTGCAGATATTATATAAGAAAAAAAAAAAATAATAATAATAATAATAATAATATGGGTTACTAATAAAAATCAGTTTCTTCTTTTATCCTAAAACTAAAAATAATAAACATAACATGCTTATAACCTTAAATAGATGCTTAAAATATATAATCAACATTAATATTAGGATAAATTTAGGGAGGTATAGTTATTCTTCTCATCACCACCTAGATATAATTAAGAATTCAATATAAATCTTTATTTGCTCTAACTATCATTAAATTTTTTAAAAGAGTGGGACTCATGTTGCTCCGAAGCGGATGTAGAATAAATTTCAGCGATGAAAATAACCTTTCAACAGAGACCTGGGTAGCTGGCGCTGCCATCACTATTTTTGCTACTTCGGCGATTTCTGAAGACCCTACAGCTTTATTCGTCCAGTGTTGTATTATGTTTTGCGATAAATCCAAGCGAGGTGCTGTGATTATTTCGAACAAGCAGAGGTCAAATGATCTTTTCTTTCTTGTGTTCCCGCGAACTCTCTCTGTGTTCGATAACATTTGCTCAACAGCTGACAGGTCGCGGCTTGTGCTGGCTTGAGGGACGTCGTTAATAAGGGATACTAGTTCTATTTCTTCAGCCTCTTGCTCCCTTATTTTTTCAACGTTTTTGTAAACATCGCTCAGAAGTGCTCGAGCTTTCTGGCACTCTTCTGCGGACAACACAATATTCAGGCGACCATCTAAATATAAGGCCTCTAGTACTACATCGTTTTGCAACAGTTTTATCTGACGTTTTTCCATCGCCGTGTTAAGTGATGTTGCAAAACTATAGGGAATCGCTCCCACTTTATTTTTGCAATCCAGCCACGTTATGAAGAAATCTCCGATTGTTAATTGTTCCCTTTGTAACGTGACTGTGGCTTCAGACAATGGTCGGAGGCAGGATATGACCGTTGCTAAGTCACTCCAGAAGGCTTCTGGAGCCTTGACTTCAGGCACTGTGTTGCAGAAATCTTGCAGTTCTTGCAACCGTACAAGCATATTGTAGGTTGCTGTCCATCTGGTCACGCAGTCTTTAATAGGTTTCTTTCTATTTTCTTGTCTTATTCGGTTAATATTATTTGGTTTGCGTAGGATATTAACAATATCTTTTGCCACGTCAATAATTTCTCGCGCGCCGCTGTCGTCCTTTAACGCATCTTTGACAGCTAGCTGCAAAGTGTGGGCAGCGCATAACATACCTCGTATCTTGAATATGCCGTCAGTGTACAAAAATGTACCAATGTCTAGTTCCATGGCGCTGAAAAACTCTTCGAAGTCGCCAATCTCCATATTATTTGCGTTATCGGTGGATTCGTCGTCACTAGCGTCGTCGTCTTCTTCATTTGTATAGGCACCGTTCATTTCGCCAGTTTCTGTGCATGCTCTTTGCCTGGTTTCGATTTCCGAATCATAAACACCGCCCATAAGTTTAACCATTTTTTTCATATTAGTTCCGTTGTCGGTACAGATAGAATATATCTGATCTGTTGTTATCTTAAACTCTGTTAATATGTCCTCTAAAACAGATTTAAGAAAAGGTGCCGTTTGGGGGCTATTCACTTCTAGAACTGCCAAATTACGGACTACAATTTTGGACTCTTTAATATATTGTATGTTAACGCCGACAAATTTGCGTTCCAAGCACGTGGCGGCATCCAACTTTATATTTATCATTTGGTGTTTGACATCGTTGCTTATTTTATTTCTGATTGCATCAGCTTCCTGGGTAATCCTTGTCTTAATGGCTTTGACATTTGTGTGCTTGCAACCATCACCGCCACTAGCGGCAATATTAATTATATCTTGGAATGCTTCGTCCTCCATCATTGCAATAGGTCTACCGTGCACAGTGACCAGCCGAACACAATTCTTTATGAGCTTTTCCATTTTACCCATCATAGCGGTCTCATTGGTTTTGCTGCTATGAGACGCTTCTTCGCTTAGCGTTGCAAGAACTTGATATTCCCCAGAATGTTTGGCTGCTATGTGGTTTTTCAAGTTGGTTGCATGCTTGCCCTATAAATAGAGAAACAAAATTCAGTGTCAGTACGTCTACCACCAGTTTTTACATTGACATAACGCTCACGTCTACGTAATTTACTTTCTGTACATCTCGCTTGCACTAATATGCGAGTACGAGCGAGATGCATAGAAAGTAAATTACGTAAACGTGAGAGTATATGTCAATGTCAAAACTGATGGTAGACGTACAGGATAAGATAAAACAATTATGAAGAAAGCCCTAAGTTATTGATGATTGAATATTTATATGTATAAATCGATAACTATTAACAAATTAAATACATAAACATACATACGATAAACAAATTAAATACATATTTTTTTTAAGCTTTAGTACGAACGAGTGAAGTAGTAAAATAAAGCACCCGCGTAGTTTACCTTTAATTTATTGTTACACAACTGGCAAGTATTGATGCCGGAACGCTCATCATATGTGAAGTACCGATGGACAGCATTTCTTATTGTCGGTGCCATTTGTAAGTATGTATTACAATACTCTATATATGAGACGTGAGGGGGTCACGCAGGCTTCATAGTGTTGCAACTACCATCCAATTAAGAGTTTCTGCAAATGACGAGTAATTGTTTTTAAAATCACAGTAAATTTAATACTATATATGTATGTATAATTTTGTAGCTGTGTTAGTAATTCAATTATTACTTGAGGAGTGTTTTTTCAAAAGGGCTTCTTTATATTTTTATTTATTTTTTAACTATTAATGCAGTTCTGCTTAAAACAGAAGATTACGCAATTTATTTCAGATTAAAGTTCTAAAAAACGGTTCAAATATCAAAGTTCGGATCAAAAGGCCTTATTTCTTCCTTATACACACAGTATTACTTGGCCGATATTATTTATGCACTTTGATTAGCTCTTCTGTATTATACAATCTGTTTAAGAATTTGCAAATATGTTTATTTAATTATTGAATGTATTTTAACCATATACATATATCATAACAAAATACACAGCTGCCGAATTTTGATTACATGCTACTTCTGGTATAATAATTTTATCATACTTAAACAACAAACAACTTAAACACCACCGTTACATTATTTTTAGTATTTTAGTTTAATTTCTAGGTGAAGAGTTTATGTATTTCTGAAGTGTTAAAAAGAATATTCTCACTGTCAATTAATGTTTTTCTCGATTTTACAAAAAAAGTTTATAGTGGAAATAGCCATTTTGAATAGACACTCCTCATTTTAAACATTGTTTTAATTTCACGTAAATACTTAAGTAACACACTTACCTTGCCTTGCCAGCATACGCTTGAGAACCAATAAAAAATGCCACAATCCAATTAAAATTGCACTGATCAGTGTCCATAGATCGTAGCCAAAGTCGTCAAGTAAATCCCATACAAAAACAATAACAATAAAAATAACAAAATTAACTGCAAGTCACACGTCCTCACTAAACCCAGGTGTTAACGAGAATGCACTTATCTTTATGTAAATACCTGCATGCAGCTATATCCTATTCGGCTTAGTGTGTGGAGCCACGGAAGCGAGCTCGTATAGCTTCGGTAACGTTCGGGTCCCTCGAAGGTAGCCGAATCTACGCTAGTGCGCTGCGCTATTTATCTTATATGCACTGTTTATCTTAGTTTAGTCTACAAAACTTTCAATTGATTATACTAAAATTTCAAATAAAATCACAAATTTTTAATGTCGGAAATGTTCAATAATATCCGAAGTTATTCATTAATAACAATATTTCCTTCTCGAATATCTATCTAAATCATTATAATTCTTTTTTTAATTAGCATTAATATGAATCATAATAACTTACACAGTTTAAAAAAGAAAGTATTAAATTATTTAAAAAGAAAAATAAAGGAACGATAAGTTTTGCGAAATTAAATTTATTTTACATACCACGTGTGCTTAATACTTGTAGTTATTGTATTATTTTAATAACTAAGAGTTTATTTTTATTCCTTTATCATTAATTATTTAATGATAATTTATTCCTTGTTATGCTATTTAAATATCTTATATATTATTTATATTTTATACTCTCGTCACTATTTAAATTAAGTAGTTGAAAGGTGACTAAAACAATTGACAAGTTGGCAAAACTAAACTATAATGTGTAAGGAATTTATTTTTAATATCATTGCTTCGTCGCATTTTGGTGAATACAATGATAAATACCATAGTCCGTGCGTCTATAATGGTATTATGGACACAATATCGAACAATCCAATGTCAATCTTATCGGCCCGAGACTGAGAGTTTTCTACAACAAACAATTGGCCATAAATTAAGAGCCAACGGGAGTGGTCATTTCTCCATACAAACGTACTCCTCGTTTTCCTCCGTGGTTTTTGAAGCTAGAGCAATGATTTTTTCAACACAGATTAATATTGTCAATATCTGTGTCGGACCGTTTTGCTTTTTTGATTTTTTTTAAGGCGCTAGAGTCCTTCAAAAATGGCCAAAATGGCCTAATTGACTATGCCGCAATGAGAGGCGTGGCATTCAAAACTGATATCAATTAGCCAAAAAAGCAAAACGGTCCGACACAGATCATTTCATAATCATTTAGATTTCCAAATTTGGTTATGATTGGTTAAGTTTTGGAGGAGGAAACAGAGGAGTACGAAACCTCGATTTTTGAGATTTTTACGCAGGATTTTTCGCCTTGTCCTTATTGCACTACTTTAAGGTGCCGCTTCCGTTAGCGAGACGGGTATATTTACCTAAAATATTTAAAACTCAGCTCCTGTTTCGTCTTAAGGGACAAACCGCGATAAGCAAATTTAAGCATTATATTTTATATTATATATTATTATACACCGTGCGCGCTTCATCCGGTTCGGCCTTTTTTACCACGTTACACGCGTGCTATTTTATGACCACACAAAAGAAAGGGTAAGAGTACCATTTTACTGTATTTAACAATAAGATTTCTGTGACAGTATTACATTATCGTCGAAACAGTCGCTACATAATCAACTCCGATAACGCCATTTGAAGTAATAGTAATCCTTTAAAAATGGATAAGAATAATAGTAAAAGATTATTGCCGTTGCCATCAAATTTCCCAGAGGAGTACAAAGATTTTGTTAATAATATTAAAAAGCAGAAGAGAAATCAAACGGGGAAGTAATGTAATTATATACACACATAAGGAAAATTAAAATCCTATATACCTCTCTCAAGTGTATTTTATACTTATATTGTAATTTTGGTTTTAAAGTAGCTGTAAAATCTAATTTATATTGCAAAACTAATGTAATAATTAAATTAATTTGTTTCAGAATCAGAGGTCGATCAGAAAAAGGATACACATCGGGACCAAATTGCACATGATTTTAAAACTTTAATTAAAGACGTCCCTGATGAAAAGTTAAATGAAATGTGGGCAAGGGTAAAGTTTGTTACTGAACTTTACCAACCAGTGACTCTTAGACTACGCAAAGATTAAGTTATTTAGTGCTATTGTTGATTATATTGTTTAATTCTTAATTTAAAAGACTGATTATTTCTTATGTTGATTTGTTTTCCAATTATAATACTATTCTTACCTAGATTATTATACACTTGTTAATCCTATAAATATTTATAGTTTTAACTTATGGTTAAGTACATAGGTATAAGAAATTATTAAAAAGCTGATTGTGATTATTGTAGCATTACTTGGTACTGTCATGGTTGATTTGTATTAGAAAAAACACTACGATTTAAATTGTTATTTGTAATTTTATTAATAGTTATCTCAAAAAGTATTGACAAAATAAGTAAATTAACATTAAAATTAAAACTAAAAGTAAACTCCAACAATTTGTAATTAATAGCTGTTTTAAAACAAGTATACTGATTATGTATGTATAAAACCTTTTACGAGTATTTGTATTTCATTGTAACATAATGTTTGCCTATTTAGTGTACAGATTATTAAATTTAGAACTATATTACATTAATAACACCAAATATTTACCCTAGTATAAAAGAATGATTAAGTACGTAGGTACACATGCAAAATGTTTGTAAATGATAGTAATCATAACCTAACCAGTGTTCATTAATTTTTGTCATAGCATTTATTTATTCAATTTTATTGTTAAACATTTATTAACTCTATTAAACATTTAGAAGACCTGACGTATTTTCCTTTATATAGTTAAATGTTCCCAAGTCTTAATTTAGACGTTCTGGGTTTCTGGCTTATATTTATATGGCTTGCACTTTTATACTACATACATTACTACCTATTTCCTTTTACTCTTTAGGGTTTAAAAAAAATCCCGTGAATTGTAGAAGAAAGTTTTGTTGGAATGTAGAAAGCATACTAAGTTGGGCTAAAATTTACTTGAATACGAAGAAGAATAAACACAGAAATTTTATTCTTAATCCAATAGATTCGAATAAGAATAATTCTTGGACTCGGTATTTTAGAATAAAATGAAAGTGAATAAATCATGTCACTTTTATTTTAAATGAAAAATAAAAAACGGAATATTTATTCCTAATGTAGGATTATTCTAAATAACGTCTTATTAAAATAGAATGTTATACTGAATTAAGTTAACTTTTGTAGTACAATGTATAAAGTTAGTAAAATGAATTTCACCCCTCTTTTCAACGGTCGGATTGATTTGATTTTTTTTTAGCGTAAAAGATTATATTGATAGATATGTATATTACATATCTATCAATACATACATAATTTGAAAATGAAACTACATAGAAAGTAAACTGCGAAATTATAATTATGATGGTTCAATGTATATTCCTTTGCCAATTAAGTATGTATTTTGTTTATTATTCTTATCAGCCTTGAGGTCTTACGTATGCTATCTCTTTCACACCTACGGAAAGTGAATGAGATAGCAAATTACAGCAGGTAAGAAAAGAGTCCTACGCTTATCACTAGATTTGCAGAAAGTCGCAGATCGCAGCATGAATTGTATTGTATTATTTGGCGTGTTTCCACCGTCATTTATTACTCATTGGCAATAACAGTAAAATTAAGTCGTGGCGTGGTGAATTTTTTGTCAGCATTTGCTAAACACGTGCGGTAGGCGGTGTGTCAAACGATATTAATACCTATTCATTTCCGTCTAATAATGAATGCAAATTTTAAATATCAGCTGAACTTTTAAAAACACAATGAGTCTCGGTAGTAACTCGGACACTGAAACTACATACTAAACATAATTCGAAAACAGAAAAAATCATGAATACTTTCCCCATTTGTTCCTGCCCAACGTGACCGCCGCGATACATGAGGTGGGGACATATGGGAATGATTTAAATGAAATGCTTATTCCCATCTGTGCCCGGCGGAGAGAAATAGGAATACATCATATCGAGCTATTCCTTATCATACCTTTAAAAACATATTTTTTGGGTTCCGTACCCAAAGGGTAAAAACGGGATCCTATTACTAAGACTCGGCTGTCCGTCTGTATGTCACTAGGCTGCATCTCATGAACCGTGATAGCTAGGCAGTTGACATTTTCACAGATTATGTATTGCTGTTGCCGCTTTTAGAACAAATACTAAAAACAGAATATTATAAATATGTATATAACTTGGGCTCCCATACAACAAACGTGATTTCTTTGCTGTTTTTTGCGTAATGGTACAGAACCCTTCCTGCGCGAGTCCGACTCGCACTTGGCCGGTATTTTATTTTTTTACATTAAATTAGGCACAGTGAGCCATTGAAGTGTTTCGCTATCCACCATCCGATCAGATCAGCTGAATTGTACCTGATGATTTAGTTATCACATTCAAAGCAATA
Organism: Cydia splendana; assembly: GCF_910591565.1. Lineage (NCBI taxonomy): Eukaryota > Metazoa > Arthropoda > Insecta > Lepidoptera > Tortricidae > Cydia > Cydia splendana. Next base: position 1,516,711 of record NW_026946891.1, read on the forward strand.
CGGGTATCGACCAATACAAAGACTATGCGGCAGTATATTAAATTCTTAAGATTTTATTGAATAAAATTAGGTATAAATTAGACAAGCAACTATTATTATTTACTTTATCTATATGGCACCCAGACTACATTTTAATCTAGGAATATTATTAACAATATAAAATCATTATTACATTTACTTGATTAAGATTGAGATTATTCTTATTAATTTTTTTCACATACGTTTATTATTTCCGATCAAAATTATTTGAATAATTTTGACGGGAATAAAATCAAATTGATTTTATTCTTGAATGCCCAACACTGCTTAGTAAGTATGTATCTATTTAATTTAATCAAAATTATTTCACCTACCAATGTTACAGATATTCAATAAATATAATGAATTCTGGTATTAATGAAAGATTTGAAGTATTAAAATAAGGTTATCACTGCTATAGATAATATATATATATTTTCTGCTCGCTGCATTAAGCAAAACAAGGTAAGTTACGACTTTTAGCTGACACAACTCACCGCATCTGAAAACGTTTAAAAGTAATTGCTTATTATAAAATAAGCTCATAATAACTATTATGTCATTTGTCAACAATGGTTAAATATCTACCACACTACCACAATCCGCTAACGCATGTATCTTTATCACAAAGTGGTTTTTTTAATCGCTCTATCTAAAGATAAACTATACCTACCAGTAAAATTACTAGTTAGGTTAAAAATTTTCCTTAAATCAGTCTTTAATCTGTAGGTACATACCAAGTTTGAACCCGAAAATAGAAAAATAATATCTAAGTAGCATTAAAAAAATATATAACTAAAAATAATAGCAGATATTGCTAGGATAGGATGGTGTTTACTTGCAGCAAGCCCTTTTCTAAAAATTCCAAACTAGAATTGCTCCGAAATGAACAAAAACAATAAGAACACACAGGTATAAAGATAAACAAAGGAATGGCCGCGATGCGGCTGTCGCTCCAAAATAATACTGTAATCGCTCAATAATGTTTTCAGTTTTAGCTTAAGGACTCAAAGTACAATATTGTTTGAATAGATAATAAGCGAAGTTACCGACAAAAAAACATGTTTGCGCTGGAGACTTAATAGACCGCCCATGCCAACCACGGTTATTCAATAATAAGTTCAATTTAAGTGTGCGTAAAGATTACAATCGTTTGAACTGGTTCAAAACCGTATTATGAGGTAACTGAATCGACTGGGTTTTTATTTCGGTTACCGGTAACCGAGGTTAACTCGATCTGATACGGTTACCGAATCAAAGTGTTACCTTATCAGACGGTTACCGTTATGGTAGGGGTATTTATAACCACTTCTAAAATAACCCTATGAAAAACCCCGGTTAAGGTAACCGGTTCCGGTCCCTGGTTTAAACTGATAATAAGAGTACAATATTGTTAATATGATTTAACATTGAAAAAACCCAAAAAAATAAATGAATACATAAATTGCCTATTTCGGAATATAAATTATTTAAAATTATACAGTAAAAATACTTGTTATATATTTATTTATATGAATAAAAAGTATTTTTTATAATTTTCTAAAAATAATTTATGTAGCTAGTCTTATGTTCAAAAACATGTTATTTGTAATGTTTATTTAAGTTCTAAAGCCTTACAATTAAAAAAAGTTTTTGTTTTTTTAATACGCTTTTAATACATATATAAATTAGTTCCCAAATCGTCATTACCGTACATGCAGTGTCATTACCGTCTATAAAAGAGTCATTACCATACCATGATTGTCATCACCATCTTGCGTTTTTATTTTCCGAAAGCGATAACTTCAAATATAAGCCACAAATGATTGTATAAATACCATAAATATCCTCAATATACAGCCCCCTATTACTTTACCCAGCTAGAATCGTGTTAAATTAAACATTAAAAAAAAAAATTTTTTTGTATGGTGAAATTTTTGGTGATGAAATCCACCCTTGCACTGAGTGGGCTATCAAATCCACTGCAGACTTTACTTGGTCTGACTCTATTAACCGAAGGTCTACGTTTTGACTCGGGCATTTTGCTTTTGTATGTCCGGATGTTCTCCTCTACAGGTCACAATTCTCAACCCATTCTCGTGAAATTTTGTGACCGCCCCAATTTCACATCGCTGCCGTGTCACGCGTCACGCGCATGGCATGTAACTTTAAAAGTTGAGTTTCGAGATAATTACGTTTAAAGTTTTAAATATTCAAATGCTGTTATCGTTGACGGTTCATCGTAATTTTTGAAGTGAAAACTTCTTTAGCGGTGCTGAGCACTTTTTGAGGTGGGGAAAAAATGATCGATTCAGCGTAACGCGTAACGTAACGCTGACGTCATGTGTCACGGACAATGTTATTCACCAAAGAACTTTAGTCATAACGTATCATAATCAGGTCAATTATTTAAAACTGGACTTTTATATTAAGCAATAAAGCTCAATGTTCTAATCTTGTACGGGCTGAAATACGAGGATCTCACAGTTAGATTAAATTCTAACTTTATATATCATGTAAGTATTAAACAAAAAGTTTTGTGTATGTATGGCTCACCCGGTATCGTATTATTTGTATTATTTTAGCTCTAAGTAGGTAACATATTATTATTGTCTTGCATGGTAGGTTTTAATGAAAATTGTACTTTTTTAACATTAGTATTTAAGTCCTGTTACTAACACTTATATGGGTGTTGCCTGAAATAAATGATTATTTAATTTAATTTAATTTATATCACTCAAATATAATTCAATAAAGCTTCATCTTGATGAAATCGCTAATAAAAGTGAACTCTAGTACTGGTGAATAAAACTCAAAATATCATGACCAAATATATTTAGATGCGAGGTCTGCAAGGTAACTTTACAATAATCTATTCGAGTTTTATAGTATTTTATACAATCGTGATATAATAGAGAGTTTTTCAGTCGAGTACCGTGTTTAGGCAACGAAGCGTGCTGAGTTGCCTAAATGAGGTACGAGATTGAAAAGCTTGATTATATCACTATTGTATACAATACTTTTTCTACGAGTCAACAAAAATAATACTTTAAACTAGTAGAATTATACAAACAAACCAATTACCAAACCAAAAGTATACAGCTAAGATACGCCAGCAGCCGCGATACCTTCATACTGGTACGCGCCCCGCCGCCGCGTTGGTCAACGACACCTTCTCGTAACTGATGAGGCCCTGGTACTTACTCCGCGCTAAATTCGATTTTTAGACAGTTGTTTTCTCGATTTTGGCCACCGTAGCCTATGGAGACTAACAAGCAACACTAAGTGGTGTTCGTAGTCTATGGATGTTGCTATATTAAGGGTGTCACATGCGCGTTTCTGACTTATGAACCAATTGTTTATACTATACAACCTAAAATAAATAATTAATTTGAGGTATGGTTTTGTTTCGTTCTCTTGATCGCGGCGAGCTGTGATTCAATTCAATCTGTGGTCAATCTCATTATAGTTGACTAAAATGTATCGAAATGAATATTATAGTTGAGTTGGGAGCCCATACATTAAAAATACCCAATTGCAGTTTGGTATAAGACATCTTAATTCAAGAATTACAGTCGACGAGTAGAAAAAACAATTAACGCTACAAATTTGAATTTCGAATTTTAAACAAGATCACTGACCAGCAATTTCGGAATAGAAAGGAGGATGGGTCAATTATACATATTGCTGCAGACATTGTGGACTAGTCATTGAGTTTTCACTTCTGTCGGCACTCCCGGAGTGCGACCCGTTGTTTTTTTTTTATTTTTTCTAATCTACATATAGGAAATATGGTCACAGAATTGGCCCTTTAATTTTTTTTTCGCATTATTGAATAGTTTTCATTTTATTCTAATTAAATGGTTCCGCATGATCAACTCTTCCATACTATAGTGGTCACACGAAGTCATGTAAGTCAAGTTAGGCCTACTGTCCACGGAAGCGTAGCTGCATAGACGCGTATTCGTCATTGTACAGTCGAGGTCAAAAATACCTTTATCTACACACATATCATAAACCCTCTATGATGCCTACAAAATCCGTAAATAATGGACCACATTACGATAAACTGTTTTGTTACAGCAAATTTCTTATCTGTGAAAATGTTGTAATAGCTTCATTACTATATCAAAATCGATTTGGTAATGCATTCAAATTTCGAACAACTCAGAAAAAAAAAGCAATTTGATTTGACCCCTATTCTAATATCAGTCGAGATGACGTTTTATTCGAAATGAAATGACAATTGCATACAATGTTGACAAATCTGGCATGTTAGTTGGTATCGAACGATATGGCAATCGACCCCGACTCTAGTTTGTCTCTGAATTTAAAAAAAACTACAATGCGTGACGTGCGTGAAAAAGTTTTCATTTGCCGCCATTTGACGTACAGTTTATCTTTTAATTAGTTTGTAAGTAAAAAATAATTTGATTTGTTGTTTTTAAACTAACTATAACAAAAGTTTCGTGTAAACTATGCGATAAAGATATTTCGGAGACGCCACCTCATATCCGCGAGTTCCGCCAGAGAACAAAGTGCCCCAATGCCGGCTGTAATATGAGGGTAACTGTACATAATTAGGCATTAAAATACTCGTGTGATCCTTTTATGAAACTCATTTCATTCGTTTCATAAACCCACACTCGTATTTTAATGCCTTTCATTATGTAGCAGGCACATAAACTACTATTACAGTTGAGTGTTACAAAAATACCTTTACATTTAAATACGTTTACACATTGCATGACAAAAACATGCTTACAACTCACATGACAGATTCTGCTTTTCAGTTAATGCTCCAAATTTCAGTTTATAATCTGTCTTCCATAAAAACATTTACAAAAATTGTGTCATAACAGATTTACATTGCATGTTACAGAATAAGATTTACTGCCAATGTGCCGTACAAGTGCGTGAGATCTTAGAAGAACCTTCGTAATTTAGAAAAAGACTTCGGTTATCGGCGGTAACGTACGAAGGTGATACTGCTGTTCTGCTTTCTTAATAGCTGATAAAACTTTTTGAAGTTATCGTAAAAAGTTAAGTGGGCAATTAGAATCAACATAAAATAAACCCTAATCTAAAAGGCACTTAAATTAAATTTCGCTAGATAACTACAGGGTGACTTCAAATTGGTAATACAAAACACTTGATTGGGACTCAGTTAATGCCCAATAGTATACTACAGTAACTCCGTTGTTAAAATTAGCTGTATTTAATTATCGCTAATTTTCTAATAAAACAAATAATTAAAGTCCCGTAGTGTGGTTACCCCACATTAAATACCTAACTGTCATACCTGTCACTCGATGTTATCAATGTAAGTTAATAAGTAATTATTAATTATCGATATCACTGAGTGACACTCGTGTAAAGGCCAGGGCAGACGGGCGGGGCAATTATGGTGCATCCGCCCTAAATTAAAAATAATGCCCATAAACGCGCATACTATCGTCACAAATTAGTATTCTTGCGTCCGGACCTCCATTTTATCGGTCATAATCTTACAATCGAATAAAAGGGGAATCGTCGAGCCAAATGGAGTTTGCAACCACACCACCAGATTCGATCAGGCAATTTAATCAGATTGGCGCAAAACTGTTGCCGTCTGGACTGGCCTTAAGCTCTTTAGTTTTAAGTACCCTGATACAACTGACGTCAAAGATATGTTTACGTTTTTCGCCTTATTACAAAGAAGTAAGGTGCAAAAGTGTAAACATATCTTTGAAGTCGACTGTACAATCTATGGTAAATAATAAGCGAATTAATTTAAATTAAAACATTTATTATGTACGTATTCTACCGAATGTAACACAGTAAATGCCTTTCAATACTTTCAATAAGTAGATAAGTGTGCACCTACTTTAACTAAACGTATTTTAAGATGTGTTGAAAATGACCACCGCTTTTCTGGACACATAAGTCTGATTCATATGATTACTCTTGAGATTCTTGAGTCTGCCAAGAATAAATTCATTGGTTTTCACGGAATTGAACGCCTCAATTATCTTTTGGCGAAGTTCATTGAGGGTATATGATTCCCGTGCTACACTCTTCTTTTAATTTCGCTCTACAAAGGAAGTCGAGTCGGCCATGCGAAGATCGGGACTTCGAGGCAGCAATGCGACTGGGCCGTTGCGTCCAATCCATCTGCCAGGGAACTCTTGGTCCAAATGATATCGCACACTTGGAGCTAACTGTGCTGGTGCACCATCTTGCTGGAAATGGAGATTCTCCAAATTTTGCTCCGGCACCTTTTGTAGCAAAATCGGTAACACGTTTCTCAGGAATTGTTTTATTTAAAAATTTATTGTAAAATCAAAATCTTGCGGAAAATCTAATTTTCGATTAACAAGTGACAATTACTAATCAAAACACGTTTCCTTCATAAATACTGTGACAGGTGATTGATAACCAAAGAGGAAAGTGTTCTTTTGAAATTATTTAACCTTCTTTGTTAAACATTATGTTAGGATAACCATGTGAAGCCTAAAAAAATGGGATAAATAAAAAAAATATAAATAAATACTTTTGACTATGTTAAAAGCATGAGACTTAATTGAGGGGCTTAATTAAGGGAAGATGTATCTAAAACATTGATTTTGTATTACCAATTTGAAGTCATCCTGTATATTGCGATTAGACTTATTGTCATAATTTAAATAAAATGGAATCAGAATTTGAATTTCGACCGGAGGTAAATTTGAAAACAGAATGTCATCTCACCATGTATCGCTTCTGGAAGAAATTATATAGAGCTGAGAATACCTATCGCATATTGGATTTTCTTCGATCATACAATCAGACTGGGAGTGTCGATGGACGAATGAGTAGAGGGCGTGCACCCAGAAGATGGACAGATGTGGTCCAAGACATTACCAGGACTTCACTCCAGGCAACTATACAAATGGCTGAAGATCGAACGGCCTGGAGAGCAGTGACAGAAAGAATAGCACAATAAAGTCACGTCCCTCAGTCATGAGGTCACGACCAAGAAGAAGGAGAAGTAGATTTGAATTTATAATATAAAAGTAAAACTTCAAGATTAGGAAATTGCGTTAATATTACCATTTTTAATGCTATGGTGTGAGCCTATCATCATCACTATCGGAGTCATGTGTATCAATTATAAATTGGTCACTGTAGTTATCAATTCTATTTTCGTATTTACGGAAATTTTCTTCACATTTAACTGCGTGCTGACAAACTTTTCGCCAGTCTTCCGGACCGATCATATTAACCTTTTCTTGGAGAAGATTCCTGATGCTTGTGACGTTCATATCAACATTACGCTGGGCTACATATTGTTTTATTTGAGCCCATATATTTTCGATAGGTTTAAAATCTGGGTGATACGGAGGTAACCGCAGAACAGAATGACCATCACGTTCAGCCATTATTTTATCTATTGAATATTGAATATGTTCTGGTTTGTGTTTTGAGATAATTTCGTAAATATCGGGTTTGTTTAGTCGGGTGTTTACTGCAATGTTGCGAGTTTTCAACCAATCTATCATATCTTGTTTCCGGGTATTAGAATTTGGCATCTTTTCGGTATGTTTGTTGTGATATGGGACATTATCAACTACTAGCACGGAGTTTTGCGGCAAATTTGGAATGAACTGATTTTTAAGCCATTTCTCGTAGTTTTCGCTGTTCATCTCCTTATGATAACCTCCCGTTGTATCCGTAGATTTGTACATAAGCAACGCACCAGGTATAAAACCATTTTCACTGCCGGCATGAGCTATAATAAGACGTTGCCCTTTGGAAATTGGTTTTTTTAATCCCTGCGTTGCTAGAGTCTGACCAGCCTTTGCCATTAACGTGCGAGGTGTGTATGTACGATTCATCCATATACACTATTTCTTTTCCTTCTTCTCTATATTTATTATTTTAGATAAAAATTGTGTCCTTTTAAGTCGCACATCATGTTTTTCCATTAAAGTATTTCGGTTATCTTTGGTTTTGCAATACCGAAATCCCAATTTTCGTAAAATTTTTCGTAGCGTGAACGTAGAACCCTTGAAATTTATCGCTTCTATTAATTTCAATCGCAAATTTTTCAAATTAGTGAGTTCTTTGAATCTATAATGAAAGTCATATACCATTCTCCTGATTACGTCGTAATCAAAACTATCTAAATTTAATAAATAATCTTTTTTCGGTCTCTTTCTCTGTGGCGTTTCAAAAGGCATAGATGGAGATTTTTGGTTGGCTTCGTTTAAAATTCTTTTTAAAGTACTTTTTGAAATGCCTGTAGCTTCTATCACGTGGTCTTGAAGTTTATTAAAATATTTACAATTATCGCTCTTCTTAAAAGTTGCCGCTTCCTTCGCAAAATATTTATATACATTATATACAATTTCCCGCGATTGACTATTTACAGATATACCCTTTTTGAAACGTGTCTCCATTAAAATCATTTTTTTTTAATATCTAATTGTAGTACCCAAACTCGTCCAGAGATGGCGCCACCTCCGAGATAGAACACGCTAACGATGTGTCGACGTAGAATAGTGACCTCCGAGGTGCAAATTACGATCGACGTCAAATGTTATGAGCGGATTACTGCTTGGTTGGCTGCATTCAAGCTATTGAACACCTTCCAACATTAATCTTGCGAACTAGTTATTGTGATCACAGTGCGGTGTCTCTGTCGAAACGTCTGCTGACGTTACAATAGCTACGTAAAAGTTGTTAGTAACTGTACATAGATAGTTAGAAAGCATTTCAATAAAGAAGCCGACTGAGATATAACTACGTTGTTTTCGTCCGTGGAGTAACCCTATCGCCCGATCGCGAAGATTCGCTGTCGCAATGCGTAGGCGCTTATTCTTGGAATATATATATTTTATGATATAGGAGGCAAACCAGCAGACGAATCGCCTGAAGGTAAGCAATTACCGTCACAAGTTTATATGACATTTTAGTACAGTCACCTGCAATAATATGTTACACAACGAAGGCGGCAAAAATATCTGACATGATCTTATTTGTAGAGCCATAAGAGCGTGTCACATATTTTCGCGGCCTTCGAAGAGTAACTTATTATTGCAGGACTGTACATATTTAAAGGAATACACTGTAAAAACCTTTCGGGTTCCTCGTGTTACACCATGTATAAATAAGAAAAGCGACGACGTAGCTTAGCAAAACCTTGAATAAACCCTGCATTTTTTACTCTCGTGCATAATCTTAATCCTTTAGATATGCGAAGCTGGGACGATAATCCCGTTCGAGGCAAGAAATGGGAAAGGTCTCGGAGTGTATGAGGCGATCAGCTCCGATTACCGAGGTTCTGCATATTGATGAAATGGGAATTTGTCTGCCCGCCCTTGTACCTAGCTTTTTGTGGTACAAGTTATAGGATTACGGCCGACACGTAGTAAAAGTAACGGATCAGACTACACGTCAAAGGTAGAGCTAGACCAAGAAAAGTCTACAGCGATTTTGATAGCACACGCAGTGCAAGTGTTATTTTAAACGTCAAACTTCTATGATATTTTAACAAGCAGAAACGTCTGCGAAATGAAATCAAATATGTACAGTCAACATATAAAGGAATACACTGTAAAAACCTTTCGGGTTCCTCGTGTTACACCATGTATAAATAAGAAAAGCGACGACGTAGCTTAGCAAAACCTTAAATAAACCCTGCATTTTTTCTCTCGTGCATAATCTTAATCCTTTAGATATGCGAAGCTGGGACGATAATCCCGTTACTACAGCTGCCCTCCTAAGAGTCCTAAGCTAAAAGGCAGTTTTTCGACATTTTGTCAAAATTGACTTTTTGTGATATTCGTAATGTAGAGATCGAGATGCATCGACCACTTTGGCCCGTTTTCCGATAAGTGGCTTAGTTTTCGAGAAAAATATCGTAAAAAGACCGTATTTGCACTAATTTTCTAAGCGTTCCTAGTCTAAAAAGCGACTATTTGACAAAGCCAGGCTAAAACAACGTATATGCAGCTATACGTTTTTTTATGCTCTGGTATACGTAAAATCTTATCCACCATGTCTAGCCTAAAATAACGTATAAGCCAAAAACTAGGCTAAAAATACGTAAAAGACGCTATACGCGCATTAAGATTAGGATCTTTAGCAAAATTTTAGATCTGATACTAGTCTAAGAAATCGTATAGTATTTTTTTTTGTTTAAATGTCTCATACGTCATTTAAGCCTAGTATCACTTAACTTTTTTACGTCACCATAATAGTCTTTAGAAACGTATAAATGTTATACGTTCTTCTTATTTTGTATGGACGTCGTATTAAACGCAAACAAACTTTTATAATGGTTGAAAGTGCGTCTAACTAGTCTATAACGCAGTATATGCTCCAACCTTCGTCATGCTCCCCGCACGCCGAAAGACACCCTTATGCTAAGTAAAAGCCGTCAGCCGCAAGCGCAGGCTTGTGGCTGCCGGTATGCGAGCGGAGGTGGCATTTTGCGCGCGAAATATTGACCGAACGCCAAAGTAAGAAAAATACTTTATTATTGCATTACCATCATACGTTATCAATAATATGTACCTAGTGTTTACAATCAGTACCTTCGAGTATTATCATTTTTATCAAGGTATATACTTTAAAATTGCCTCGCAAATACTTACGCTCGACAGCAAATACGTCTTTCTAGCGTAGTTTGTGATGATGAAATTGTTCATACGTACTTTTCTACAGCAAACGTTGTTTAAGTTTTATTTTTTCATTCGACGGTTTGACTGCTTTTATTTAAATAAAATCAAATTTATATTAGAGCTAATTGTATCGGGTTTAATTCCCTATAAGCCAAGTAGATATTTGACATTACGAAGAGTTTAAATCTTATTGAAAAATGTTTTAAAGGGAAATTTAATGAGAATTCTTATGGACAGAATAACATTTTCCGCCTAAGTATTTAGATAACCAGGACAAAGGACCATGGGCATCTTTGTATGGAACCTGGGTCCATCCAAAAACCAACTGAGAGTTATATATATATTAGGCCATTAAATATCTAAGTGGGTTTTATAAAAAAACAATATGTATCTTAAAATAAGTTGGTATGTTTGTGTATTAGGTAATAGTTGTATGTTAAAATAGTAAAAGCTATGAGTTTGTAATCTAATAGAAAAATAATTTTATTAAAATTTGAATCTGATTTTTAATTAGGTACAACCGCTAAAATGCGTTTTAGAATTAAATAAATGACAGAGTATGTGCAGGAATTAATACGAGTTTAATTTTATTGCTAATGTAGACTACACAACTCGCTAACGTCTTACCGTGCGATGAAACTCTCGATGATAACAAACTAAAATAACTATTAGAGATGCCACGAATTCGGTAAAACATTATGTATTATTGTGAGTTACGCGTATGCGAAAACTGGTCACCTACAAAGATAGATGGTTGCTAAGATTTAAGTCAGCAGCAAGCTGGGATCTCCATACAAACGTAGTTACGCTCTCATTTTAAAACGATTAGGTAGATTCCTCTAAAACTTTGTACTCACTAAAGGATAAGGTATATCTATGCCTGTAATTAATGTGTAGCTTCAGATACCATAATAAAAAAAATACAGCGAATATAAGTTTTTCATACAAAACTTATTTTTCCTCTATTTCATTAGTTTTGTTGGAATATAAACTAATTAGGTACTGGTATAGATATACCTTATGTTTTTGTGTGTGCAATTTATTACAATCCAACACGTTGTTTTAAAATGAGTACGAATCTCCGTTTTTATGGGAAGTAATAATTCGGCTGAGCTTATTGCGGACTCTTTTAAGTTTCGTTGCTCATGCTCATTAGAAGTACATGTAATGTCATTAGTAGAGTCGAGTAAATCTAGCCTATGATACAAATAAAATCAGAAAGACTGTACACATTAAAAATTTGTACATATTATGGGGTTATTCCCACCAGTTAGGTATCTACCACCAAGTTGTTACCAGTGGTAACTACTGGGAATTTATTTCCCACCAACTCAGTTTTGTGGTAATTACTGGGAAGTTTTTTTCCAGTAGTTACCACTGGTAAATGGTGGGATTTTTTCCCTAGTAGTTACCACCAACATTTTTTTACAGTACAATTTAAATGTCTTTTATTATATGAACAAAAAACACTATACTACTAAGCTTTTATTAAAAAAACGAGGTCCAGCGATTACTTTTTGTATTATAATCTTAATTACCATACAAAATTAACATATAAATCGGGTTGTTCCCACTAGTTACCATCAAGTTGTTATAGTTAAATAGTAATAAAAACAGTATAAGTAGAATACTATAAAAATAGAGGCTTTATTGAACCCTAACAAAATTGTAGTAACTACTGGGGAAAAAATCCCACCTTTTACCAGTGGTAACTACTGGGAAACAAATCCCATTAGTTACTACTGGTAACAACTTGATGGTAACTAGTGGGAATAACCCAATTTATGTGTTTATTTTGTATGGTAATTAAGATTATAATCCAAAAAGTAATCGCTGGATCTCGTTTTTTTAATAATAGCCTAGTAGTATGGCGTTTTTTGTTCGTATATAAATAAACATTTAAACTACTTGTCTATGTTTTATTCCCATTTCTTCCATAAATACTAATCTATAAAACCGTATATTCGGTGTTTTTGGTGGTATACGTTTTTTTACACTAGCACTCTAGTCGAAAATCTGGACAAAATCTTAATTTTTCCTAGTATACTAACCAAAAAGGCCGAATAGCTGCTATAAGGTCTTTTAACTAAGGATTTCAAGTGGGAATTATTCATTGTTACTAAGCAAAAAGGCAGCATGTGATATATACGGCGTTTTTACCTAGTTTCTACTTCGTAACTAAGTTAGAACGCCGCATAACGCATGTTTACCGCCTTCTTGACTAGTACGACCTACACATTTTTAAGCTTAATACTAACTAAAGTGTTTTTTATAAAATTAAAAAAAATTGAGCTGTTTAGAAACATACTATAAATACCTAAAATAAGTACATATATATACCTACCACATACAAAAAGAAAAAATGGAAAAAGTTTTTCCGTTTTGTAGAAATTCAAGAAAGATGTTTGGGTTGGTTTTTTGCGATTATCTCGAAACTAGCTTTTGTCGAAAAACTGCCTTTTAGACTAGGACGGCAGAGTGGCGTCCAACTCGGGCTCGAGCGAACCCAGATACGTGGTTACACGACTCGGAAGGAAGACAACTTATCCAGTGAAAGCTCTCCGGGGTAAAGGCGAAGATAAGATGTCTATCAACCCATGGTCTAATAAATAAATAATAAATAATAAAAATAAAAATCATTTTATTTCGGATATAAATCCATAGTTGTTAGTTACATTTAAGATTAACTTATAAAATAGTGTTAGTAGAATTACAATGTAATCTTAACCTAAGTACTTAACTACTTATTTACTACAGTGTGGAGTTTTGTCCACTGCTGCAGCAGAGGGGAGTCCCACCTATCCAACAACGCTATCATGATACTGTTAGCGCTGCCCCGCCAGCGGCTAAGTAAAGAGGCGCACCGCTTCCGCATGATGGCCGCAAAGCCGTCGACTTGCGCCTCCGCAAACATCCCGGAGGCGCTACAGTGACGAGGCAGCCCCATCAGCATCCTGAAAGCGTTGTTGTATTGCACTCGTAGGTCGCTGTACGCCCGCTGCGTATAGCTACCCCACAGGCTGCAACTGTAAAAAGACTGGCAGTAAGCTTTGAAAAGCGTCACTTTAACTGCATGTGTGCAACGTGCAAACCTGCGGGTAAGCATATTGCAATGTATAAAACATGGTCTTCCATTCCCAGAGTGACACGGGCCTACGTCACAATAACATTGCCACTTTATTTCAACATAACATGTTACATGGGTACATTATACCTATGGTTAATAAGTTAAAATATTTCTTTATAATTTTATAATTTTCATTTATATGTATTTTAGCTTAAATTTTACAATAACACGTCATTTTTAATTACTCGTTAGCAATATCTTCCGATTCACGAAAGAAATTTCAGACGTTCGGGTAATTCTGTTTATACTACTGGCAACACAGGATAGCGCTGTGCACATTTGACAATTCGGATCTAGATAACTTCATGCCCTGACCGTCATCCTTGTCGAACGCGTGTTAATTGTTATTTCCTTCTCGCTCAGTGTCAGCAGTCGCAGTGTTTTCCAAACTTTTCACGTCGTAAGCTTGGTAATTAATGTGTAACTGTGAATTAGTTTTTTAAACGTTTGTCTTGTATAGATAACTAAAGTTTAATTTAATACATTAGATTTGTTTTATTTTACTATGTTTCTACATGAATAACTTAAAATTAATGCCGTTAAAATAATTTTCACCGTTGGTTAAAATTCTCCCACATTTCAAAGTTTGAGAACCTGTAAACAGCATGATGACGTAGGCGCGTGTCAGTTAGGTCATACGCGAATCTCGGAATGGAGTACCAGGCGGAGTATATTATTATACCATGTATCAACCTAACTCAGGAGCAGTTCCAGCAACTATTGGCCAACATAGGAAGTAGTCGGAAAGACAGTATGACGTCATGCAAAGCTACTTATAACGGTCGAAAGGATAGGGAGACAGTGGAAGCCTTTCTTACGGCGGTGCAAGTTTTCAAGAAGCTTGAATATATAACCGATAGTGACGCACTAGCTGGTCTACCTTTAATCCTGCGAGACGAGGCTGCAGTATGGTGGCAAGGTTCCAAGAGCATCGTTATCACTTGGGCAAAATTTGAAGAAGCACTAAGAAACACGTTCGCTCCCAAGAAACCCGTATATGAAATTTATTTGGAAGCTTGCGGAACCAAGCAAGGGCCAGGAGTCTCTACGAACGATTTCGTCACAAAGAAGAGAATGCTGTTCTCCGAACTTCCCAGCGATGAAGTCCTTAATCAGAAGCAGCAGCTTAACATAACTTATGGGCTGTTAAACCTTAAAATTAGGGAGAAAGTCCCTATAGAGGAAGTTAAGGACTTTGATGACCTTCTAAAACAGGCACGCAGCGCTGAAGCTTTACTGAAAGAGAAAGCACTGGGGGAAGGGAAGAAAGAAAGCAGCGACAAAACTGCAGAGACCTCCAAATCAGACAATTCGGCCCCGTCGCGGGCGAAGAAAGCATCTCGATGTAATTTCTGCAAGAAGCTAGGTCATGTCATAGAAGAGTGTAGAAAACGCAAAAAGACAATGGAAGCTGGCAATGGCCAAGCGGATACTGTCCTGCCAACATCAGGCGATGTGAAGTTCTCCTGTTACGGCTGTGGCGCACCGCGGGTTTATCGCAGTAACTGTAAGATATGCTCTAATAAGCCCAGTGACTCGCTTGAGAAAAAGGCCACTTTAGGATTTTGTGCTATAAATATACAGTTAGAGATGCGGTCTCGTCCAATGGTGTTCCTGGAGGTCAATGGCGTTAAAGGTAAAGCCTACGTGGACACTGGAGCTAAGATTAGCGTTGCATCATTGGAACTATATGGGTTACTAAAAGCACGTGGACAGATTTTCTACGAAGAAATGGCTACAGTGACCTTGGCGGATGGGCTTGACAAGACTGCAAAGAATATTAGTTTTCGAGGCTGAAGTTGACCTTGGTGGTCGTCGTTTACACGCCCCTTTCATCGTCCTACAAGAGTCCCATGACAACCGTACGTTGTTAGGAATCGATCTAATGCAAAAGGCTGGCATGATTTTGAATATCGCACAGTTCACGTGGAGCTACATAGATCAACCACACCAGGAGTTTGAACTATACCAAGAGAGATTCATCATGTTCCCGCAACCAGACGTGACCGCTCCTAAATCCGCGGTTGCTCCTGAAATCGTATTTTCTTCCAAAACTGCAGTTGCTCCTAAAATCGCAGTTGCTCCCGTTGATATGGAACGGGGAAAGAGACCGTTCAGGCAAGCAATAACTGCTGACGAAGCAGTATCTACAAAGGCCGAAGGAGCCGCATTGCCTTCCAAAATTAACTGCACTCAAGATATGTTTCTTTTCGACGGATATTCACCAAGAACGGAATACATGATGCGAGATGCCATCAAGAATATTGAGGAAGCTGAGTACAACTTATCTCCGCACGCGGCCACGCTCTTTGATGATGTGGGTCTATGCGCTATAGATGTATCTACAACTATGAATGAAGTACAAGCAGCACAACTCGACGGTTTGCTTCAAAAGTTCAAAGACATATTCGAATCAAATGGCAATCCAGTGAATGACGTGGAACACATAGTCGATACGCAGAATCATCTGCCCATATCTGTCCCACCCTATAGGCTGTCCGAACAAAGGAAACAAATTTTGAAAACTGAAATTGAGAAGATGTTAGCGGATAAAGTGATCGTACCCTGTACATCTCCGTGGGCCGCGCCAGTTGTAATGGTTCCGAAGCCAAATGGGAAAGTACGAGTCTGTGTAGATTACAGAAGGTTAAATTCCATTACAGTGCCAGACACATACCCAATCCCTCGCATCGACGACCTACTGCATGAAGCAAAGTCTACGGCTTACATGTCAGCTTTAGATTTAAAGGCTGGGTATTGGCAAATACGCGTACGAGATTGTGACCAAGCAAAGACTGCTTTCATAACGCCTTTCGGAATTTACAAGTTCCTAAGGATGGCGTTCGGACTTCGGAACGCCCCGTCGACTTTTCAGAGATTAATAGACAGATTCCGCGTTAGTCTAGGCCATATCAAGCTGCTTGCGTACTTAGACGACTTGATTATCTTCTCCACGACATTTGAACAGCATCTGTCTGACCTAAGAGATGTTTTCGCCAAGATGAGGGAGTATAACTTCGTTGTCAACAAAGAGAAGTGTCGCTTTGTTTGTACCAGCGTAAAATACTTGGGTCACCTGATTACCCCAGAAGGTCTGCAAGTTGATCCTGAGAAAGTGTCGGCTATTGTAAACCGACCTCCCCCGACCAACGTGAAACATCTGATGTCTTTCCTACAGACTTGTTCCTGGTACCGCCGGTTCATAAGAAACTTTTCGAACATTGCCGAGCCACTCACGAAAGTCACCAAAAAGAACGCTGTATGGACGTGGGGTTCTGAACAAGAGAAAGCGTACAAAGAGTTGAAAACTCATCTCACTTCAACCCCAATACTTGGGCAAGCAGACTATACCAAAGGTTATACGATCAAGACGGATGCGAGTAATTATGCACTGGGTGCGGTACTGGTACAAGGTGAAAAGGAAGAAGAACACCCGATTGAATACGCGAGTAGACTTCTGACATCGGCAGAACGTAACTACTCGACAACAGAGAAAGAAGCGCTCGCAGTCGTATGGGCCATCAAGAAGTTCGCAGGTTATATTGAGGGTTCGCCTGTTACAATTGTCACCGATCATCAGGCCTTGCAGTGGCTAATGAAGCTGAAATCACCGACCGGTAGACTCGCTCGATGGGCTCTACAGCTGCAGGCTCAAGATATCCACGTTAAATACGTCCCAGGACGAATCAATGTTGTCGCAGACATCTTATCAAGGCCACCATGTATGGAGGACACGCAAACTGAGTGCGGCGTGTGTATGGTCACGGTCGACTTGCGACCACGCAGTCCTGCTGAAATAAGGTCTGAACAACTCAAGGATGAGAGACTGGCAAAAATAGTACAAGCACTGGAGGACACCCAAGGCAATGAAAACGCCATATATTGGAGTAGCAAGGGCTACTTGATGAACGACGGCCTTCTATATCGTCATAAAACAGACTCCAATTCGGATGAGGCACAACTAGTTGTACCGGAACACGAATGGGCTAATGTGTTGGCCATCTATCATGATGATCCTAAAGCAGGTCACTATGGTGCTGATAAGACGCTTCAGGCCATATCACGCAGATATTATTGGATTGGCATGCGGAAGTACATTGAGAGCTACGTTAAACTCTGCATCAAGTGCCAACGTTACAAGCCTTCTAACTATAAGCCGGCTGGACTCCTACAGACCCATGCACTGAGTCAGCGGTTCGAAGTGATTTCGTTTGACCTCTTTGGGCCATTACCTCCTTCATCTAACGACAAAACCTGGATCTTCATCATCGAAGACATAAACTCGCGTTGGGTAGAACTCTTCGCATTGGAAGATGCAACAGCGGAAAGATGTGCGAATATTCTAATAAACGAAGTCTTCCTTCGTTACGGGTTCCCTAGAAGGATGATCAGCGACAACGGGCCACAGTTCGTCAGTGCCATCATGCAACAAGTTTCTTTCTGTTTAAAGATCAAGCATGCCTATACGCCTGTATATCATTCCGAGGCAAACCCCGTGGAAAGAAAGAATCGGGATTTAAAGACACAGTTAGCAATGATTATTGGAAAAAACCATAGGGAGTGGCCAGAACACCTCCCAAGCATCAGGTTCGCCATGAACACCGCGGTCTGTAAATCGACGTCCTTCACTCCAGCCTACCTGACTTTCGGGCGACAACTGAGAACGATTGATGACAACTACCATGACTTTCGGCGAATAGTACTCTCGGAAAACTTCATACCAGAGATAACACCAAAGTTGCTGCAATTAGCAGACACAATAGAGAAAACTAGAGAAGTGCAAGAGATAGAAGAAGAAAAGGGGAAAGAGCTGGCAGACCAATCCCGCCAGACTAGGCCAGACTACGTTGAAGGTAACATGGTTATGGTGGCACTACACCCACTTAGTTCCGCCAACAAAGGCATCAGCGCCAAGTTTGCCCCGAAGAGAGACGGTCCGTATCTAATCACCAAACAGCACGGACCTTCTTCATATGCAGTCGCAGACCCTTCAAACCCTGGGGTGTGCCTCTGAATCTACCATTCTTCAGCGCTGACACCTTATACAGGCTCAACCAATGAGTTACCTACTCCCGCCCAACCTCTGAGGAAACGAGGTCGACCACGCAAGGCAACCCAGCAAGATCGTCCCATCCGGGGTCGCGGCCGACCGAAGAAACAGTGAGTTACCCTCGCTGGGGCATCTCGGAAACAAATGGGGGGGATGTAGTACCCAAACTCGTCCAGAGACGGCGCCACCTCCGAGATAGAACACGCTAACGGTGTGTCGACGTAGAATAGTGACCTCCGAGGTGCAAATTACGATCGATGTCAAATGTTAGGAGCGGATTACTGCTTGGTTGGCTGCATTCAAGCTATTGAACACCTTCCAACATTAATCTTGCGAACTAGTTATTGTGATCACAGTGCGGTGTCTCTGTCGAAACGCCTGCTGACGTTACAATAGCTACGTAAAAGTTGTTAGTAACTGTTTACTGTACATAGATAGTTAGAAAGCATTTCAATAAAGAAGCCGACTGAGATATAACTACGTTGTTTTCGTCCGTGGAGTAACCCTTACTACATAATGAAATAATAACGAATATATTATGGTGGTATTAACTGCTCTATATAGTTCAAGACGAGAAAAACGACTGCACTCTTTGGGTGTTGGACTGCCACTAATTCGTCAACCAAAGTAATTGAAACTGTCATTTTCTATTACAAGATTACGTCCGATTATAGCCGAGACCCGAAGGTTCTTCTAAGATCTCACGGACTGTAAATACGTTTATCTACACACATATCATAAACTGTCTATGATGCTTTCAAAATCCGTAAATAATGGCCCACATTACGATAAACTGTTTAGTTGACAGCAAATTTCTTATCTGTGAAAATGTGGTAATAGCTTCATTACTATATCAAAATCGATTTGGTAATACATTCAAATTTCGAACATCTCTGAAAAAAAAGCAATTTGATTTGGCCCCTTTTCTAATATCAGTCGAGATGACGTTCTATTCGAAATCAAATGACAATTGCATACAATATTGACAAATCTCGCATGTAAGTTGGTATCGGACGATATGGTAATCGACCCCGACTCTAGTTTGTCTCTGAATAAAAAAAAACTACGGATGCGTGACGTGCATGAAAAAAGTTTTCATTTGCCGCCATTTGACGTACAGTTTATATTTTAATTAGTTTGTAAGTAAAAAATAATTTGTTTTGTTGTTTTTAAAGTAACTATAACAAAAGTTTCGTGTAAAATGTGCGATAAAGATATTTCGGAGACGCCATCTCATATCCGCGAGTTCCGCCAGAGAGCAAAGTCGGCTGTAATATGAGGTTAGTGAATATATCATAGAAAGTTTATAATATGTGTGTAGATAAAGCAGTGTATGTAACTATACATAATTAGGCATTAAAACACTCGTGTGATACTATTATGAAACTCATTTCATTCGTTTCATAAACCCACACTCTCAGTATTTTAATGCCTTTCATTATGTAGCAGTCACATAAACTACTATTACATTTTCAGTGACATTAGAAACTTTACGATCAAGCTTACTTTTCGATTACATACACCTATTGTTACATAAATAATTAAATATCTTTACAGATTTGATTTTCTTAATTTGAATACTGACAATCACCGAAAACAGTACCATACTGTCAAATAATCTATCTCTTTCATCCGTCGTGTTTGCCTAGTTATTATCTTCTCCATGAGTAGTTGATTATCGTAGTGCAAAAGTACAGTCGGCAATAAAAACTTGTACCAAATTTTTTTTTTTCAATTACTTACAAATTGCAACACAATTTACAATTATTAATAAGTACCGTGATTTATGCGTGTATGGACTATAAGGAAATATGGCGATGTATAAAAATGTCCACTTGAATAATTTCGTCTCTGTATATTTTTGACAGAGTATAAAAATATCCACATGTACGAGTATGTTAGATGGAATATAAAAATATCGAAGTAAGTATAAAAATTACTACTCGAATGAAAATAAATATAGCTGACGACCAGTTACAAGTACAGTCAGCATCATATTATATTTTTATATTTTCATGGGTTCGGATCGGACGTAGTGCGAAACCGCTGTAATAGTATTTTTTCTGCTTAATTTCCTTTAACATCAATAAATATCACTAATTATTCCGA
Source organism: Cydia splendana (assembly GCF_910591565.1). Taxonomy (NCBI): domain Eukaryota; kingdom Metazoa; phylum Arthropoda; class Insecta; order Lepidoptera; family Tortricidae; genus Cydia; species Cydia splendana. Next base: position 1,537,640 of record NW_026946891.1, read on the forward strand.
TAGATATACAACTTTATAGTAGAAAATATAAATGTAGCTTTTAAATTATGACTTTTATATGAAAAACACATGAGTGCTCAATACTTTTGGCCAAGGCTGTATATTATTATGATCCTGGTAAGTAAAGAAAATAGACATTTTTATACGTAGTCTTTAAAAAAAAAATTATTGTATTGTAGACATTTTTATACTTTGATAATAGTCATTTTTATATTTCGACTTGACAATACTTAAACGTTCTGAAGTATTGGCTTTCTAATCCTCAGACAAATTTATGTTGTACAGGTAGACATTTTTATACATGGCTATATTTCCTTAGAGTCCATACACGCATACACACATCACATTCACATTAACTAAAGTACTTATTCTATCCTATTATATTGACAATACCTAATCCCATCTCACTCAATTCCTATTCCCGCTAGTCCCCACTACGGAGTGAGATGAGATTTCTTACTATTTTGTGTTTATCGTTGAATCTATAAAATGAAACGAAAGATTATCACTGAAAAACGAAGATTCATACTACCGGAAGACTTTTCAAGTATACGTATGAACGTGCCACATACAAAAATTAACTTTTATTGATATTTAACTTCGGTTTTGTCCCAACTCACCCCGTTTTACGGTGCAATTATGTTAACGGTGTACGTCTTTCGACATGTATTTTAATCCCGGTTTGATGATAGCAGAATAGCACTCGAGAATCAGTAGTTTATAATATAAATACTTACAAATTTATAAACTTCACTTACGCTTTGCAGAATCATGACATAGCATTATTAGTAAGTAGGTATGTAACGATCTTTTTTCTTCCAATTTTCATTGATTATTTGAAAATATATGACACTGGTAGGTAACAATGGTTTCTTGCGATGCTATGTTCTAAATTTAATCTTTCGATGTTCATTTATCTTTAAAGTATGATGTCAGTGCTCGTGTGCCAATCTTGGAATAATAAGTACTCAACGCATGTACTTGGGTTCATAATAAAATAATTATCTGGACATGGCAAATCGTATCGACATATCCGATGAATTAGGAATTTCGGTAAGTTTATTTTCGAAAATGACTAATAAAAATGCTTTGTTTGCCAATTTATTACCTATTTACACTACTAATTCTCTTAAATAAACTATCCTACAGTTAGGTATAATAAATACAAAATATTACATATTTGCCTCTTTCTTATTTGATGTTGTTAAACATTTATATTTGATTATTTAAATATTTTGATTGCAGCGACCAACCATATACTTGTGGTGTGAAAGATGGGCCAGTGAAGGAACCGTTAAATGCCACGCATCAAACGGGCGTCCCAAGAAAACTACCGCAGCAGCCGACAGTCAATTAATTGAAAATGTTTTGGTTCAGCGATTTGTAAGTGTTCCGACGTATGCTGCCGAGTTACATGTTAGTGGCAATACCATCCGAAGACGCCTGAAAAGAGCTAGGCTCCGTCACAGGATCCCCGCACGAAAACCACTACTTAACGATAGACATAAGCGATTGAGGCTAAATTTCGCAAACAATTATCGGCATTTTGACTTTGAAAAAGCTGTTCTCGTTGACGAAAAGACTTTTACAACAAATCAAGATGGACGTGTTACATTGTATCGACCGCAAAACACGAGGTATAACGAAGAAAACATTTTGGCGAACAGGAGAAGTGGCCGCTTATCTTTAGGTTTTTGGGGCTGGATATCATCTTCAGGACCAGGAGAACTGATCGAAATATCGACTCGCTTGAATTCAGCAAATTATATCGAAATTCTTAGAGATGTGTATTGCCCACAGTTAAAAGTTCATTTGGTGAGGATGTAACCATATATTTTTTACAAGACAATTCCTCAGTGCATAATTCAAATCTCGTCCAGACGTGGATTGACGATCAAGAAAATTTAGAATTGATAAGATTGTCCCCTAAGTCACTAGATATGAACGTGATTGAAAATATGTGGGCCATCATGGTTCAAAACTGGGATGCATCACAGATAAGAGATATACACAATTTGAAACAACACGTGCACGAACTGTGGGAGCATTATCGAGGTTTGGACTATTGTCAAAAATTTGTGCAATCGATGGGACGGCGGCTACAGGATGTGATAGATGCGGAAGGCGGTTATACAAAATATTGAAGCATAATTATATTATGCATTACGCTTAAGTCTAATGAATAGCAAAATCACCTGTATTTTGTAGTATGTTAGGTATAAGAAGAATATACTATTTTTGGTTTAATGCAGTTTTATGGTTTCACTTGAGAAGTTAACCTTTTCGCCGCCATTGTCTTGATATAAAGTCAAGCTTTTCTAATATTTTCGACGCTGTAAGGCTCAAAGGCAGTCGCTTAGACGCCACATCACCGAAGTAAAGTACCGAGGAAAAGTGGCACTTTCATCCTGCCTAGCAGGAAAGAAAAGACCATTATTCATGTAGCTGGTGTGAAAACATTTCAATGAAATAGACCTTTATTGAAGTCGATTGTAAAGCCAAAATTGATATTCATGACGATTTCATGTCATTATTAAAATTAAGAACGGGCTAATCAAATCTGTAAAGATATATATGTAACAATAGGTGTATGTAATCGAAAAGTAAGCTTGATTGTAAAGTTTCTAATGTCACTGAAAATGTAAACGTATTTACGGCACATTGGCAGTAAATCTTATTCTGTAACATGCAATGTAAATCTGTTATGACACAATTTTTGTAAATGTTTTTATGGAAGATAGATTATAAACTGAAATTTGGAGCATTAACTGAAAAGCAGAATCTGTCATGTGAGTTGTAAGCATGTTTTTGTCATGCAATGTGTAAACGTATTTAAATGTAAAGGTATTTTTGTAACACTCAACTGTAAAGGTATTTTTGACCTCGACTGTACGCTTGGTGTACGCTTACATACAAAACCGCACAAATCTGTCCACGGAGCGGCAACGTGACCACGACGACCACGACCCGCACAATGACGAATACGCGTCTATGCAGCTACGCTTCCGTGGACAGTAGGCCTTACATGACATACGCGTGATCAAACGTGACACGTATTACTTGACCAACATTGTTGTCGTATAAACCAAGCGCTCGGCCAGTCATACCTAACTCCGTCAACTTAAGAAACGATGGTGATATTTTGGGGTGCCACTTAATACGCCTAACATTAATTGTCATAATATAAATTCGCATAACAGATTTGGCATAACATAATTGTGCATAACATTGAACAGGCATAATATTAAAAAAGCATAACACTTATTGCGCATAATAATGAATCCGTATAATTTAAATATGCATAACATTATTAACTATAACTTTATTTGGCGCTCAATGAATTAGCATAATTTAATAAAGCAAGAGAATTAGATGGATCAGGGCAAAACCAACTCGGTTAGGTCAGGTTCACAAGGCTAAGGCAGGATCGAGCGAAACGAAGGGAAACTTTTTGTAACAAATAATAATATTTTTGATGTAAAACATTATTAAGGCGTAGTAAGTTCGTGTTCTTATTTTTCTCAAGAGCTACTTATATGGTAGGACACAATTCGTGGAAGTAACCCAAATTGACTCTTCCAATACCACAGTTCAATACAAATCGTCCACTAATGTAAACAATGTAGGTGTTCCACAAGGGAGCATCATGGGACCCCTTCTTTTCTTATTATACGTCAATGACCTACCAAATGTAACTGTTTTTACGTGTACGCTTTTTGCTGACGATCTATCTATCGTCATACCATGCCATGATGTTAACACATATAATAATGACATTAACAATACGGTTACTGATGTTATAACATGGTTACGTAGAAATAACTTAAATATCAATATTGACAAAACTACTTATATACAATTTGTAAATAAAAATGCCAATAAACACTCGTTAACTGTATCGTACGAAAATCAAAACTTAAAAGAATCATGTTGCACAAAATTTTTAGGTATATGGCTGGACGATGAATGTTCCTGGAGCGATCACATTAAAAATGTATGTAGTAAAATTAACTCATTTGCATTTGCTCTATGGAAACTGACAAAGGTAAGCACGAGAGAAACTGCAATACAGGCATATCATGGGTACGTTTGTTCTCTGCTTAGGTACGGAATTCTTCTGTGGGGTAGCTCGAGCCATGCCGAACGAGTGCTAATAGCTCAGAAACAGTGCATAAGAGCTATATGTAATGTAGAAATTTTAACATCTTGTAGGCCGCTTTTTAAGGAATTAAAACTTTTGACTGTACCTGGCATATATATTTATGAAGTTTGTCTATTTGTAAAACTTCATCCGGAATTTTTCAGTAAAAAGAAAGATATATGTTAGTTTAACACGAGGTACCCTGATAGACTTATTATTCCACCAAAAAAACAAAATTGTATGGCAAGAATGCCCTATGTATGTCAATTAGTATCTATAATCGTTTACATGATGACATTAAAGAATTACCACTTAATTTATTTAAAACTAGGTTAAAAAAATGGTTAATAGACGAATGCTTCTATCATGTCAGTGATTATTTTGATTATTATAATTGTTAAATTGGTATGTAGTCTTAAGTTCTTTTATATTCTTGACATTTTTCGAATCTCTTAATTATTGAAATTAATCCCTACTATTGCGTTTTATGTGTTGTGACTAATGTGTAATATTACTAATGTATTTTATTATTTTATGTGATTCCATTAATTATAATTTTTTGTTATGACTTTGTTAGTTTCAAATATTGTAGGTATAAATTTTGCATGCCAGCTACTGGTGAAATGTGTGCTTCAGTTATAATTGTTGACCATCTATTGTACCATGTTTTAAGCAAAATAAAAGATTTATGATTTATGATTATGATTTATGATTTAATAATTTTAGGTTTTAGAAATTATTTTCATATTTTGATTTTTTGTGCAAATTTTTTTAATGTGCATTTTAGATCTATTTTAGTGATTTTTTTTTATCGAGCAAATGTCAAAACTCAGGATTCAAATCGCTGAAGTCCCTAGACAAAGGCCGCATGATTGCTAATTAATTTTTTGGCAACCGTATTGTGATTTGGGATATTTATGATCTAAAAAAGCGCTAATGTTACTTAAAACTTCGTTCTCTGACCCTACTGAACCTTAATTCGAGCCGCTCTGTCTACATTTTTATGAATTTGCCTTTTATATTTATACAATTTAATAATTATGCAAAGTAACTTTATGCTTATTATATTTATCCCAAGTCATCGTTATGACAATTTACGTTATGCGCATTAACATTATGCGTACGCAGTTATGCGGAATAATGTTATGCGATTTAGAAGTTATGCGTAATATACGTTATGCCAATTTGAATTAGGAGTATTAAGTTATGCGAATTAATATAGACCCGATATTTTGGTTGTCAGTCATGCAACTCAAGTTAACTGAGTTGTGCCTGACGCCATCGGCAAAAAAATGAAGTTACATGAGTTAGTTTACTCTTTAGTCATATTATTATGCTTTTCTCAGTAAATAATGAAGATTTTCAAAATTTTATTTTAGAAGAAATATCTTTAATGGTTTTTAAGACGATGTAGACTGGTTATCCGTAACTCATGTAACTCGAGTTAACGGAGTTAGGCGTGACACCGCAGAATTCGGTGACAAGTGCGACAATTGTAAAACATCACTGTTACTAACGCCACAGGCATCCATGGGCTACGGTTACCGCTTACCATCGGGCGGGCCGTATTCCTATTTGCCACCATCATTGTATTATTAAAAAAACTTAATTATATCGGAAAAAACAGATATTTCTCTTGCTAAGTTTATGGAGAAACAGAAATAGGTAATTAGAAAATGATTTAGGGTAGTGGCAGCAAAGATGACCGACCGCCAGAAGATCGTTTGGCTTTAAAATCGAAATAATCAAATCGCATGATTTTACACAGATGAGATTCTCGACTAATTCCTCTAACGCTCAGCATTTTGATGTTCAGCATTACATATTTTATCTTATTTTTTACTAAAATATTTTAAACCCAAAAAAATGTTTTCAGATTATTTTGATTTATTTAAACCGCTTGCAGTCGACAGTAATGTCGCATTGCAATACTGTTGCAGTCGACTGCGTTACTGCCCGAAAAATTACCTTTTTGACTTTTCCTGAACTAGTGCAGTCGACTATTACAGCGCAAATGTCAAAATCAATGACACTATTACAGCGCAAATGTCAAAATCAATGTTGCTGCGCGATTTTCGTCATTTGCGACAGTAATGCGGTTGACAGTAATGTCCTGGTGGAAGACTGTAGCAGTAATTCTGGCGTAGTCTGAATCCACGGTACCTTAAAGGTATGCGTCGACAAGAGGCTGCCGCGACCCGGCAGCGGCTGCCCGGCAGTCGCCACCCGGCGGTCGTCGCACCGCTTTATAGGGATTAGTATGACACACCGTCCGATCCAGGCTGCAGAGAGGCGCGGCCGGGGGGCGTGGCCTGCGCGCGACCTCGGCCGCGCCGCCGAGCCGCTCCCGTAGCGGTGTGGCAGCGCTGCCCGTTCGTCTTGCGAAGAAAACGACGAGTATTTAGGCTCATTAAATTGACCGGATTTGTTTTTTCCCATTACTGACTTTTTAAATATGCCACTGTCTCCTTCCTTTCCATACGAGCCCACATCAACCGCAATAAATTTGCAATATGCGTCTACAATTGCCAATAGCACAGTCGAATAGTAGGTCTTTGTAGTTGAAAAACATAGATCCTCTCTTTTTCGGACATTTCATGCGTACATGTTTGCCATCGATGCCAAAAATTTTCCGCTATTTGTTTTAATTGATTTTCCGTCGGAAAATTGGAACTAAATTCCTTCGCTTTAATATATTTAAATTATCAGACATCGTTATTTTAAATAATACGCAATTGAACCGCACAACTGCTAGCACTGACTCCTGTGTGACTACTGCACGTGGTAGTCGGCAGTCGCCGCCCGGCCGCGCCTATCCGAATGCTTTCGGCGGCGCCGCCCAGCTGCCACGTTCGGCGGCGGCGGTCGGTCGCGGCAGCCGGGTCGCGGCAGCGTCTTGCCAAATGCTATCTTAAGGCTGATATGAAAGAGAGTAGTAGTAGAAATGTTCGCTATCTTCGGGTAAGTTTCGGTAGCTCAGTTGGCTTGGCAGCGCGATGGGTTGGTTTCAGAGTCGTGAGTTCATATCTCGCCCGAGACAGTTTATTTTTTACGCACACTACCTCACTTTACTGGGACAGGTCAGTGACCTATCATGTTTTTTTAAGATTGGACTTTTAGTTTAGTATTGACCACTAGCCTCCTTTGAGGGTAAAAGCGTTCCATTTAAAGCTGAAAGAGAAACAATGCATTTAATCTTGCTTTCCTTGTCTGTTCATGTCACACGTGACGTACCTATTTAATTCATTTGATTGTTGACTGTTTTACTACCTAATATTGCTTTGTCGAGATACGCGTTTTGTACAATTAAAGCGAATAAAACAAGATGTCATTAAGTCAGATGGAAAATGTTATTTACTACTCTATACGGTTTTTCATAAGGTGCAAAATCCATTCAATGAGAATTTAAATAAATAAAGTTTCGGCAGGGTGGCAATTCCATTTTGGCGGATAAAGCGAAACAGAATAGTTCTATCGAACCTGCTTACAAATTTTCACGAGAATCAGTTGAGAAATGTGATCTGCAAAGGAGAACATACAAAAGCATTTTGCCCAAGCTGAAACAGAGACCTTTGCTAACGCTCGGCCAATGATGGTTTAAGTACACCTATAAAAAATGATTGTCCCTGCTGTAATTTTAATATCTTTATATTTCAACCGGTATAGTTTTACCTTCAAAAATAATCGGTATCGCTAAACAATAGCGGTATTACCTACCTTACTACTTATACGTTCACGAAATCGGTATCTGCATAACTTGATTGTTAGTAAACTAACCTGGAAAATAATCTCAAAATCACCGAAACATTTATGTATAGTCACCTGCAATAATATGTTACGTCATTAGCGCCAACTTTGCCTCCAGGGAAACTTTGCCCAAAACGACAATTTTAAACAAATTCGTTAATGTAGAAAAAAATATAATAGTTATGGCCACCCTGCTATTTATAGTAGAAAATAGGTTATAATTCTGACAAAACTATATACCAAACTTGTGCATAACTTGACTTGGGAATTTTGAGCGAGTTGTCTAATATAGGGTATATTTCGGCGGGCAAAAAAATTATAAATAATGAATGCAAGTAGAAAAAATTGAGAACCCTTTGACAAATATTTCCGGGTTTGAGTTATAACACGTGAAGCATAGATTATGTCTATTGAGATTTAAACTAAAAAGGCCTAAATACACAAAAGTTTTAGCGGTGGGCAAAGTAATCCGGTAATTTGGCATCATTAACATTGCCCACCACCAAAAACGGATTAGGGTTGTCACTTTCATCTAATTTACCCAACTTCGCAAGTAAAAGAAGGTTATGTTTGTACACTAAAATAAGTTTATAAATATATACTGTATTTAATTTGTCTTATTATCCTTTATTGAGATGTTTTATCCCGTTAACGAATGAAAAACACAACAAAAATCATATTTTTGGCCATTAAACTATTGCAACAGATTTTCTCAAAAGTGGCAACCCTAGCCTTTGTAAAATGCTTAGGCGAGCCTTATTTGGAAATGGGCAAAAACGGGTAGGCAACATTGCCCAGCAAATTTATTTAAAAGTTTTTACACTTATCGCTAAGTTATTAACAGGGAATGGTTAGGATTGCCCAAAACCTTTAAGTGATCCTTAGACATCATCATCATACGAGCTGTATTTGAATACCAAATTGACGTGGGCAATGTTGGCGAAAACCCCGGATATCTTTGCCCGCCCTCTAAATCGCAAAAAAATGGGTAAAAACACGATAAAAAATTTTTTTCTTCAAATAAACTGATGCGTTTGGTCACAATGGACGTGCTGAGCAAAAAAAAGTCATATGATGTGATTTTTTTTCTGAGAAATTCGTGTTTTAAAAAAAAAGCGGGCAAAGTTGGTGATAATGACGGTACCTACTCTTCGAAGGCCGCAAAAATATGTGACATGCTCTTATGGTTCTACAAATAAGATCGTGTCTGATATTTTTGCGGCCTTCGTTGTGTAACATAAATTGCAGGTAACTGTACATTTGGAATATTATTTTATTTAGTTTCAACTAGGGATTGCAAATATTCGAAACTTTCAGGTATTCGAATATTCGACTTTTCCTGACGACATATTCGAATATTCGAATAATTATTCGAATATTATAAAAAATAAGAAAAAGAACGAGAAATCGGTTTATTAACGTTTTATTCAAAAGCTTTTTTTTACATATTGCTAAAACTAAAGATATTTTGCAGAAATCCACTTAATTAACTAGATTTTATCATTCTACTATGAGATGCCCACATTTATAAAAACAAGTAAAACGCCAAAATAAAACGTATTCAATATTTCTAGATAAAACTTTTATTATAAATGCGTCGTTGCGTGAAATAATATAACTTTAACCATCCAAACACCTAGGTATGTAAGATATTTTTTAATACAGTTGCTCACAAAGTGCTACTTTACGTAGCTGTTTAGCGTGCGGAAAGTTGGTTATGTCGAACTAGTGCTTTTTACTTTTCCAATTTTTTTAAATTTATACTTGTTCCAATTCACGACTACTTATTGATGAGTGTTAATATTAGTTTCCTTTAAACGTCGTAATCAGCATAAAAACCTACTGTTAATGTAAGAATATGAAAAATATACATATTTCATATTTTAATACTTACCTCTTCATCATTATAACACGTTTATTTTTTAATATTGAATATTGAAAATTCCGTTCTTAATAAGGTGTCTGAATGGAACGGAATAGCTGCCAAACGCCCATAGATATAATATACTTAAAGACGACGTCTAAGCGAGCTGTCACTGTTACCACTTTTGTTTAGTGTACGATTAACAGTGTTTTACTTATTTTTTCGCAACTGTATTAAAAAACGTCGTTCGATACACGTGCGGAAATGTCATTCTTCACTCGTCCCGAGTCTTCCCACTCGCCTGCGGCTCGTGGCAAGATATCTCGGTACTCGTGAAGTAATGACATACCTTCCGCACTAGCATCGAAATGTACTATTTTAATACAGTTGCTCAAAAAGTGCTACTTTACGTAGCTGTTTAGCGTGCGGAAAGTTGGTTATCTCGAACTAGTGCTTTTTACTTTTCCAATTTTTTTAAATTTATACTTGTTCCAATTCACGACTACTTATTGATGAGTGTTAATATTAGTTTCCTTTAAACGTCGTAATCAGCAGAAAAACCTACTGTTAATGTAAGAATGTGAAAAATATACATATTTCATATTTTAATACTTACCTCTTCATCATTATAACACGTTTATTTTTTAATATTGAATATTGAAAATTCCGTTCTTAATAAGTTGTCTGAATGGAACGGAATAGCTGCCAAACGCCCATAGATATAATATACTTAAAGACGACGTCTAAGCGAGCTGTCACTGTTACCACTTTGGTTTAGTGTACGATTAACAATATTTTACATATTTTTTCGCAACTGTATTAAAAAATGTCGTTCGATACACGTGCGGAAATGTCATTCTTCACTCGTCCCGAGTCTTGCCACTCGCCTGCGGCTCGTGCCAAGATATCTCGGTACTCGTGAAGTAATGACATACCTTCCGCACTAGCATCGAAATGTACTATTTTTTGTAGGCCTGTAAAAGGGCCTTTAATTCCATTGTATTTTGAATCTTTATTGACTTTATTTGTTTTGGCAAGTTTTTATTCCTAATGGTCGACTTAATTATCTAATATTGGAATATTTAAGGGAAAAAGTTAGTTGACTACTGGGTGGATTATTCGCCAGTTAAAGGTGCATAGTTAGATTAACTAGTTGGGCAGGTTTGGTATGATCAAATTTGAGAATTGCGATAAGTGCGGGCAAGGTTTAGTCTTCAAAATAAACAGAATGATCCTTTAACTTAAAACTTACGCACCGTAAAAATAACATACTTTTTGATTTCGTTTTCTTTCAAATTGAGTTAAGTTTCACTGTATTCACGAAGTCTATCGAGAGAAATACAGTAAAAATATTATTTCTTTCGTATTTGGGTCCCTACCGTTCCTCGTTCACTGTAAATACCCGGAAAACACAGAGAAACTGTAACTACAGCGGATGAAATAGATTTTTTATAGTAATAAAAAATATTCGAATATTCGAAACCTGAGCGGCCGAATATTCGAATATCAAAACAGGTCGAATATTCGACAAATTCGAATATTCGAATAGCAAGCCCTAGTTTCAACGAAAGTTTCAAGTTTAGTACGAAAATACTTCAGATATGCAATATGCACAAAACGTAGACCTAATCGAAATAAAACATTGCTTTTTATAGTAAATTTATAAAACATTCGATTCATAGGTATCATAACAATAACCAGGCCATAGCGCTATTTGCCTGTAAGCTTCATCTCGGTCTCCAAAGCCGCAAAAACTCGCTAGTACTTAGTGCTGGTGCCGTTATTTTTTTCTTGAAGATTTTCAGAGAACAGCACGTACACGCATTATACATATCTTAGACGGAACGAACAGCATAATAATAATCATTTATTCGTCGCAATCCATGGTATTACAGATCTAGGTACAAGACTTTCAGGTATTGCTTATACGACTTACATAACTCTTCCTGTTAATAGGCAATATTTTAAGATAAAAGTTCTATAATATAATACAAGATTACAATTGTCATCAAAATTCATTGACGTACAGAAGTCAAATACGTTTTTAAAATGACGCAAAATGATACCAGCATAATAAAAATTGATCCCAATCAGTAAAGATGAGTCTTTAAACTTTTTTCATTTTAAGCGAGTTTTGAAGGAACATAATACTTAAATTCAACTGTAATCGTATTGTTTTAAGATAGTTTACTGCGGTTTTAAACCATTGTGACCCGTAAATAACAGCAAATCAAATTTAAATGAGACGCGAGCTGATATTTATGAACCCTATTTTATCAACCGACGAAAAAAAAAAGGAGGAGGTTCTCAAGTCGACGCGTATATTTTTTTTTTTTTTATGTATGACCACGCATAACTTTTTACAGAGATGTTCGATTTTGATAATTATTTTTTTATTGGAAAGGGTATACCCCGAAGTTGGTCCCATATAAATTTGGAAAAAAAAATCCAACCTTAAGGGTAGGAAAATAGGGGATGATTGATTTTTTCACTCACCGATTGTAACGTATGACCACGCATAACCTTTTACAGAGTAGTCGTTATAATAATAAAAAATTGGAAAAAAATCCTACCCTAAGGGTGGGAAAATAGGGGTAATTTATTTATATTACAGAACAAAATAATAGTTAAAGTAGGTTTATTAATATAACAGTTAATAGCTAAAGCAAGGTAGGTAGCTATTTTAAAAGTAATCAAAAATTAAGCATGTAATAATTTGTATAAATTATAGCCACAGAAAAATATAAAATAAAAACTTTTTAACAAAAAAAATAATCAGTGTGCTATTGTTTTTGTTGGTCGACTCGTTTCGTGTTAGTGCCGGTTTTTTTATTTCCTTTTAGTTTTTTTTCGGCGGTTATTTTTTTTGTTAAAAAGTTTTTATTTTATATTTTTCTGTGGCTATAATTTATACAAATTATTACATGCTTAATTTTTGATTACTTTTAAAATAGCTACCTACCTTGCTTTAGCTATTAACTGTTATATTAATAAACCTACTTTAACTATTATTTTGTTCTGTAATATAAATAAATTACCCCTATTTTCCCACCCTTAGGGTAGGATTTTTTTCCAATTTTTTATTATTATAACGACTACTCTGTAAAAGGTTATGCGTGGTCATACGTTACAATCGGTGAGTGAAAAAATCAATCATCCCCTATAGGGTGATTCACTATTGTATGGAGAAAAAAAAGTTGTAATATTTTTCCTGACTTTGCTCACCAATGGAGTCTCCCCACACTAAAAACTATCTATTTCAATTTTCAAAAGAATCGAATAACGTTTAGAGGTTGCACAAGTTGAAAAGGTAGAGTGAGAACCCCATACATTGCGTGAAAATGAACTATGTTCTAAAATGACAAAATATAATGAACTGATACTAAAATCGAATGAGAAAACTGAATTTTGCGTCTAAAACACGATAAAAGCACTTTTCCTTTGGAAACAGGTGGAAAAACTGAAAAATCTTAATTAGAACATTTATCTAGTAACCAAAATCCAAGTTTACTACTAATTTTAAAATTTATTTATATGTAGAAGGTTCAGTATCACACTACTCTCCGCTTTGATGGTAGCCGCTTAAACCATTTTCTACCCTCCGATGTAGAGTCGTTGGTTATTTGAAAAATCTTTGTTGATGTTGTGCAACCTCTAAATGTTGACCGATTTTAATTTTTTTTAACGTATAATATTTTTTTATCAGTTAGAACAAGAATTCGAGCAAAGTCAGATGAAAATCGAAAATTCGGAAAAATGAAACACCCTAATCCCCTATTTTCCTACCCTTAAGGTTGGTTTTTTTTTTCCAAATTTATATGGGACCAACTTCGGGGTATACCCTTTCCAATAAAAAAATAATTATCAAAATCGAACATCTCTGTAAAAAGTTATGCGTGGTCATACATAAAAAAAAAAAAAATATACGCGTCGACTTGAGAACCTCCTCCTTTTTTTTTTTTTTATATGTAAGTATAGTAAAGTAGCCGAATATTGCAGTATCACACTTTGTTAAAATTAGCAATACACATACCTAGCTGTAAGTAAGGAACTCAACATTTTAATATCTTAGAATCCTAGCATACCTAAATATTAACCTGACCTTATTTGATTGTTTTTGTTTTGTTTTAATGTTTGAATCTTTAGACTATGTTTGATTCTGATGTATGTATTGTCCCTATCGCATAAGCGTTTTGGCATCCTTAGCTGTAAGTTTATGCATGTGACTGAAATAAAGAAATATATGACAAATGGTATGTACAGTTGAGTTCATAAATATGTATAAATTTCTTTACCTTTATCCATTGTAATATGGTGAAAAAATGTACACACATTTATGAACTTGACTGTACATTAGACTTATGAAAATGTTGATCAGTCCAGTGCTTGGTCATATTAAACCCTAACCTGACTGACACATTTTCATAGGTCCACGGGCCCATGTTATAAATATGTGGCGGTCAATGTCTGTGGTTCCTTATGCTCCATGTGCAATAAGGGTCCTTCAGACATGAAAAGTCACATAACATTTACAGGTTTTGTGTGAAATAAAAACAAATTTAAATTAAAAATGTTTTAATAGCTTTTTAAATAATGTAAATATTGTAAAAAATAACTGTTGTTTTATTTGTTTGAAAATATAGGTGGTTGCAGGTTTACCAGTACACAACAAACATGTAATATATCATCAATATGATAAAATAAATTTACAGGTATTTTATGTAGTATCTGATAAATTTTTAAGTGCTGCATTATTCTTTCGGCATGAATTCTGACTCGAGCTATTTTATAAGTTGCATCGGTCTCTTCCCTTGTAAATTCACCTTTATTCTGGAGAAAATGTGGCATAATAATAGCAATTTCTTTTCCACTTTCATCAATTACCTTCTTTATTGCCGGAAATCCCTTATCAGCCAATACAATATCCCCATTTTCTAAGTAGTCGACTAATCCTGACTACCGTTATTTGGGAGACACTTTTTCTTTCACCACTTACTTTTGACTTGAACGAAATGAAGCCTCTTGGAGTAATACTAATAAGCACTTTTTATAGAGTGAGTAGCAATACACACGATTATCAACACTTGATGGTACTTCTATAGGAAACTCTGTACAATCAATAATGACTAGTGTTACTATACTCCGGACGGAAGCATTCTGGCATTGTCTGCTGCACAACATTTTTGTCTGGCCAAAAAACCTAATTTGATGTACCAGCTGCTATTTCTTCAACATACGAGCAGAATATTCTTGACACTGTTTTCCAGCAATTCAAAGTCACTTGTATTAGTTATATTAATAGCATTAACTGCTTCTATTTTTTTCGCGTTTCTTCGTTCCATATAACGTTGAAACCTCGATATTGCCGCATTTTCGTCAATCCGTTTTGTTTTTTACTGCGGGGGAAATATCCTTGGAACATAACTGGGACTGACTTGTTCATCAGCCTTTCTACCACCGATAAAGTGAGCACTGCAAATTGGGTGCCATAGAGATCCATCGGGACTGTAACAAAATAATTCACCGTTAAAACTTCATACGATTATAACATAAATCAAATGATTGCGTATTTAAGGAAGGTAATATGATTTTAGAGGTTAGGTTAGGTGACTTACTTTTTTGTCCTTACGGCAATTATCCATTTATTGCGCTGTTCTTGTTTCCACACTACTTTTGGAAATCTATAAAATTTGCAGTCACTACTTCTGCTAGTGTTTACACGATTAACAATAACACATCTTGCTGTGAAGTGAAGACCATTTTTATCTAAAACATCGAATGTTTACTGCAAAGCAAAGCAACTAACTCACACAATGACACGTGTACAGATGCGCTGTTCACACATAGAAACGCAAATGATGCGGTAGTATACAAATTATTGCGCCATCTATCCGCTCGTATAAGAAAAACTAAGAACTACACCAACTACACCTAACAACTACAACGTCTACAACTCTTCTAGTGGCAGCGACCTCTTGCGGAATACACTACACAACCTACAGCCCGCTGAATGACAAACGCCATCTAAGTTTAATATAAAAATAATGTTTTCTTCCGGGGTACGCTACTCAATATGGCGATTGCTCGTCCTAGTAGACTAGTCCGTGCCTGTACCAATGAGGTTTTCGGAACGTATGCACGAAATATCATTTGATATTTACCACTAGCTTTTCGGTGAAGGAAAACATCGTGAGGAAACCTGCATACATCTGCGAAGAAATTCAAAAGTATATGTGAAGTCCCCAATCCGCATTAGGCTAGCGTGGGGACTATAGCCCAAGCCTTCTCGCGCGTGAGAGGAGGCCTGTGCCCAGCAGTGGGACGTATATAGGCTGAATTATTATATTATTATTATTCCATAATTAATAAAAATAAAATAACATAATTACACTTTCAATGTGTTTGAGTTAGTGTTGTTCATAACTATTCCAAATTTCAAATAGGTTCAATAGTTCTCGAGATATTTAGCAATGTGACAGACAGACAGACATAAAGACGGACGGACAGAGTGGGCAATAAGGGTTCCTTTTGTACCTTTTTGGTACGGAACCCTAAAAATGTATTTGAAGCGTTTATTAGCAAAAAAAACACACGGGTACACTGTTCGTAGCGACTACGCGCTACATAATACGGCGAAACCGTAGCTACGCGCTACGAGCGTAACCCGTAGCACTTAGTGGCTATGAATGTGTTAAGAAATCAGAATAAAACATTATTAATGAGGAGGGAATTTCCAGTTAAAAAAATTCACTTGCAGATCTGTATCTCCATTATTTATACTTTTTTTTTTAACGTTGACATAGCCAGCAGTGGCGGCGCGTGGAATTTTTCGCTAGACAACTCGGAGCAAAAAAAAACACCTACATGAAACACCTACATTATGTACTTATTTTTTCATGATAAGCGAAGGTAAAGTAAAGCGCTAGGTGTGTCCTTGGGTGCGTTCTTTTGCAGTTAGTGTATAACCACCTTTGCCATACTTGTCATCACTGACGTCACATAAACAGTGTGTATGTCGAGTATGACAAAAGCGGATTCCTACTCCTAAATTCCTAACAATCGTAACTAATAAGTTTTTTGCAAAAATTTCATTTTTGGTACAAGATTTTATCGCTGACTATACTTTTCTTACGACAGAAAACTAATACTCATCGAGACAATTCTAAAAACCCCTAACACAATTAGGTTGCGTTGTTTCATCACAGAGTTCTTATGGCGACCTCCTGTCTCCATCATCAGATCAGTTCGACAGTATGATATTATTGTATTGTCATCAGAACTACATACAGGTGCCAATTTTCATGACGCTACGATCCTTGGAAGATGGTTAAATTAGTTACCTTAGATTCCATTACATAGTTACATACTTACAGATCGACCTAATAAAAGCTTGTTAAAAACAAGGACTGAACTTGAAACACCTGCACGAACAATACGCAACACTAATAACACTCAAAAATTCACTGCTTTAGTCTTTATATATAAATATATGCACAAAACTAAGTAAAATCTCATTAAAACCTATAAAACTCTAATAAAAACAACAATAACAACAAATCTTGGCAACAACCGGAACGGAAGTGTTGTCATAATATTATTCCATTTTCACCCACGACCCACGACTTCCAAAATCTATTACTACAAATTTATAAACAGTACTTTCTTTGAAGAAACCCTCGTTATCAAATTACCTTAACTAAACTTGCGACTCCATAATATTCTTGGATTTTGTAATAAAATTTCTTTTTTTAAAGGTTTTTGAAAATTTGGTATTAATGATAGCAAAATACAAAAAAATGTTACCCATTAATTCAATTCAATGTTTTGGTACGGCAACATTAACCACACGAGCGGCAAACGCGACTCGATTCAAAATTGTGAAACATTACACTCCAATATAAATCTTACCTATTTGTATTTAAGGTTTAAATTCAAATGAAGCAGCACTTACGCCACTCGCGGACATTGACTGTGTGCGTGCATTTTTCCAATATAAACCTTACCTTGTTACGTTTAAGGTTTTTATTTAAATGAATAACTCGATACAAAACCGTGTTATTTTGATGCGTAAATACGCGGACTTTCTTTAGCGAACTTTATGAGCGTGTGCGTGAGTTTTCGTATGTGTGTGGTGGCTCATGAATGAATACTCAAGCTTAAACTTAGTCGCCCGCGCGCCCGCTATGATTAGTTGATTTAATCAATAGTGAAGCTTTAGTAAATCGTGTTATCGATTCCAAGGTAATACGTAGTGTTTTCGTTATGGATATATATGTAGCAATAAATTTTAGGCAAGCCGGTGGGAATCGGGTTGTATGAAGCCGCCGCTACTGATAGCCAGCCCTCTGCGCCTCATTTTTGGGATACGCGCGCGGCGTGAAAAAACGAGTACACAACATTTAATGAACGTTCACCATACAACATATTGATGCAAAGCATTACCCATACTAATCCATACTACTCCATCCCCACCATCCCCCATATTAATCTGTATCTGTAGTAACATACGTCTGATACTAAATTGCTACGACCCTAATTGAGTTAACATCACACGTGTGATACTAGGGCGCTCCACGGGTTAAAGGTAGTAAATATTAATTTTGAAAATTGTAAACAATATGGTATTATTTAAAGTTAAAGTTAACCTCTTGTAATAATTATTTGTTTTACAACCGCTAAGTTGTTGGTCTTTACTCTTTGATCACGTGCAGTGAATACCGGTATTAAATACAAAGACCATTACCGGTATTCTGAATACCTGTTATTATTGAGGTATTAATGAATACCGGTAGTTGATTATGTCAAATAGTGTACAAATAGCGATAAAGACAAAAACGGAATGACAGCAATACCTCTAATTCAAATACAGGTTTAACATTTTAACCGGTATTCGTTTGGCAGTTTTTATACAGGTATTTAATAAAACCGGTTATACGGTCCCTGATTTAAACATGTCAGAAAGTGTACTACTGTTAGAAATTCATCTTAAAGTAATGTTTTCAATAAATAAGGCAATTGTTAATTAACAAATTTTTTTCGAACTTCCTTCTTCATTTTAAACAAAAAAAAATTAAAAGGAAAATTTTTCACCATAAGGGTTCCTTTTGTACTTTTTGGTACGGAACCCTAAAAATGATCTCAAAACCTAAAATACCGAATTACCTCAGTAAGAATATTGATGAACGATGGACTGGTGTCAAGTTTCGGCGGTTCCGCGGCCGGCTCCCCGACACTGCGGGGTTGCGTAATGCATCGCAGCCATAATGTGATTTGTAGTGTTTAGTTTTAAAATCTATTTTTATAATATGTATGCTAGTTTTAAGGTATTTATGTATGGGCCACTAGTTGCCTGAAATAAAAATTCCCATTTCATTTTAAGTCAGTGACAAACTAAAAGCTTTGTCTTGAAATAATTCTTAACCTTCCAATAAAATGTATTTGAGAACATGCTTATGTATGT